>NC_077244.1:2837941-3151323 GCF_947179165.1 Solanum dulcamara | reverse complement strand
AAATTTAGATACAACGTGAGGTACTTGACTTTCCGAATTTACTGCTTTGGTAACATGAGTCGGGAGGAAATATTCTAGGCTTATTGTCAATAATAAATTTTATTTTGTGTTAATATTTTGGATTGTTGATGTTGATTGATGATTATATGGCTGGTTTGAAAGTGGGAAAAGTGAGCGGTATAGGGGAGGTACTGTCCAATTTTTTTTAGAAATAACCTACTAACGATAGATTACGTTTTATTCTTGTCCATAGCTTAACCATAGTGCTTAACGTTTTAATATAGGTTGAGACAATATTGGACAACATATACGTATAAACGCTAAAGGTATGTAAAGTTAACATTTTCTTTTTTTGGCATGATCCATATGAAACGAACGAATGACGTATGCTTAAATTCCAAAGAAACTCTTATTCGTAGATATACTCGGATGGCTACCGTTCTTGATTTTTAAAATTTATATTGTTATGTCTTGACTCATGTGTATGATTCCATCCATCCTAGTTGGTATAACTCATGTTGTGGTATAATTCATATTTTAGTATAATCCATAATTGGTGTGATTTATAATGACTATTGTCTTGGTTTTCAAATGATGGACTGTTTTGCTTATTCTATTAATTCTCCGATAATGATCAAATTTCACAAGGTTGCTAATGATACCTTATTCGTGCATATTGTTATGGTATTATTCACCGAGTCTTACGATAGGCCGGGTATGTTATCATGTATGGATTCCACTACATTATTCACCGAGTCCCTTACTAGAGGGCCGGGTACATGATATGATAATATGATATTATGATGATATGACGATATGATTATGGCACCAAGTCCCATAATGGGCCGGGTACGATATCAGTGTACACTACTCTATTCACCGAGTCCCTTGCTAGAGGGTCGGGTATGGTATATATATACATATGACGATATATTGATATAATTGTGACACCGAGTCCCATAACGGGCCAAGTACGATATATGATGATGATATGCATGTCTTCATTTTATAAGACACAGGTGCAGTGATTTATTGATTATGATACTTGACTCCTGAATCTTTATTTCAGATGTGATCTCCTTTACGATATTTTATGCTTTATATACTCGGTACATATTTCGTACTGACCCCCTTCTTCGGGGGGCTGCGTTTCGTGCCCGTAGGTACAGATACTCATTTTGGAGAGCCGCCACCTTAGGATTCTACTCAACGGGTTAAAGTGTTCCATTGTCTCGGAGCCTAAACTTTTGGTACTAACCCTTATAATGTATATATTTGTGTATTTAGGGGTACGGCGGGGCTCTGTCCCGTCATATGCTATTGTTAATCCTCTTAGAGGTCTGTAGACACATGAGTGAGTTGTATGTAGATGTTGTCTGGTGTACTAGTATGGCTTATGTTTTTGGACGTTTACATTCGGAGTGGAAGCCTTGTCGGCTTACATATTCTGTTATCTTATTTTTGATAATTAAGACTCCCCAAGAAATAGTTGATTTTGGTATATATATAAGTGACTGTTTGAGACGATGTGCTACCCATAGAAATTCTATATCGTGTTTAATTGTCGATTGACAATAGATAATATGTGTGTATACGAGTGTCCAATTCGGATACTATTCACGGCCCACGGGGCTAGGTCGTGACACAAGGCTTATAATGAAGGAATCAAATCTCTTACACCAACACCTCGGCGTCTGTTTGAGACCGTATAGAGATTTGTTCAACCTTCAAACCAAGTTCTCTTTCCCCTGTTGTTGAAAAAATTCTGGTTGGAGCATGTAAATTTCTTCTTCAAGCTCTCCATGAAGAAATGCAGTTTTGATATCTAACTGCTCCATGTACAAGTCAAATGTAGCACATATTTCCAGGACCACTCAAATTGTTGTGAGTTAAACCTCCGAAGAAAATATCTCATTAAAGTCTATACCTTCTTTCTGAGCGAACCTTTTTACCACTAATCTGGCACGATACTTCTCCACTTGATCATTACCATTGTGTTTGATCTTGTAGACCCATTTATTTTCAATGACCTTCCTTCCTTGTGGTAATTGAACAAGATCCATATTTTATTTTTATGAAGAGCTTCAATTTCTTCTCGCATTACTGCCATCCCATAAAGATGATTCTTGGCCTTTTGTAGCCTCGTGAAAATTTGAAGGCTCTCCATCATCTGTTAATAGACAATATGTAACATTGCCCTCTATAAAATAATCTGAGTGTCAAGCCGGGTCTCTTATCTCCCTAGTTGACCATCGAACTTGTGGAGTTTCGATCTCAGCTTGCTCTTGTTCTTCGTGCTCTGGTGCTGCTTCAGAAGAAACTGGAACTTCTTTTATTTCTTCTATTTCTTCTATTTCAACTATAGTAGTCTCTGATTTTTCTTTCGAAGTGCTACCTTCTTTTACTTGTATCTTGTTTTCAACAAATGCAACATCCCTGCTGATTACCACCTTGCGGGTAGTGGGATCCCACAAGCGATACCCCTTGACTCCATCAGCATATCCTAAGAAAATACATTTCCTGAATTTCGAATCCAACTTCAATTTTTTTTGGGTGTTGTACATAATATAAGTAGTACTTCTGAATATATGTAAGCAAGAATAATCGACTGATTTTCCTGTCCACATCTCCATTGGTGTTTTCAGATCAATTACAGTTGATGGTGACCGATTGATCACATAACAGGCGGTTTTGACTGCTTCTGCCCAGAATGGTTTTTCCAATTTTACAGTTGTTAATATAGCTCTTGTCCGTTCCAACAAAGTTTTGTTCATCCGCTCTGCTACTCTATTTTTTTATGGAGTATATGTCACTGTGAACTACCTTTTAATACCTTTTTGTTTACAGAAATTATCAAATTCATCACCAATGTATTCTCCTCCATTATCTGTTCTCAAACACTTGATCTTTTTCTCAGATTCAAGTTTCACCCGCGCTTTGAACTCTTTGAAAATTGGAAAAACATATATCTTTCTCTTGATTAGATAAACCCAACTTCTCCTGGAGTAATTGTCAATAAATGACATGAAATATTTTGCTCTTCCTACGGACTCCACCGATGCTTACCAGATATCAGAGTGGACCAGATCTAATATTTTCTTGCTTTTAGCAGAGGAACTACTAAACTTTAGTCTATGTTGCTTACTAGTAACACAATGCTCACAAAAGGGTAGTGAAACTTTTTTGAGCTCTCGAAAAAGCTTTTGCTCAGTAAGAATCTTCAAACTTCATTTCGACATATGGCTAAGTTTACGATGCCACATCATCATTGATTCTTCAAATAAACTTGCTGACGCAGTTAATGTTTCTTCTTCTTGGTGTGTTTTACATTTAAGCACATATAGATTTGCAGCAAGTTTTTTCGGTTTCATCACTATAACCGCTCATTTTGATAATTTCATGACCATGAGTCTTATATGAACATCCATTATTATCTAATTGTCCCAAAGATAATCGATTCTTCCTCAAGTCTTTTACATGTCGTACCTCCTGTATGGTGCGTACCATGCCATAATACATTTTTATTTTGATATACCCAATACCAATAACATCCAAAGTATGATCGCCTCCCATGAACACAGATGCTCCTGAGATAGGTTTATATTGATGAAACCATTTTCTCTGGGAAGTCATGTGCCATGTTGCTCTTATGTCCAAGATCCAGACATCAGTGAAATATTTTCTGCCTTTATTATTTGATATTGCTTAACTATATAAAATATCACCATCATTTGAGGTACTTGCAACATTCCCTTGAGCATTTGATGACTCAGGGTGTTCACTCTTCTTCATGAACCAACAATCTTTCTTGATGCGTCCTTTCTTGCCACAGTTGTGACACTTGATATTCTTCTTGCTTCTCAATTTAGATCTACCACGATTATGACTCCTACAAGGGCCACATTCCATTGGTCTTCCTCTCATCATCGTTAAAGTTTTAGCTTGCTGCAAACTTGTTTGTCTGTCTTCCTTATTTTTGCATTGATTTTTTTCTTCTAAGACAACGGCTGAAACTTTATCGAAAACTAGACTGTTTGTATTGTTCGTCAGGTTGATGATGAGTTGATCATACGAGTCAAACAGACTTTAAATTAGAAACTCTGAACGTTCAATCCCCTCTATTTTGCAGCCCATTATTGTAAGTTGCGAAAATAGAGTATTCAAAATATTGATGTGTTAAGTAACCGACATGGATTCGTCCATTCCAAGAGTATACAATCTTCTTTTTAAGAAGATTTTATTATGCAAAGACTTGGCCTCGTACAATCCCGTAAGATTATCCTATATTTTCTTCTTCGTTCATTTTTCAACCATATTATACAACACTTGATCAGCTAGTGTCAAGTGTAGATCAGCAACTGCGTTGCTGTCGATGTCGTTCTACTTGCTATCATCAGTAAAGTCTATGGGCCTGCTTTTAATTGCAACTAAGCAATTGTCTTTTCTCAATTTTTTTCAACGTCAAATTTTATTATACTTGACATTGTTATTTGCTTCACACCCTTTTAGATTATTTCTGAATATTTTTGCGAACAATCGTGACAAATTGTACCATAATCAAAACTAACTACTCAGGACTACAATATTTATCTTGGTATATAACTCTCTTTGTGTTCTTACTCTTTTGGATTGTATTTTTTGTGAGATGATCTAAATGAGGGCAAAAGACCCTCTATTTATAGAAAACTGGAAACACGTAACATACGCATTTTCATGTAAAATAAGTATTTTGCAACAACTTTTGAAACTCATTTTCTTCTTGGAAAGTGCATTTGCACCTCCCTTTTTGACTTTCTTGCAACAAGACACTATACTTTGCATGAAACTGGATGACTAAGATTTTGTATTTCCAACGTACTTGGCGTCACGACATATATAATGGTTGAAGTTCGTGGTCAAAATTGATATTGTGGCCACTAACTATTTTCTAACACAAAAGAATTTAACATACAAATAGGCTAGATGAGTTTAATTACGGCTAGAGTACAAGTTGAGCAAAGGAAATGTCATGACTGATGCCTTGAATTAGAGGGTTGAGTTTGTCGCCATCACTTCAGCAAATTGTGACATTCTTGAGGCTATTAAAAGAGGACATGCAACACGATCCAACAACCAAACATTTTATAGAATTAGTCGCCTAGGGCAAGATGGGGCATTTTAAGTGGAGGATGGTCTATTTCTCTCCATATGCATGAGGTCTATGTGCCAAAACTTAAATATATTAGGTAGTGTACTATAAAAGAAATCTATGACACGGCGTAGATCGGTCTTCCAAGCCAACGTCACATTAGGGTAGTCTTGGTTGAGTTACTATTGGTTGTGCATAGAAGGTGATACATAGTGTTACTTACTAACCCATTTTGTGTACCAATAGAACAATGTTGAGCAATAATTGTTAAAGTTCATGGGAGAGCATGACTATGGACTTTGTAATTTGTTGGCCTAAATCTGATAATTGTGAAACTATTATAGTGGTCATGGACAGAATTTTAACTACGTTACTTTCATGCCCGCCTCACCAAGGTGCATAACCAAGAAAGCCTCCAAGCTATTTATGAAGAACATTGTAAAGTGTTAGGGCTTAACAAGACATGTCATTCGTGATCGAGACTCCTATTTTACTGGTAACTTTTGGAGATTATTATTTGAATTATTTGACGTAAAGTTGCACTTTTCTACTAGGTTCCACCCACAAAATAATGGATAAATAAGGTGAATCAATTTCTTATTATAGTGCTACTTGAGTCATGTAAGTTCACATCAATTGAGAACAATTCTTGAATATATCCCAATTGTCTTATAACTTACAATAAAGAAGTGAGTCCACAGGATGAACATCGTTCTAACTAGCCAACAACTACAAATTTCCATTCTCTACCCACAATGTTTGATATGCAATTTTGGGACTTATCATATGTCCAAAGCATGGGAGGAGCACCTTAACATTTCTAAGTTTGAGTTGGACAAGGCAACTAGGTGGATGAAAAAGTTTGTGGACCATGAGTAGCATCTGACAAACTATAGAGTTGGGGACATGATCACTGCTAAGTTTAATTCGAGACAGTTCAAGGCACTATGGAACATGCACTATAATTTGATTCATAAGTATGGGGGTTCTTTCAGGATCCTTGTCAAAGTAATCAAAATCTCATACAAGCTTGACATGGCATCATATCATATAATCTATCTTGTATTCCATGTCAGCATGCTTAAGTCGTACCATGAAGACAAGGATGATCTGAGTAGGGGTCAATCAAGTCACAGATTTATTATAATCACCGTCTCACATGATCAGAAGACTGAGACTATCATTGATTATCGTGCTACATAAAAACAAGGAAAAGAGGTCACTTCCATGAGAGTGATACGAAGGCTTATGAAAATTTAAGGACAAAATTAAAGCATTTACGGAGCATCATTATGATGCAGCAATTGCAACATCAAATTAGGGGGAGAGTGTGATAACCTGTCACATCATCATGCAGCTTAATCTCCATTTGGAACCATGTTTTCATGTAGGAAGCTTATATATGCAAAGAATCTAGCATTTATGGGAAGGTCATTTTAGAGAAATATGAGAAAACTTCTTGGAGGGTCCTAGACCCTTGGGGGTTGTTTGGTTCGCAGATAAATTTATCCCAGAATAATGGTCTTGGGACTAATTTACCCACCTTCTATGTGGGATAAAATAATATCAAATTTGAGGTATACATTTATCGTGGGATTAGTTATATTTTTAACCAAACAAAGTATAAACTCAATTCCAAACATAGTTTTGAAATATCCTACCTTATTGCATGAACAAAACGACGCCTTATGAATTTCTAAGAAAGTACTCAGAACCTTCTAACCTTTTTGTAAGGACTTGTTCCTATCGTTATGGATAAGCCATTGTGGAAGGAAATTGGGTCAGAAAACTTCTGAACAGTGACTTGGAAATTTTGAGTCTAGGCCAAACTTAGATGAAATCTGAGTAAGGTGAGGTCTAGGATAATCCAATAATGGTAGGGATTTGATTTTGAGTTTGATCATTTGATTTTGAGTTTGATCAGAAGTTTGTACGGCTTTACGAAATCAAATTCGTGCGAGTAGAACACCCGTAATTGATCTTGGCGTTAAGGGTTGAATTTAGAACGTCATGGTTTGAGGGTATGTTGCAAAATAAGAGCTTGAGACTCAAATTCTAGCTCTTTGTCTCCGTGCAATCCACTAAGGCAGGGCCTTCGTGGCTGGAAGGGGCCTGCCATGGTGGGCCAGTCGCGAGTAAAAAGCGAAAAGTCCCAAAAATATTATTTGTTTGCATATATGTAATTGTTTTAGACCAAGAATAAGTTGAAAGACTCCAAAAAGGGAAGACTCAAATCTTGTAAGAGCATTCAGGCTTGGTTTTGAGGTAGGTGACAATTTATTTTCCCATCTGTGTTATATATGCTTATTAACTGCTCAATTGGTTGCATGTATGTATGTGAATAGGAAAATATGAAATGAACCTAACGAAATGATTGTTTGTGATGAACTGATTGTAATGAACCTGTTACTTGATGGTATAACTGTGTGAGACTATTCATTGTGATTGTTGTTAACTCGATTGAGTATCACGTTCCGACACATAATTGAATTGGGTGTCATTTTCTGACATAATATTGGATCAGGTGTGATGTTCCGACACATTATTGGATCAGGTGTCACATTCTGATACACTAACAGTTTGGGTGTGGTTTCATGAGAGAACCATTCTATAACTGTTGCGTTGAAATTAAGATTGTTAACCTGTGTGTGTATATATATATATATATACACTGATAATGAGATGATAAGTAGTAAAGTATTTTGTATACATGTGTTTACTGTGTTGTGGTTATTTGCTTATATTTCACTTATTGGAATAGCCACATATCCTACCAGTAAACTGTTATTTTGTGTACTGATACTGCACTTATTGTCTCTTGTTGAGTATAAGACATCTTTAGTCGGCTATTGAGAGACTTTAAATAGGAGATCGCTGATTTCAGAGTTCAAAGGTGAGCCAGTTCTTTCAGACTTTTGTGAATTCTTCTTAGTCTTGGTCCTCCTTTCAGAACTTAGGCCTTTCAGACTCTTCTTTTATGTTATGATTTTTGGGGTTGCATCCTCTTTTCTTTAGACTTGTTGGTTAGTACAGTTTTGATGCAATGACTTTCAGGTTTTAGGAGTTGAAATTTCGCATGTGTATGTTTGATTTTGTTAACTTGCCGAGTTTATGGAAACTCATCTTTTAAACTGATATAAACTTGTTTCCACATCTTTAAATGCATGTTTCTTGTTAATACTGCTTAGTTGGATTGTAATAATGATTATCCCATCGAAAGCGGGTGTTAATCACAACGAGTTAGTGTTGTGAAACTTCTATAGAATTCTAGAGAAAGCCATTATAAAGAGGTGTATATAAAGAGGTGAAGGACTTGCACACAAATATTATTTGTACACTAACCTCTAGAAGACTAGTATATAAAGAGGTGATCATTCATTTGTATATCATCAGGTAAATCATTCAAATTTTGAGTATTATAAATCCGATGTTTAATCTGAAATTGGAGTTGTTGACGGACAAAAGAAAACAGGAATCCAAGCAAAGATATTAAATAGCATCAATCATAATTATTTTTGTAAACTATATATTACTTTGTAAATATCTCACTTAATTAACACTTCACAGATTGAAACAATAAGGATATATTTGAAAATAATGACTTGTTTGTTTTATCAAAAACAACAAATACTTTGAAAATGTAGATTATACTAATATTTAAGATGAAAAACAGGAATTTTGAGAGGAATAGTTATTTTCATGTCATTATTATGGACTATGGAATAGTCAATGATCCAATTTGTACTTAGTTCTCCAATATTTTGGAGGTTTCTCCCATCTTTTATTTGTGAAACTGTTGAGTGGGATCTTAAAAGGAGACAGGCCATGTGTTATTGTCTGATGAAATTATACAGCCTTCCAGCAAATTGATCGGAAGAAAGTGTGGTCTTTTCCTTAATTAATCAAAGTCAATCACGTTCGTTTGATACGCAAGATAAGATGAAATATTTCAAAATTAAATATAAAATAAAATTTACACTGTTTGATATATAAGATAAATTTATAATATCAATTAAACACAATATATATTTTATCTCGGGCTTATTTATGAAATATCTCACCTTATTTCAATGAAATTATTTTATCTTATTTCCTAGTTGGGATACATTAGTCTAGGAATTATAATTCCACGACTATTATCTCATGATAATTTAGTCCACGTACCAAGAGTATTTTATCTAAACCAAATAATGTACCATATTGATCGTAGTAGAATGGTTGAGATTTTTCTACTCTTAATCAGATGTCTCAAATTCGAACTCTTGAAAATGAAAAAAAACTTGTTAAAAGCATCGCCCTAAGAAGTAACCATGCAATGCACATGTCCAAATTTAGTTATTTCAATATAAATATCAAATATTAATTAATTTTTATTTTTAAAAAAAATAAATTATATAAATATTTTTTGTACCGTCAAGTAACATAACTCTAATGTAAGATTCTAAAACCAATGTCGACAATTGCCTGCTAAAAACAAGGCCACACCCATGCTTGCAGGGAGTAGCCAACCATTTGCATTTTCAGTCTTTCAAATTCATCAAGAAAATGAAAAACTTGTCTGCCACAAACTTTTAGTGGAGAAACAATTAAAACTATAAAATGTTTTATTGATAAAAATATGATTTTCTATATATGAATATAATTAATTTTTGATTATATATTCTCTAGGATTTCTTATTTTTTTATGTTGTTTTATTCCATTCATGTCAAATGTAGAGTATTTCTCAAACAAATGAACAGAAGAATCTTGATCTTTTATTCTTCTTTTGTTGGTTGTTTGGTGTATTGTATCTGTTTTTCGTTTATATCAATAATATTATTTTTATAATTTCTTGTCTTACAGTTGATGTTATTTTTTGTGTTTGGTTATTACATTATTTGAAATTTTTATTTTTCTAATGTATGTAATGTTTTTCTTATTATTTGCTATGTTCTTTTTATTTTTGCGAATTTTTTAAAACTGCTTTAATATACATTACTTGAGTCTAAAGTTTTTCAGAAACAACCTCTCTATCTATATTTAACTCTCTATCTCAATTTATTACTTATGTGTTATCGTTTGATTTGACATAAAATTTAAAAAATAAAGAAAGACTTCGAGAGTTTGTTGTCCAAAATACTCATTGATCATTTGTGTGACTATACATAACTTATTGTATTAAGGATAAAAGAAAAATTTTAAAACTAAATTGACTCTAATTATAGAAATAGTAATATTCTTTTTTTAAACGGACTACAACAGAGTGTGTAATATAAATTAAAACAAACGAAATCATAATAATAAGTGTGGAAGAGAGTTAACGCTAAGTAGTATTTGAGTAATTAATATTTTAGCTCTCAATATAAGATTTTCTTTAATCATAAATCTAAATTAATCAAATTTTAAAACAGATATCAAATATCGAGTTAGGAATAAAAAATAGAAATCATGTCTACATCTAGTTAAAATAACTAATTAGTGTCAAACTTCTTTATGCAGTGAATTGAACACAAGACAGTAGTATATTTGTCATCGTAAGAGATATGATTCCCTTCAGAAAGATATGTGGGGTATATATGCTACACAAATAAAATAAAGTTTATTTTGAATGAAAGCATTATTAGGCACGAATTATTAGTTGCACGTTTAAATTATTTAAGAGATTATGCAAGCCCATATATCATCTTCATTTAATTTGTGTCTCTTTCACTAACATTTTATCATTCTCATCTTTAATACATTTCACTTGACCTATGTCGCGAGCTTTCCTCTCTCACCTTGATGAGCCTATACAACTTCTCTGTCTTTTGCCTCTAATTCTTCGTATTAGTGTTCAAATGTCATTGTCTTGGCCGTTGAAACCGTCATCCTTGCTTCATTATTTGCAGTCACATACCTCTCCATGTTCGTCCTCCTTTCACTCGTGTAGTTGCGCTCAATAAAAATTTTATACACAATTTTTTTTTGTATTTGGTAGCAAAATTTACTTTAGCACTTTAATTATACGAACGTTTATTTACCCACCTAATCTTATTTAAAGTGAATTTAAATGCACCCACACAGCCGAAACGACGAATGAAGATTTAAAAAGCGCGTAAAAAATAAAAAATTAAAGAAAAAAATAACTTCCCCCCCCCCCCTTTTTTTTCAACCAATAAGAGAAGACCCTTCTTCTTCATCACACCCTACCACCCCTTCTCCTTCTTCAAACCTACACCTCCCCACTACAACAAAAATAACGTTTAGTGGTAATAAATATGCACATTAATAAAAAGTGTTAAATTTTTTACCGGTATTAGTTAATTGACATTAGATTCAATGTCGCTATAAGCTTTAGCGACATTTACAAAGAGTGTTAATTGCCTCTAAAAAATTTTTTTAATGATAATTAAATTATTATCGTTAATTAATTGCTGCTAAAAATCATTTTTGTTACAGTGTCTTTCACCTTCTTCAAAATCCTTCACCTCCACCCCTTTTCTCCTCCTTTGAACCCCCACCCCTATCCTCTATTTTCTTCTTTGAACTCCGCCGCCCTCAGACACCACATTCCTCACCCCTTTCTTCTTCTTCGAACTCTATCATCTCTTCTCTGTTTTTTTTTTTTTTTTTTAAAACATTGTCATCGCCGGAAGTACTTTTATTGAGCCGAGGGTCTTTCGAAAACAACCGTTCTACCTTGATAGGAGTCAGATCTGCATACATTTTATCCTCCTCAGATCCACGATATGGAATTTCACTGAATTGTTGTTGTTGTCATCGTCGGAAGTATTGGGAAAACTAAAATCTAACAGGAAATAACTAATAAGAACATTGATTTCGGAAGTCAATGCCTACTTTCATTTAAAATTATTAATTATAGCAGATTTTATTTGTTGATTGGGATGAACTTTAACTTTTTTAAATAAAAGATCTACATCTTCATCTCAAATTAAATTTTCAATTGTTATTTTCATTTTGTTTTGATAATATGTCTTAAAATATGAATATTTTTTTTGTGAGAATGAATTTGAGAATCTTGAATCAATTTTTCAATGGAGTTTGATTTATTTTTTTTGAGATTTTTTTTATAATCTTGGATTTCTTCGTAAAATTCTGAATAAATAAAAAGAAACAAAAAAGGAATTTCAAAATTAAAAATTTAAATAATTTTTTATGTCGATCTGACGTGTTAATGACGTGGTGCTGACATGTCGATGATATGGCGCGTGTGGAATGCACTTGCTATTGTGAGATTGGTATTATAATCTTAGAATGATATTAAATTTATTTGAAATAAGATTTGAAAGGATAAATAAATATCCATGTAGTTAAAATATTAAAATAAATTTTATTAGAGAAGAAATTTAATGTATTTACTCTATTTATTATCCACTCTATCATGTACGTCTCTACACCCCATGTAAAATTATCTTAAAAAGAAATAATTTGAATTGTACATTGAGATTCTTTTAGCTGCACGTAGTGTTTGATCAATCAAAAAAGCTGCATTAATACTATTCACTAGATGAACTTTATCACAAGATTTTTCACCTGTCAAATGATTATACTTTTGAATTTCTAACACAACCTGTCTCTGTTGAAAAGTTGAATTGTAATATCTGCCCATGTCATATATTCTATTCACAATTGGATGTTTCCATCAAAACCTAACGGTTCTTTTGTTAAACTGAAAAATAAAACTCTTTAAACTAAAAGTAGTACTAGTACAATGTTAGAGTTCGCAGTTTGTACAGCAATATTCTACTAGTACCAATAAGAATTGTGGTAAACTGACAACTACTCTTTTATTCTTAATAAAGAGATCTCGAGTTTGAACTATTTTGGATACAAAATCGTTTTTGTTAGGAAGCGCTTTACTCTTCAATGTAAAATTTTTTGGCAAGAATTTAAATTTAATTAGACTACAATGTAGGTACCGGATACTGAATGGAGAACCAAAAAAAATAAAATAATATTCTACTAGTAATTGAGGGGTCGTTTAGTAGGTGATTAAAATTATGCAGATATTAATTATGAATGAATTTTATATATTAATTTATGTAATGATTAGTTATACATGTATTCGTTATTACATTTTCTTTCATGTGTAAAACAATACATATATTCCCTCATAACATATACATGTATTATTTATACGATTTTTTAAAAATTGTCAGTCAATTATTATATTAAATTTATATAGAAATAACTTATTTCCTATCTATTTATCTCAAACTTCATATAAGTCATACGAAAATTAATACATGAATAATTTGTTTCTTATCCAACTTCCAAATGACTCCTAGAATTTACTTTCCTGTATAAAATTTACTCAAAAAAAATATTGAGAAGTATTGCAACTTAGTACATTTAATTTTGTATAGCTTTCAAATTTTAGTTTTAAAATATTAAGTTAATCTAATATAATTTTACTTTAAAATTAGTTAAATTAATCTTCGAAAAACGAAAAGTATATATAAACTTGGATTGAGGGAGTATATTATTTTGATAAAGGTTCTTGTTTGAAATAAAAAATCATGAATTAACAAAATGTTGATAAGAATATTTAAAACTCTTAGAGACCGTTTGGTTACAAAAATTAGGTGGGTTATTTATTTCAGTACAAAATTAGGATTGAACTTGTCTAATATTTGGTTGTGGGTATTATTAATCAATTAAAATTGACGTAAATTTATACTAAAATTTTGGAATTATAATTTTAATAGCCTTGTATTGAATCAAACGGCTCTTAAAGTAGGCAATTTTACCATAAAAATCTTGTCTTTTTCGATGGAAAATAGTTTTCTTCTATAGGAAATAATCGAGTTTCTTATATATTTTCTGGTATTTGATAAATAAATAAAAATATTATTTTAAAAATATTTATGTATAATCTTGATAAATATCATAAGACGTAGAAATAGGAGTAGGGGTGGGATACATCATTTTTTTATTTAAAGAAACTTGATATTTTTTGTAAAAATTTGACAATGTTTCACAATGGTCGATGAGATAGGTGATTTCTTATATGGAATTGAGTAATCTTTCTTTCATGAGCAAGCAGGTTGAGTTAGGTTATAGATACATTTTTTCATACATGATATAAGAGTAGAAACTATCTCACCCAGTATTGAACCTTCAAATTAAATTGCACATGCTTCAGATATTTAATCCTGAGCGTAAGCTGGAGTTAGATTAATGAGATTGGTGATCCTTTTATATAAACTTAAAACAATCCACTCCACATGAATATGGGTTTTCTTTAATCTTATATAAAACAAGAAAGGTTCTTTACATATATGGGCCAAGGGGAATTAAACACAAGACAATATATATATATATATAATAAATTTCTCAATAAAAATATAGAATCAGCACATGATATATTACTTGGTTCCATGAATTCACATCAATATTCTAGATCCGTTTCTGATTTTGATCAATCATAACATGAATAAAATGTATATAAAAATCAAGGAATGTGTTCATTTTTGCTTGTTTAATCTGAATCTTTAACTATTAGATGTTTACGAGTTAAATTAGATCACTTCTTGTTGTTGCACCACTTCTTTTTATGCATAGAATTAATTTAGGAATAATTTTTTTTCATCTAGTGTTTGATATTCATATTAAAATCCGATTAAATTTAGATTCACGTCGGAAAGTCCACATCAAAAATAAATTGCTCCCAACAAATACTACTTCGTATTAAAAGAGACTCAAACCCAAAAACTCTAATTAAGAATGAATGAATATTTATCACTCCAGTACGTACGATCCTGGTATGTTTAGGAATAATATCTCTAAAACATAATACTCAAGTCTCAACCCTTGTGCATGCTAGCTCGTAATAATAAATGAAAGAAACTTTGGGTTAGGGGTAGGGTTAGGGTAGGGAGACAACAGTTGCAATATTTGACTGGCATTAATTTATGGTTCAAATCTTTTTAGATAACTTCATTATTTTGCATAAGTTTTAGACCTAATTATGTCGTTTGGTAGGCTAGAGAAATATAGATAGTCGGGGGATAAAAATACAATTGTTTGCAATCTAGATAAGAAATAAATTATTTATATTAAATTTTTAAAATAATTTATATGATATTTGATAGATAGATAAAAAAATGTATTATTTATGTATAAAATTAACATGACATTTGGACGATAATTTAGAAATTCACATAACTAATATATGTATAAGTTTGAGAAAATCTATATAATATTTTATTCCTGATAGAAGGTGGATGGTATTCTTGTAAATAAATATATATTTTTTGAGAAATTATGCAGTGTATGTTATTTTTAATACAATAAATTAAATAATTAATACCAAAAATTACTAATCACAACATAACTAATCTCAATATAATTATTTTCAACATGTCTTCAAACCAAACGATCCCTTAGTAATTGATTAGATATAGAGCTTAAGAAAGAAAACAACTTGTGAAATATATTACCTTAAAAGTATAGGTAATCTAAATATTTATATAACTATAAATTATTTTATTAGATATTAAAAAATGTAAAACTTAATTATTTTTAAATATGAAAAGATATCAATTCCAATTACTTGCAACCGCCCATAAGATTATAAAATCAAAACCAAGTTTGTAAAATTAAAATCATTTTGAGTGGGTGTTGTTTCAAAAGCTTGTGAACATTTTGAGAAGCTTATATCCCAATTCTCAAGTTTGGGTGATCTGATAAGGTTTTGGATTGAAGTTCGGAAAAAAGCATAAATTTTATTGGAAGTTGTATCGAAAAGTCAGTTACACATTTAAACTATCATGACGATTTATTACACACTTATACTACCTAAAAGTGAAACTATTACATACATGAACGCATAACACCACTCTCATAGTATGTGGTGTATTATTCTCGCTGCCACGTGACGCCATGTCCGTGTCACGTCATCATCACGTGAGAAATTATAATTTTTTATATTTTTTCTTTTTTTTTCTTTATTAATTAACTTTTCTTTTATTAACTATATTTTATACTATTTAACTCCTAATTAATTATTAACTATTCATTCGATATTTTATATTTTTTTCTTTTCGTTTCTTTATTAATTAACTTTTCTTTTATTAACTATATTTTATACTAATTAGCTCTTAATTAATTACTAACTACCCATCCGATTTTTTATATTTCTTTTATTTTCTTTATTAATTAACTTTTCTTTTATTAACTATATTTTATACTAATTAAACTCTAATTAATTATTAACTACCCATCAATTATTAACCACCATCCGATTTTTTATATTTCTTTTCTTTATTAATTATTTTTTTTATTAACTATATTTTATACTAATTAACTCTTAATTAATTATTAACTACCCATCCGATTTTTTGAATTTTTTTCTTTTTTTCTTTATTAATTAACTTTTCTTTTATTAACTATATTTTATACTAATTAACTCCTAATTAATTATTAACCATCCATCCGACCCTCGCTCCCCCCCCCCCCCCAAAACCCCAATCATCTTCTCCACAAAAATGGAGAGAAGAATTCTTCTTCTTCTTCTTAATGGATTTTGAAAGAAAATAAAATCAAGATTCAAAATGGGGAGTAAATAGAGATGGGTGTAAAGAAGAAGAGGGTAGGTGGGTGTGAAGAATAAAGTATGTGGGGGTGGGTTGATTTTTTTTTTAATTTTTTTTTACTTTAATGGGTTTTGAAAGAAAAAAAATCAAGATTCAAAATGGGAGTAAATGGAGGTGGGGGGTGAAGAAGAAAGGATGTGGGTGAGGTAATTTTGTTTCTGACACATTTTTTTTTAACTTTACATAATTGGACGCATTTTTTTTTTGCCACTTCAGTTGTAAGGGGATAATAGTTTTACTTTTAGGTAGTTTAGGTATGTAATAGGTCGCCATGATAGTCTAAATATATAATTGACTTTTCGATACAACTTTGGAGAGCAATTTATGCCTTTTTCCTATTGAAATTTGAGGTTGAAAGACGAACAATTTCATGCGCATGACATGTATATTACATGCATATCACATACATATATGTGTCATACACAAATATATAGGTGAAATCCATTGGTGACCTCCTAAAGTTGGCATCAACTTTCACTTAGACACCTAAATCAGGAGATATTCATTTTAGACACCTTATATAAGAGTCGAATGTGTCATTTTGACACTTTTTACACAGTTGGCACCTCGCGTGTTTTTCACTTATTTGAGTCGCGTAGAAGCTATTTTTTCTTAAATTTTTTGTTGTTATTGTTCTTCTACTTCATTTTTAGCATTTTCCATTTTTGTCATAGTAAATTGACATGAAAGCATCAGTCAAATGCACACATTCCAAATTTTTATTCAAGAAATCAATATATCATGACCCCTCACCATCAATTGAAATTATTACATCCCATCAAAAAATGAATAATTTTTACAACTGATTTAGTTTTCGATCAAGATCAAAAATTTTCCTCAAATCTTGTAAATTCAAAGTTCTTAGCGACAACCCACATAGATTTGATACACCAAAATTTAACCAACCCTATCTGAAAATTGAATACAAAAAAACAATCTATGAACACCAAATTAAAACACAAGAAAAAATAGGCTTACCAACAAATCTTTATGTTGCAGTAATCCGATTGACATATAACCTATACACGATCGTTTGAAGAAGATGACGGCGGAGTGGGGTTGGGGTTGGGGTTAGTGGGGTTGGAGAAGATGACGGCGGGGTGGATGGGGGTTAATAGGTGTTAATTTTTATTTTTAAAAAAATTATTATTTGGATTAAAAAAATGTCACGTGTCATCACACTGTTGGTCATTTTTTCTATTCAAAAGTCATTATTTAATAATTATTTTTGATATATATATATGCCACGTGTCTTTATTTAATTCATTGCTTTTGACACGTCAGACGAGTGCATTACACACACTTAATATATTTTGGTGATTGTCAAAAAAGTGTCAAAATGACACATTCGACCCTTACATAAGGTGTCTAAAATGAATATCTCCTGATTTAGGTGTCTAAGTGAAAGTTGGTGCCAACTTTAGTGGCCACCGATGGGTTTCGCCCAAATATATACCTAGAAAGTGAACACATCACCCTTTACACAACAAAAAGGCGAAACCCATCGGTGGCCCATTAAAGATGACACCAACTTTCACTTAGACACCTCAACTAGACTTTGTTCATTTTAGACACATCAAGTAAGACTCCGATGTGTCATTTTGACACTTTGTGCTGACTTGGCACATTGTGTGTGTTGCACCCATTTTAAGCACGTGAACAACATTTTTTCTTAATTTTTTTTTCGTTCTTCTTCTTCTTCTTCTTCTTCTTCATTTTTTAGCATTCTTCTTCTTCATTTGTTGTTCTTCTTCTGCAAAATCAATTAGCACAATTTTGTTTTGATTATTTAGCTCAATTTTTATCAATCATACCTCTTACTTATTAATTAATCTTTCATTTTACTATCTCACAGATCGATCCTGGATTTTAGTAATTTTTCTTGTTTAATGTGCTTTCATTTGTGGGGTTTTTATATTTATCTCCGGTTGAGATGGCGGCGGTGGGTGGCTTCTCCGACTGTTGCTTCGTCGCTGGCCCCTCCTTTCAGCATTTACAGTTTTGGACACCCTTTACTTTCGTGTTTGCTGGACAATGAAGAAATCAACAGAAATCCAATGTGAATTTATCAAATTAGTAAAAATTAAGGGTAAAAAAGATATGGTATTTTTCTTAAAAGAGACAACGAGGGAGATGAAATTGAGGATGTATGTGTGTTCATTTGTATATGGAGAAAAAAGGTGGTGTTGGAAGACGACGGCGGGTGAGTGGTGTTGGAAGACCATTGATAGGGTGTGGGGGTTAATAGTTGTTAATTTTTATTTTAAAAAAAAATATTATTTGGATAAAAAATACCACGTGTCATCAAATTATTGGTATTTTTTTATTCAAAAGTCATAATTTGATAATTATTTTTGATATATGCCACGTGTCTTTATTTAATTCGTTGCTTTTGACACGTCAGACGAGTGCATTACACACACTTAATATATTTTGGTGATTGTCAAAATGACACATCGGAGCCTTATTTGAGGTGTCTAAAATGAACAAAGCCTAGTTGAGGTGTCTAAATAAAAATTGGTGCCAACTTTAGGAGGCCACCGATGAATTTCGCCCAACAAAAACCTATTATCCATCAAAACCACCTCAACCACTATAAATGCACAAGAAGAAAAAAAGAAAAAAAGAAAATTGATGTTGACAAAGTACTATACAACCATGTAGCTTCTTGTATATATTGTTGTATATCTAAGAGTGAGCTTCTTTTTTGAAGTTGCGCACTTTAACATCTAAGTTTCATTCAAGGGACCTTTTGCTTTCAAGGATAAGATATGATATTTGATGGTGTGGCAGAAAGTGGGTTGAACTAGCCTTGGGGCTAATCTTGTCTTGTAACAAGGCAGTACTAAGCGCATTTATAATACAATTACTTATACATTTTGCCCTTCAAATGAGTTATTCTACAATTTTTGTCTTTAACAGTCGAATTTATGTCGATGGGGTGTGAAGAATATTTTATGGTATATTATAACGTAAAGTATTAACTTATGCCCCGTACACAAGTTATTCGTCTTGAAAGTGAAAAATCAAAAACCAATACAAAATAGAGGCAAGAGTGCAAATGACCCTTTGTAAAACCCACCCCTAAGCCCAAATATTAGTAGATTATTAAGACAAGATTTTTGTTTATCAAATGAACTAACTTTTAATCTAGGTTAACGATAGTTGAAGTTCAATAAGAAATTACGAAAATGGTGCTAATACTAGTGGTATGCAAGAAAAAATTTATCTTGATGGATAATGAGACGACACACAACTGCCTATTAACCTATCATTTTAATTTGTGACCTTCATAATTTGTAATCTAAAATCATATTTTCAGTAAACTTAGTCCTGACTAATCACCCCTCCCTAATGCTTGCTTCTTCAATCTACCTTTACCTCTCTTGAATCTCACTACAACCAATCTATCACACATTCTTACTAGGCTTCCGCTTCTCTCCTCTTCACATAAAGGGAGGTTTAACTCCAACGTACTATGTTGGAACTTTTTATATTTCAGCTAGAGATATGTTTATCCAAATTTTATTTTTATATTAAAAAATAATCATTTTTTAAAATAAACATATCAACATTGGCTAAATATTAAAAGGTGGTTGGTAAGAAAATAACTTACGAAAATCCCACTAATTGAAGAGCTAATTAATTACATACATGTTAGTTTGTAATATTATGAATTTTACCAGATTTGAGTCCATCCAGATACATCTAGATACATATGTCTCGGGATATATGAAGTCAAAATTAGATGTAATTTGTTTTAGATACACTATATTCAAGTGGATTCGCATTTATTTGGTATATCTTGACAAATCTTACTCACCTCCCTCCCATCTCGCTCGCATATCTTGAATTTCAGATACATCAGAATCACACAAAATACATCCAGATGCATGTACCTAGTGTAATTCACATGTATCTGGGATACATAAATCAATCTCGCTCGCCTTCCTCCTATTTTTGCTCGCCTTCCTCCTATTTTTGCTCGCCTCTCTCTTTATTTCAGCATATATGGTAGCAAGAAACATATATCTAAATATATCTGACTTGAAATATGGTATGAAATTATTATTAATAATATAAAATATAATTATTTCAAACAGTAGAGAATTAATAAATATGATACGAATATTTGTGTAATTAGGTCTCCTTGGAAAAATAGTGTAATTCCATTATAGCAGCCCACTATTCAAGATGGAAAAGGCAAGCCCAGAAGCCCAAACTATATTACCATTTTTCTTCTCCAAATCTCAAATCGACAAACCCTAGATTTGTTCAACGAAGAAAGAAGGATCGAAGCAAATCAGAATTCGCAGTGAAGGAAGATGGGGAAGCAACCGGTGAAGCTGAAGGCTGTTGTATACGCTTTATCTCCATTTCAACAGAAAGTAATGCCTGGTCTATGGAAGGATCTTCCTGGTAAGATCCATCACAAAGTGTCTGAAAATTGGATCAGCGCCACTCTCTTGCTTGGTCCACTCGTCGGAACCTACTCGTAAGTACTTACTTATTGTGTTTTCTTTTGCTTATTAGTTTTGTATAATTCAATTGTTTTTTTCTTTTGGGCTAGGACCTGAATAGAGAGAAATGGACATACAGGATTTGTGTAACCGATTTAAAATGTTTTATATTGAGGCATAGCTAATTGATTAGGGCAAAATGAACATAGAGGATTAATGGGTACAAGGCATTGGTGACCTGAGTCGAGAAATGGATATAGAGAATTTGTATAACCGATTGGAGCTAATTAAGTATTGAGGTGCAGTTAATTGACTGTTTTTTTTTTCTCGATATCTGACCTGATTTAGAGGGAAATAGATATAAGGGATTTAAGGGTACGGAGCTTTTGTGCAATGGGCAAAGGTAGGAGGCATTTATCTATCAAATTTGGAAGCTGAAACAGTGGATTTCTCAGTATTTAAAAAAAAGGATATTGAGGGATGTGTATAGCTTACTGTAACTAATTTAGTATTGAGGTGTGGTTGAGTGATAGTCTTGATATGTGACTGTTTGAAATAGAGCCTAATGGTTAATATAGGTGATCTATGGCTCCATTGATATGGTTCAATTGGCAAAGGTAGGATGGGCCCTTATCCATTGAGCTTTGAAGCCTAATCATTAGATTCTTCTGGGGCTTATATAGCTGGGCCTATATTGAGGCGTGGTTGATTGATTTTATTATTTTGGGAGTTGGGACTTTGGCCCAAGTAGAGTCTAATGGGGTGAATATACGCGATTTATGATTCCATGGCTTTGGTTATAATTGGCACAGGTAGGGAGGGTGTATCGTCCACTGAGTTTGAAGTTGAAATATCAGATATCTAGGTTGCAAAAATGGTATATAGGATTTATATAGCTGATCGTAAATCGTTTAGTATTGAGAAGTGGTTGATTGATTGTTTTATTTTGGGACTTTGACCTTGATAGAGTGAAATGGATATGGGCGATTTGTGGCTCCAGGACAGCAGTGCTTTGGTTCAATTGGCATAGGTAGGGGACCCCTGAGTTACGAAACTGAAACAACGGATTTACTGTTCAACAAAAAATGAATAAAGGGAGTTATAGCTGACCAAACTAATTTATTATTGAGACATGGTTAATTGATTGTTTTGGTATGGGGCTCATCGTGAATAGAGTAAAATGGCTACAGGAACTTATTGCACAAGGGCTTTGGTTGAATTGGCAAAGGTAGTGGGCCTCTTGCCCACTGAGTTTGAAGCTGAAACAATGGATTTGGATTTGTTCATAATGATCAAATTATATTTGGTCTTGTTTCCACCTTTCTCGGGCATAAAAAATGGATATAGGGGGTTTATATAGCTAACTGTAAGGGGTTGTTTGGTGTAAGGGATAAAAATAAATAGTTCTGGGATAAAATTTTGATATCTTGTTTGGTTGCCAAGTTTGGGATAACTTATCCCACCATTTATACCATAGTGATGGGATAAGTTATCCCAGGATAGCTAATCTCAGGATAATTAATCCTGGGATAACTTGTTCCCAACCAAATGACCCCTAACTATTTTAGTATTAAGGGGTGGTTGATTGATTGTTTTGTTTTGGAATTCTGACATGAATAAGGCTAATGGATCTCGGGGACTTATACAGCCAACCGAACCCAGATTAATTTAGGAGTGAGGTGTAGTTGATTGATTGACTTCTATTTTGGGCTCGATTTCGCAATACCCATGCGTGCACCAGTTTTTGTTTGCTTTTGACTGCGTAGATTGATGTTGTTGATTGTTTGACTGATTACGTATGATATAAAGACGAAGAAATTTTTGCTTTACCTTCATATACAATCCCTGATTGGATTTGTGTCAATGTTACAAGACTTTGATTTGCTTTTTTTACATGTAAAATTTAGACTTGAAGATGCTTATTGATTTCGTGTTCCTAGATATTGCTTTGGCTAGACTGTCTCAAGGAGTGGTTAATTCTAGTCAAACTAATTCTGAGTTTGTTCATTGGCGAGCCAAATATCCACTGAGTTTCGAATCATGAGCTACTTGCCCTCAGGGATTTCTCGGGTATAAAGAAACCGAGAATAATAAAAGGCAATTCTGAGTGAGGAATGGAGCTTAGAAGGAGAACATACTCCTATTCCATTACTCGGGCTTTAGTTGGGTTATAGTACCCAACTAGCAGCTCATAGAGAGAATAGGCATAAGACTACGGTCCTTCCAGAAGAAAAAAACTAGACTCTGATCAAGCTGATAGATGATCCATAAAAAAATTATTCCATTCACATATTCTGAGTTGCATGACACAATTCCAAACTGATAGCAGATGCTAGTATATGGATATAATTTGCTGAATTTAAGATCCATTTTGCTGTAAAATAAACTTACAGACCGGAAAAGGCATTAAGTGGATATATATCTTGATTAGTGATTTTATTTTTTTGGATGTAGTGAGGATAAGTCGAGACTAATTTTTATGTGGAGTTTTCTGTTTGATATTGTTCTGTCTGTGTGATCTTTTGTTCTTTCTAAGAAAAAGCAGTGTTACGTGACCTGTTCGCTGAGAACAGAATATGATGACATGGAGGAGGAAAGCATTTCTAGAGGTGTAATGGATTAGGTCCGTGTCCTTAATTAAATGAGCTGCTTTATTAGAATAATGATAGAACTTTATAAGTGGAACAAACAATTTCACACACTAATGGATAAATGTATTCTGATTACCAAGAATATAGTTGTTTTTTTGATCAAGGATTACCAAGAATGTAGTAAGATCCAAGATGTTTTACCTATTTCGATATTTTCCTGTCCTTTTCTATTGTTTGCAAACATAAAAGAGACAAGTTTACAACTTTGGTCATAACATGCCTTATAAAGTGAAACTCAAGTCTCCCATGTTTGCCTTGTGGATTATATAAATGGTAATGGAAGAAAACGATAAATAATGGCCAAGAAGTTATTAATTTAAAAAAATCTGATCAAGTTCTCATTTGAAGAGATAAGTTACAGAATATATATAATTGGTGGAGTGGTGTCAAATATTCTCAAAGTTCCCAAATAGAAAGAGGGTCTTCTCTCGGCTTGAACTTTCCGTAGGTTTTCTCTTTAGTTTGGATAGTTGGCTGAATAAATTTGTTTCAACCTCATCAGTTACAAGTAGCAATGAATTCTTTTGACAAGTTAAGGTGCTGAAAATGCATATGATAGCGGTCGATATAATCAACACACACGCACACACTCTTTGCTTAGTTGATAACATTGCGTGTGAGATCACTCCCCGCTTTCTTTATGCATGCAGGTATGTGCAGCACTTCCTGGAAAAGGAGAAGTTAGAACACAGATACTAAAGCTGTGTTCTTCATCTGTCTGTTGAAGATCTCTATTTCATTTTGCAGTTTGCAACAGGAAATAAGCTACTATTGTTTGCATTTTTAGAAATTCTCATTTTGGAGATATTACTTGTATGGCCCCTATAAATTACAGTTAATCTCTGTTAGGGTCTTTTGAAAGTTTTGTGCATCCTAAATCTTAATTCAGAAATGGAGTCTGAAAATAATAATTTGTAATACATTTCATTGACTTCTTGTAAGATTCTATTGCACAATGAACTGTTTTTATTCAATTATCATGTTGTTGTTTTTTTGGTTTGGTTAAGAGTTAAAGGGAATGGTCACAAGTTACTTGCCATGCATGCCGGATAAATAATGCTCGTAGAAATGTATCATTTTCTTTGGAATGGACTAATGAAGAATATAGCCAAATGAAGCGACTTGGATGGTGTCTTTTTCTGGGAAACCCGTAACAAACCCATAACTGTTACTACTTTTTGGGTGTGCATTGGATAAATTCACTTTGCGCTATAACTTGTAAATCACATGACTCAAGTTTGATCTGACAAGCTCGACTGAGAGGTATTGGTTGGGGGAATCAATCCTCGGCCTCTCTTATGGGGTACCATGTGTTGTACTAATTCAACCACTCTTATCAATATTCCTAAATTTATGGATATGTACAGCAACATATAAGTTAGTTATCATTCTTGCTTATCTATTATTTAAGTCTCCATATATTCTAAAATATTTTTATAATAATAAGTATAACTTATGGTTTTCATATGGTTTCTGAATTTATTAAGCTTTTTTTTTAAAAAAAAAAATAGGAAAATTTTAAAATGGATTTCCCTTAGATGATTAAACCTTTGTTTTTTGGACCCCATCACATAATTTCTTTTGACGTAATAAATCAACTAACTCTTAAACTTGTTATTAAATTTTATTTAGATAATTGAATTATGATTTATTTCGATTGAACACTTGAACTCATAATAAAAAAATCCTATTATACATTTACGGCTCAAAATCTTCTCAAATTCTCATTACATAGATAATAAATTAATCAAATATGTACGCATTAGCTTTAATAATCTGAAAAACTGTAGTTTCATCTCACCTGAGGCTTTGTATGTACAACTAAGACAAATAACATATTTTATATTATTAACTTATCTATGTAATAGACGCTCTATATAAGCACTTTTTGCAAAATTGGAACAAACTAGAGTTCGAGGATAATGGAACAAGTTGGAGGTTTGACTATTATTACTCTCAATTAGAAAAAAATTGTAGTTCGAGTAATACGTGACATTTAGGAGCCGTTTAGTACACGAGATAAGATGGAATATTCAAGAATCAAGCTTGAAATAAAATTTATATTGCATTTGATTGACGGTATAAATTTATCGTGGAATAAGTTATCATTACAAAAATAAGTAGGGATTACAAAAATCTCATAATGTTAAGAGCTAATTACATCTTATCCGAACTTTTTTACAAATTATAAAAATCTCTTAAATTTGGAGGAATCCGGATACATCCCAAAACTGCCTCGATACATCGCGTCTCTGTTTCGTATACATCCATCAAGGTCTCGACACATCACGTAAAGTGATGTATCCGACTAATACATCGCGTAAAGTAATGTATCCAAAAATAGAAATTTTTATAATTTTTTCAAATGATAATTTTTTTAGAAAATATAATAAAATAAATTATTATTTAATTATAAATTAATCTAAAAATTATAATCTCAATATTTTAATTTGAGGATAATTTAATCCGCGTGCCAAACGAGCAGGTACACTATAATTATTTCCCCAATAGAAAATATCAATTAATCCCATTTGTGTGGGCGCACGAAATCCAAAGCTCTACTGTTTTCCCTCTCAACTTTTCTCTACCTTTCAAATTTCAAAAAAAAAAACTCTCAAATTTCGTCTTCTCTTTCTCTTCTATCTGCATTTTCACTTCAGGTTTGATTATTTCTGCTCTCTTAATTATTTTTTTTTCATTTTGGATCTGGCGATTTTATTCTCTATTTCTATTTTCTGTTTTATGTACTATTTTTCTGTTGTTGTTCTTTAATAGCCATTTTTCTTTTCTGAGTTTATCACTGTACTGTTAATCATTTTATGACGTAATTATTGGTAAATCTCTTGATAAGTAATCTGATGAAATTAAGTAATTTTACATTGCTACTCCCTTCTGGTTTTGATTTGATAAGAAATTTAAGAAAATTTTGAATATCGTGGTTTTAAATTTAAAATATGTAAAATATATCAAATTGTCGTTTAATTTTGTAGTCTTAAACATGCCAGGTGGAAAGTAAGACAGACAAATAGAAACGGAGGGAGTATTATTTTTTTCCTTTGAGCTGGTGTTACATTGTTGGTCTTTCAAAGTTGAAGACAAAACTTTGATTGATACTTTTATGCAGTGAATGTTGATTGATGATTGGCATAAGCTTAGGTTGAACTTTGGCTGTGATTTTGGTAAAGCATAGTCGGTCCTAACCTCGGATAAAGAATGAGGGTTGTGGTAGATTGATGTCTAATATAATACTAGTAGTCAATTATGATGCATTCAAACCCGCGTTCTAAAGAACTTCAGTGTTAGAAGACTATTATTCGTCTTGAAAGAAACTTTTTGAGTAATGGAATTAAACATATTCAAATGGAATATTATTCATATAGCCGACTCCAATTAGTTTGTACCTGAGGATTTAGTTGTTGTTATAGTAGTGTTAGATGCTTTAATTTTCGTTATTTATGGAGGGATGTGGATTTTATGCTAAACTAGAGCTCGAGATTACTCAATTTGTGGGAAATTATATAGTATCACATTGTTAAGCCATTAGCTTAGAGATGTGTTGGTAGTTAAAGGGTGTTATCAATGTAGAATATTCTTGAAGAAAAGTTTGAATGTATTCTTGAGGTGTCACTGATAAAAAAAAATGACAGATATTTGACCTTCTTGTATTTGTATCAAAAACAATCTTTGTATCTCTACGAGGTAGGGGTAAAGTCTGCGTACACTCGACCCTCCCTAAACCCTAATTGCTGAGTCATTAGATTAGAAATGTGTTGGCAGTTCAAGGGTGTTATCAATGTAAAATTGTCACGACCCAAAATGGGCCATGAGTGACACCCACACTTAACCTCCTACGTGGGAGAATCAACGATACAAACCCCAACTAATAAATATGACAATAACGCGGAAGCTCAATTAAATACATTCTCCCAAAACTTGAAAGTCATCACCTCAAGGACATCTAATTCTAAAATACAGGGTCTGAAAATATCATACACCAAAATAAATAAATAACATAATGTGTTCGAAAACTAAGGACATCATGCCATGTCCGAGAAAATTCAACACGAGCTAGAATGAATAGCTTACCCTGAAACCTGATGTGCCGGACACTGGCTAGATCTGAGGTCGAGTCGAAGTCGATGGAACACTCGCTGCACTCCACAAAATAAAACAAAGAAAAATACAAGTAAGGGTCAGTACAGGACAACATGTATTGAGTAGGTATCATTGACCCACTCAAAATAGAAACCACAAGACCTGGATTCCATACTGAGGGTACACCTTGAACCCTTTGAATTCAATCACCCGGCTCTATGCCAGGTCTAGGAAAGCTTGTGTGGGGACAGAGAAGAATCCCCATTCTATGCGGAAGTCAAAAGGACCCAGGCAGAGCATTTCCAGGGCTTTTTAAAACTAAAGCACCAAGCCCAATTGGAAATGCACCATCGCCGAGAGTTAGTTGAGTTATGGAAATCCCTTGAGAGAAGGAAGACTTTTCTAAGCGAAGAAAACGCCTCTCTAAGAGAAAAACTTTTTGTATAAAGTAATAGCGGGAAATCAACCATAGCACTTAACAGATGACAACCAATGAACAATTACATAACCAGTCAATAATATCAAGATCACACATAAGGACTCAGGCCTCCACATCACGCTCTTTTGAGAAATGAATTATTGGAGATTGGATAACATTAAGTCATTTTAATTTGTTTTCTTTAATATTACCGTATCGGAACGTGACACCTGACCCAACATACCGTGCCGAAATGTGACACCCGATTCAAATATACCGTGTCGGAATGTGACACCCGATCCAAATATACTGTGCCGGAATGTGACATCCGATCCAAATATCCCGTGTCGGAACGTGACACCCGATCCAAATATAATTAATTTATCATTGTTTATTATTACATCCCACTTCATTAACAACATTTCATCAAGTCTTCTTTATTCAAGACACCATTTTGGATAGGGCAAGTTCAAGATTATGGATTTCATGATCTCGAAATTTCAAACCAATCACAACAACATATCAACCATCCAAACCACAACAATTAAATGCATAGTAAACTTCACACATTACTCAATGACTATCAATCGCTATTAAGAGTCTATCTATGATATAGAATAAAATCATAACCTACCTCAACCGAAGAACCGAAGTAAAGCAAGCTAATCCACCAATGTCCTTCCTTTCTTCAATGCCTCAGACCGTTTCCAATCTATCAAATATATAATATTTATAAGTAAACTAGTCCGTAGACACCAATATTATTTATATGTTTAACCTAGACCTAACAACTCACCCAATTCTATAATCAATTTCTTAAAATCTCAAGTCTAAGATTAAGTCTTAATTCCTCCAAATAACATAAATTTAATGATATTCATATAATACAATGCATCTATTATTTAATTACCTACCTCAATATATTAAAATTTGAATTAAATAAGAAGTAAAGATGCAGGCGAACAAACTGGATAACCATTCACAAACTAATTTCCCTATATGTGCATATCATATTGCCTAAGCATTATCTTAGGCCACCCAATTTATTAACAAATTATTGGTTTATCATAGATCAATCATTGGTCATCATTACTTCATAGTGACCTCTGGTCAATAATAACAATATATTGCCCACAATTTCAAAGGCAACTTTACGTCCCTTGACTAAAAGTCAATTCGCATGCCAACATAAAATACTACTTTAACTTAGAACTACTAAAACCACTACAGATTGGAGAGTTGCAAAAATATATATATATGATCTTTATCTGAAAGGGTTCTGCTGCTTCGTGTTGACGCCGCAGGTGAGGTTTTTCTCACTTCGTTCTTTTCTCTTTTCTTTTCTAATCTTTATGTAATACAATTCATAAACCTTATCCTTTTATTTTAATAATTGGTATAGAGTATTAAATAAATTATCAACTTAGCTCACTAATTAAATTAGTTATTTAAATTTACCCCTCAATTAAATAACCATGGTTATTGAATAGTCTAAAATACCCATTAAAAATTTCCGAGGTGAGTCTTTTATGAAATAAAAAGCCCTAGTACTCAAAATGACCTAATGGGTTGTTACAAGAATATTCTTGGAGAAAAGTTTGAATGTATTATTGAGGTGTCACTGATAAAAAATTGACAGATATTTGACCTTCCTATATTTGTATCGGAAACAACCTCTTTATCTCTACGAGGTAGGGTAAGGTCTGCGTACACTTGACTCTCCCAAACCCACTTGCTGAGCCATTAGCTTAGAAATGTGCTGGCCGTTCAAGGGTGTTATCAATGTAGAATATTCTTGGAGAAAAGTTTGAAGGTATTCTTGAGGTGTCACTGATAAACAAATGACAGATTTGACCTTCCTGTATTTGTATCGGAAACAGTCTTTTTATCTCTATGAGGTAGGGGTAAGGTCTGTGTATACTTGACCCTCCCAAATCCACTTGCGAGATTACACTGGGTATGTTGTTGTATTTGTAAATAGTAGAAGTTTTAAACAGTTAGAGTAATTTATCTTCTAACTGGCGACAGTAATTTCAGTGTTCCATGATTGGTTATCTTTATGCAATTAGCAAGTGACCTACTTCATATGATTTGCAGGTGAAAGAACATTTGGTCTTTGCTTCACATTTGAGCTTTGAAGTGCATTACAATAAACACCCTTTTATTTTTCAGATAAGGAAGTATTTTGAATATTGCAGTCAATGGCAAATGACAAAAGCACCAACAGTTACGAGGAGGCCCGTAGGAAAAGGGTTCTGGACAATAAGAAACGATTTGAGGTAGTAACTTCATTAAGGAACAATATCTTTTACTTCTTTTGCTGGTACTATTAGACTCTTCAGAAATGTTGTTGCACCCATATTGGATCTTCCAAAAATGCACTATTTTTGGAAGATCCAACACACACCAATCTACATTTTTGAAGAGTCTGAACAACATAGGTTTTGGATGCTTCTTTGAAAGGGAAATTAAGCAACTGAAGGCTTGCATGTGGACGATCTACTAGTACTAATACATACCAGAGGACAAAATTAGACTGTCCAAACCAGATTTTGTTGAAGAACCATAAGAATTCATGATCTTGTAATATTAGGTGGTGTTTGCATTTGGTACTTTTTAAGTTTTTGAAAACAATTATGGAGGAAAGTTGTATATGTGGATTAACTTATGAAAATCTTTTGGAGAGAAGTGGTATGTATGAATAAAATCTACCTCTTGTTTATTCTTTAAAAAAGTTATATATAAACCATCCAGGCCTCTTATTTTGTAGTAAAAGAAATATGTTGCAGAGTTCACAATGAAGCAATAACCTTCCAATAACATTTTGTAGTACTTATAAGATTGCCTTCTCCATCTCTTATTATGTTGCCTTCTTTTTTTGAAGGATCTGGGGATTTTGAATATATCTAAAAACCTTTCTGATCTTACAAAATCCGAGAAGAAGTCCGACTATAAAACCGAGGTGACATGTTATAATTATTTCCTTCCTATTAAGAAATACTGCTGCTCTTATGTAAGCATGCATTAGCTGATATTGTTTTCTTATCATGCATAGCTACGGCGAGTTAGACAAAAAGCAAATGATGTTTACATGTCAGAGCCAAGAAGGTCTGCACGAGCTAGGAATCCTGTTCCAACTTACCGTGATGAAGTAAGACCTCATTCTTTTCTTTCAGTACATACTGGATACCACATCATGAGTGACATGCTTCAGAATATAGATAGTTATGAAGAAATCTAATTGAAAACCTCGGATGTCTCATAGTGTAGTTTGTTGTAGCTAGAGATCAAATTATATAACTCTTCTTGTTTTTCTTCAATCGAATCAACTAGGCGGGGTGCCTAGGGCTAATTTTTTTATAAATAACTGAAAGAGATCCGCAAAGAGAAGAGTACAAGCAAAGGGGGCTAGGCCTTACCTTACTAATCCTAATGAGTTAACGAACCAATACTAATTAACAGGCATGAAGAATATAAGAGCTAGAGAAAACTAGGTATTCTATGATCATCATAGAGTTTATAATACACTCTACGATGGAAACAACTCTTCATACATAGTCTTGATAAAAAATTTGGTGAAATCTCTTGGTATGTCCACATTTTTTACAATGGGGTCTGTCAGGGTCTCCGATTCATGGAAATGAACTGCTCAAGTTCCTAGTGAAATATTTCATCTCAAACATTTGTTTGCTAAGTTTCTTCCTCTGGTTATCAGTTGTTTATTTCTTCGTTTTGTTGCTAATCAATCATAACCTCAGATTAATTTAGAGCTTCCATCTTTGCGGAAGAGATCAAAATTCAGCTCTTCATGGGCAAGGTGAGATGGTTTAAATTGAATTTTGTTACCATTTTCTTCTGCCCCAACTTTGGAATAATTCATTGGACTGGCAGTTATCTAGCAAGACCATTGGAAGAAGTGAAAGTTGCTTCATATGAAGAGAAGGTACAAGCTTTAAAGTTTGCAGAAAAGCTCCACAGTAATCTGCAATCGGGAAATCCCTTTTTTATCAAGACTATGGTTCGATCTCATGTCTACAGTTGTTTCTGGTTGGTAAGTTGCCATAGACTTCAGCTACAAGAGCTAAGGGACCAACGAAAGAAACAAAAAAAGAAGACATAACACACAAACATGCACTCAAACTTGGCCTCTACTAGCAAGTAAATACTCTTAATTTTGAGTATGGACATCTAGACACCTCAACTTGTCTCCACTATGTTAGTTGAACGCTCCAACTTACAAAATGATCATCTAGACACCTCCAAAATTTATGTGTCACGTCAGCATCTGGTGTCCACGAGACACAATGCAGATGAGTTGGAGGTTTTAGTTGCCAGTTGAGACCAAATTGAGGCGTCTAGATGTGTAGTTTCAAAGTTGGAATGCTTACCTGTTAGCTGAGCCCAAATTTGAGTTCCTGTTTATATATTATGCCAACAAAAGAAACTTTTTTTATGCTAGACTCATTATGGCTTATCCTGCTATGATATCAGGGACTTCCTACTAGATTTTGTCAAGATCATCTTCCCAAATCTACTGTAAATGTTCTGCTAGTGGATGAGGAAGGTTTAGAGTATGAAGCTCTCTTTATCGGCAAAAGAACTGGACTAAGTGGAGGATGGAGAGCATTTGCACTTGATCATAAGCTGGATGATGGGGATGCTCTAGTATTTGAATTGGTTGAGCCCACAAAATTCAAGGTCAGATTTTATATATGAAACCGTCTTATCCGTTGAATAAGTGGACTTAGAATATAGTCTCATGAAAGATTTCAATTTCAACGCATTGTCAACTTATCTTGTTCGTCCTAGTTATTGAGATTTACATGGAAGTTTAATGCAAAAACATGTTGGCAAACAGCTTCAGTTCTTTGTTTGCCAGTTTAGACTACCTGTTCCCTTATTAGTTCTTCTTTTTGTTAACTGAAATTGATCTTTCAAACCATTTTAAATCGATGACACATTTTCAGTCCTTTAATATCAAATGATCAATTTGATAAGGTAGAGTTGTTCCATATAACGATGTTTAATGCTATAATAATGGTGGTATTCTTCTAAGTGATTTGAGGTACCTATTGAGCCTAGTGTTATGACCCGCCACTTGATCTTGAAGAAGGTGGAAGAACCTAGAGTCTTGGAGAGGTTAATGGAAGACTCTAGATTCTTGTAGAAGCTTGTAGAGAAATCTTGAAAGACTTGAAATTCTCTAGAATGTGTAGAGAGTTCTAGAGTAGGGACTTTTTTTGTAAATATGGAGGGACTTGTATAGTAAATTTTATTTACACGTAGGCCCCTTAGGAGTAATATAAATAGAGGGGGCATTCATTTGTAGCAAACCATCAAGCAATCAAGCATTCTTCCAAAGCAATGCAAAGCCTTCTTCATAAAAGTTCTCTTCTCTTCTTATAATCTAGCGTTCCCTTAGCGATCTAGCCTTAAAGGTTTACTTGAGCTTGCAAGGTCGTGAAAGATTCGTGAGTAAGTTGTCAAGTGCCGCACGGAGGTCTTAGTTTGAAGTCTAAGTCCGTGACACTAGGGTCTATTGGAAACAGTTAATCTCTCTACGAGGTAGGGGTAAGGTCTACGTACACTTTACCCTCCCTAGAGGCCTCTTCTTGTTAATTCAGGTGTTCTTATTAGTTTTCTATTGTTCATAGGTCTACATTGTTCGAGCATCCCAATGTTCAAGTGGAGTGGATACATCTGGTGCAGAAAAAGAAGAGAGTGAAGCTGAAGAAACATCAAAGAGTAAAACAAGGAAAAGAAAGAAAAGTAGCAACAAATCAGAAGTTCCAACAATAGCTAAAGAAGATGACTCTGTAGTGGTGGCTTCAGCCACGAGACGCAGTACTAGAAGAAAGTAAAGAAGCATCATTCTGTAGGCATGTTAAAAATTAAGCCTTTGTTATCGGTAAGCATATCAAAGTTCACTGAAGATTTTGCAAGACGCGTTAAAATATTTGGCAGTAAATCTCATTTGCCAATAGCTAATTAGGTAAAGCTTCCCTTGGGAACTCTTGACAGTTAAAAGAAATGCAACTGCAGCTTTGTGAAATCTTAGTGCCTTGCTTTTGCAGCTCCTTCAGCATACATGAGTTTGGCTAGTTGTAGAATGAGTCACTACTGCCTCATTACTTATATTGATTGATTGATCAATGAAGTACTGTTTGGGTCGATTTGCACATATCACAATTATTTCACCAATTATTTTACACCGGCATCCCCCTATCATTTCACCCGTATTTGTTATTTTACAGCGGCATCGGTATTGGGTGAATCTGTCCCACTTGCATTTTTTTGTCTCTACGAGAAATTTAAACCTTGGTCTAGTAAAACAAGATGGTAGGTTCATTATACAAACTCTTATTAAATGTTCCTTTTTCGAAATGTTTAACAAGTACGACTCAAACTGCCAAGCAAAGACACTACATAAGAAACTCAATTATACACAGTATTGCTTCTCCTTGTGATCATTGAAAAACCAACAGAAATGAACAACTTCCACAAACAGTCTGGAAAACTTCATTATTGATTCATCAAAACAAATAATGGAGAAATTGAGATGCAGCTCGCACAAGTAAGAAACAAAGTTAAAACGCCTAAGGACAGAAAATGTAAAATAAAACTCATCATCGAAATAAATGCCAATCATTATCTTTTGCAAGGGTAAATATTCAGAGCAGTAAAAACTTAATGGTTCAGAACTAGATAGATTATCACGACACAATCTCATTCAGCGGAAGTAGAAAACTACAGCTTCAGATTGGAAATTCTACAACTTCAACTCGCTGCTTCTAGAAAAGCTCTTCCAGGTTGACGTGCAGCAAGTCGTCCATGGCAGCCAAGGAGCTGCAAAAGTATAAGAAAGGCACTAAGATTTCACATAATACCACAGGCAACAAGATCTGAAAAAAACAGTCTATCAATGCCAGCTTGTAATAAATAGATTATGAATGAAACAAACCTTGGCATTGACACCGTCTGGGACAATACGATTCTCTGATTTGTATTTCAGATAATCAGTACGGCTGAACTTAGTGAACCCCCTGCAATCAAAGAAAGCACATTAGGTGTGATACAAGCACAACTTCTATTGAGCGGAAAACCTTCGAAAACCAAATGCTTAACCATCTAGGTCCTAAAACAAAGTAAAATATATTTGTCAACACTTCTGACTCCTTAGCACTCAAAGATGCAGTGGTACAAGCCTATAGAACAAATCCTGGTCTAGTAAGGCTGCAAATAAAAACAACAAGCATATTAAACGTTAAAGAGGTAGAGCAAGCTAGATTGAAAGTCACTTTACAAGTTTTGGAGGAAAGGAGATCCCCCAGATATTACCTCCCCTTAACAATGTTAAAAAAGAGACCAAATTATGGTCCAGGACACACAAAAAACGGACATTAAAACACCGGGAGTTTTGTGTGATCTGCTAGTATGAGAATGTACATAAACTAACCCAATGACAAAATATCAAAATCATAGATGTTAACCCTGCAAAACTGTATAGTTGTCACAATAAACGAATAAGCACATTGACAAGCCAATGCTTCATAACCCAACATTTAAGTATGGGAAAATTTTAAGTCATCAAAACCAGTGCAGAGACAAAAAAACTAAAGGTGATTCTTGAGATAAAAGTCATACCACTTTCTGCTGACAATGATCTTTTGGCGGCCAGGAAACTTAAACTTAGCACGGCGAAGAGCCTCTTGAGCATGGTTAGCATTACCATCTTTGCAGCGAACAGAGAGAAGAACTTGACCAATAGCAACACGGGCACAGACTCCCTGTGGCTTACCGAAAGCACCCCTCATACCAGTTTGGAGCCTATCAGCCCCAGCACACGACAACATCTTGTTAATTCGCAAAACATGGAAGGGATGGACCCTAACCCTGAGGTGGAAAGCATCCTTTCCAGCAGACTTGGTCATGTACTTGTTGCAAGCAATACGAGCAGCTTCAAGTGCCTCACTTGAAACATTCTCCTTCTCCCAACTGACCAAGTGCACACAGAAAGGAAATTCATCAACTCCCTTTTTCTTCATACCCACATCATAGATCCTGATCTTTGGATCTGGAACACCACGGCAAAACCGTGATTTTGGATAAGGTTTGTTCTTAATCTGCCGGTAACACCTTGCAGGTCCTGAGAAAGAATTTCAACCCAATTACACAAAAGCCTTCTTGATGTCAATGACTGACACAAATACAAGTACTGATTGAGAGTCAATTGATTGCTGTATAAAGCTATAGATAAGACCAGATAAGGAGTTGATACTAGCTATATCAATAATGCCCTTGCATCTATCTCCAAATAAATGAATACCTTGTCATCAATACTAAGGAATGTAAGTTACTCACAAAGAATAACAAAGTGGTGGTCAGCGCTTGGAATACTTAAAGAGGTTCTGTTCATACACCAAAAATTAAAGCATCTGAAGATACATTTTTTAACCGCTTACAATCATCAAAAAATTCTCACAAAAGATAAGAAATAAAATATCTTTAACCTGAAAAACAATATGACAACTCGTTCTCCTTCAAGCTTATCCTCCACAAGGATACACTTCATTTGTTTCCTTCATATAGCCTCTTCATAGTTTCTTGGTGGGAGATAAGGGTTTGTTTTGCAAACAACAATAATTAAAAATGAGCAAGCTTTCTAACTTTAACCTACAAATTTTATCACTTCTAGGATTTGAAGCTTATGGGGATTCTAGTCTTTCTAAGTTACTAGGTTCCAAGTTATTAATTTGTACATATTAAATGACTATTTTAAGACAAATAAAGGGTTTGGACCAAGTTTCTGGGTTAGACCAAAACCATAACCGAAGCTCTAGCTATGTCTATGCCGTAGATTGAGTGATTGGTGACAAAGACACTAGTTGCACACCATCATAAAACTGCGGTTAGCTTTATGCTTGATAAGTGTAGCATCATCAACTTAATTACACCTATTCTTCCTATCAGACAAACAACAAGTTGATCCCAACTATATCTGGTCAAGTGGATGTTGCAGTCTGAATCCGATTTTGCTACATTTGCAGAATTTAAAATCGTACTGTAATAACTTGTCTTACGAATGAATTAAGGCTCTCTAACACTATAGGTTCTCTGCATTTTACTACAAACCAATGCACAAAAAGCAAAATAGAGATAAATCAAATGAACTCCTCAATCTAGTAGCATCTAGAAACACATGTAACATATATCATTTCAGCAATATTCAAAACAATAACACCAAAACTATGAGTCACTCGTCTTACAAACAAATTAGGACTCTCCAACACTACATGCTCTCTGCATTTGCGACGGGCCAATGCACAAAAAACAATGCCCTTTCTAACACTCGACATAGGCTGCTAAACAGAGATAAAAAATAATGAAATCCTCAACGGAGAACCATCTATGAACACATCTTTTGTATCAATTCAGCAATATACAAACAATTTTACAAAAGCTATGAACATACAGATAGATTCGACTTGTTTTTTTTTTCTCGCAAATCGGAACAATTATAGCTGTAACGGTAGATGAAGATGAGAATTCATGTAAGAAAAAAGAGAAATTCGGAGAAAAAGCTTACTTCTCCCCATGGCTAATTCTCTGCAATTGCTGTGTGGCCGGAGAAACTAGATAACAATGAAAAACCCTAGCTTAAAGTTACTAACAGATGAATGCATTCATTGGGCCTTATGGGCTGACGTCTAGAAACTACAAATTTTCCGGACTAGCCACTTTTGAGAAAGGTTTGCATACTCGGCAAAATTCGAGTCCGGAGACAATAAAGGGTACGCAGAGCTTATTAATATCTCGGGAGGCAGAGAGACTATTTATTCACTTTTTTTTTGCAAGTTGTCTCATGGAAAAAGATTCAGACGTAAGCCATTGAAGTTTGAAATTTGCATCCGACTTTAGATATTTTTTCTCTAAAAGCTAAACATCAGACATTTTTACTTGAAGTTTGATATAACTTGTCAAGGTCAACTTAAATATTTTTTGAGAAACAAGATTATGAGGGAAATAAACTAAATGAAATTTGTTGACATGCGAATGCATTCAATTGGTTTTACGTGTTTATGTCTGGGTTTGAGTCAAGTAAAAGTAAGAACTTTTTAGATAGTTACTCTAAGGTTCAATTGGCCGAAATAAAGTTATAGATTCGCAAATTAATCGATATCAAATTCATAAAAAGAATTATTTTTGAATAATTATTTGTGTTTGAAAAATCGGTAAAAATAAGTTACTTTTGATGTTGAAATATCATGATCTTGTCATAAATTTCAAGCTTTAAAAAGTAAAATCATAGTAAGATATTGTCATGGATTTCTAACCTTAAAAATTTTAAATCTATAATAAGCTTTGAGAGTTTCCAATTTTAGACTTCGAATTAGAAGTTCTCAAATTTTAATTTCACAAAATCTGAAGGTGGAATTATCAACAGTTAACCTTGATTTTAGATTTGAATATCTCAAGTTGGAACTATATTCAAACTTTAAGCTTTGTATGTTTCAACTTCAAATCTTGTCGGGCTAAAACTTGGAGTTTCAAACTTGAAATCTTCAATCTCAATCGTACATTTAAATTTAATCATGAAGCAGCTAGATCTTGATTAGGTTTTTAAAAAAACTTGATTTTTTTTTCACTATTTTAAATATGACCACAAATATGATTATTTGTGCATTTTCCTCTTTTGGGGTAATTTTCCATTTTAGTAAGGGCATCTCCAACCGTAACACCAATTTTTACACCAAATTTGGTGCTGTTGACATCCAATTTTGACCCTCCACAAACATATATTGGTTATCGAGCCTTTTTAATTTTAAAATAATTTACTTGTAAAAATCCAAAATATTTTAAAGCAATTTATACTGTTTTTTACGATTATTCAAAAATCGTCTCAAAAACATTTATTTTGAACTAAAAATTAAGTTACTTTAATTAATAGATTTATATTTTTAGTTAATTAATTTAAATTTAAGTTAATTATTTTACTTTGTCAAAATTAAGAAGCTCGTTAATTAATCGATATTAATTTGCCTTATTAAAGTTTTATCCGAATTCACTAATTGAATCAATTTGTCTATCTCTTAAACTTAATTGGCTACATTTGCAATCCGGTTGGCCAAATTCTAAAATTCAATTTAAAAAATAATTTTGTTCGAGTGTTTTTCTTTTACTTAGACATTTCAACAAATAGAATTTTCTTCCAAATCATCTTAAAGTTTTTAAGTTGATGTTTTTTTCAAATCAATTGAGTTTAAAGTGTCTTTCTCTAAAATAATTTTTCTAAATAGCTCAAGTGATTTTTCTCATTTAATCAAAGTCTTAATCGTTTGTAATTTAGTTAAAATAAATTAGATCTACTACTTCTCTTTAAACATATTTAAAATTCCTTTACTTAGTCATTTAATAGAGTATGTTTTCTTCATAAATTATCTCAAGTATTTCAAATTTACTTATTGCTCAAATAAATATATTTATCTTTATTATTTACAAGTAATTTTTTATAAGTTAGTTAAATAATTTTCAAATCATCGGATAACCGAATGTTAGCGGCCATTTTGAGTGTTAATACCTTTTCAAAGTCGAAGTTTGAACCATTACCCATTTGTATGAATATGTTGCTTTATTTGGAGACATTCTAACCTATTCTTTTTTCCAAAAAAAAAAATTCTAAATCCCCCAAAGCATAAATATCAAGCCATCATCGAAAGTGCGACCAAATGCTCCTAGAATCTTTAATTTTCCTACAAAATTCGAACTTCACTTTCAAGTCCTAAATCATACTCTCTCTTCTCAAAAAGATTTACTGGACATCTCAAGTCAAAAAGAGATTTAAGCTGGTTGAACTACATATGACCTGAATTCTCATTTGTGAGATACGTAGGCAGTCTTTCAAGGCCCGATCCCTATCTTTCAAAGCTTGCTTTTCCCTTAATATTTTACAAAGAAATACCAATTTCACACCAACAGATGTCAAAATACATCCGTGAAAATACAAGAAAACCTCGCATCAACACATATCAACCTTCATGATTCATAAATCTCAAGCCGAATAGACAAAATCTTGTTTGTTTAGTCATTTTTCTATATCCATGGGCTAGTTTATCTTCTAATAAAGCAACTCTTGTGTGTTTGTTGCTTTGTGTGTAATATCTTGTATTATTTATCGTCTACAGAAACTAACATGTTTACCTTTTGATTTGTTTTTCTTTGTAGATAAATCAAAACAGATCTGTGTTGATAAACTGGAAGAACATCCATACTTTATGAGATCCAAAACTTCTACAGATTCCTTCTATGGCCGAAATTTGTCGAAAGGAAAAAGAAAAATGATTGGCAATAATGATAACACTAGTTTGACTGAGATTGTTATGACGGACCTTGTCATAGTTGAACATAATGAACTAATTTCACAATTGGTGCAATAAATCATCGAAATGAGAGTTGAAATACAGAAAAATTGAGATTTGTCAAATTTGGCTATCGCTACCAACACTACAGTTCCAGGCGAAGAAGGCCTCCACTATATTTTCATCCTCAAAATCCTTCAAAAAATATCCTAAATAACCCTCATGTAGTTCTGACTCAGAAATCACCAACCATCAACTTAACCACTCCGAGCCCACATCATGTTAGCTCTTCATATCAATCACCACTTCTCTTTCAAGTCTCGGACGCTAATAATTTTCAAACCTTTCGTTTCCCTCAAGGCCTAAATGCCAACAACTCTCAAACTATCTCTTCCCTTCAACTGTTAAATGCCAACCATTCTCAAACATTTCCTCCTATGTACCAGACTCCGGATAAAAATACTCAAAACCCACGTACCACTCAACCTTTGCCTCCAAAAGCTACTTTTCATGTTCCGGTCCACTCCGAACTACATATGACCTACACTACCTATCCCGAACTCGATCATTATGAGGAGAAGGGAAGAGAGTGGAGGGCCAAAGAAAAGATGACTAAGCAGAGCATAAAAGAAAAGATTATGAAAACTATGAAAGAGTTTTGTTATATCCAAAAGTTGCAGGGTTGAATTATGAAGTTTTGTGCATTTATCAAACTTTGGACCTTCCAGAAGGGTTTAAAGTACCAAATTTGACACTTATGGAGGAATCGAAAATCCATTGGATCATATGAGAGCATATTGCAATCAACTCGTGGGAGCTAGGAAAAATAAAGTTTTGTTGATACGGCTCTTTAGCCGAAGTTTGAACGGGGAGACCTTGGAATGGTTTACCTTTCAAGAAATTAAACAATGGTCTAGTTGAAATGTTTTAGCTAAGGACTTCATTGAAAGATTTGCTTACAATGTAGAGATCATCCTCGATCGTTACTCTTTAGAAAGAATTAAATAGAAGTCTAATGAAAGCTATCAAGAGTACGCCTATCGTTGGAGAAAAGAGGTTGTTAGAGTTCTGTTACACCCCGCACTCTTGAGCTCGGAACGTCTTCTTAAGTTCCTTAGACACTATCATGTGAGCCGGATAAGCTACGACACTATCAAACAACTCTAAGGAAAGAAGATTGTGATACCTCGCGAGAAGGGAGGTCAAAGGTAGAGTCATAAGAATTCGAAAAGAGTTGGAGGCTAAGAAATGAGTCGTAGGACTCGATTTACCTACGTAAGTCACTAAGTTAAGAGTCTTATACACTTAAGTTGCTTAAGGATATATCAAGCTTACGTAGTGCGGATTACATGGGCTCTTGAAGTAAGATGAGATTACGAACCCGCGAGGAAGGGAAAAAACGACGTGTGGCAGCCAATAGAGAAGCGACACGTGGCAGCACCTCAAGCAAGCAGGTGATGCACCTACTTAGGGTCAAGTAGGTGATGCAGCTAGGGATGCTTATCGGGCGGATCGGACGAATTATTATGCTTAACGGTTATCGGCTTTTAAAAGTACTAATCCGCTAGCCAATCTATAAGATATCGGTTGGTTCGATATTGGATTAGCAATTATCGAACGATTATCAAGTGGTGTATCGGTGGTATGGTAACTTGGTAAGTCTTTCCCAGCTTCCACACTTGTACAAAGTGGCTAACAGGAGGGGGGGAAAAGGTGGCTAACAGAAGAATAAAAAACATAACTTTGAAAAAAGATAATGCTTCTTTACATTGGCAAAAATGGAAAACCATTCTGGCACACTCTGTATTGAGGTCAAAATAAACACAATTTAATAGCTTAAATAACCATTCTGGCACACTCTTCATTTTGTGTCTACATTATTTTGCCACCTTTAGCAATTCACCGTCTACTTGACCAAATTGATTATGTGGAGAGGACAAGAGCCTGAAGAATTCATAGAGAGGCTTCTGCTACCAAGTCCAGGAGTGTTGCTACATTCTGGGATTGCTTGTTGTTGGGAGGATATGGGGATGCACTTATTACCCTGGATTTCAGGAATACCATAAGCTTAGAGGGGAGACAAGAAAAGTAATCAACTGCTTGAATAAATGAAAACAAAATTACCTTTCCTTGGTGCAACAGGTGGTGCATTTCCAGCAAGCAACATAATAGCTTGAGCCTAATCCAAAAGAAGAGAAACAATTGCTAAGATAGTCAACATAAGATAAATGAATACAAATTTCCAGCAAGCAACATAATAACTGGAAGCACATTCTTCTCCAGTTCTCCTGCATTTAACAAATGAATACAAATCATATTAAATCAAACAATTCTCAAATATCTACTCCTGCTTCAAATTAGATAACACAATGCTGAAGAATTTCAACAATGTATGTTAACAAAGAGAGTACTCACTATTACAAAGGAGTAGCAAGTAGCAACTAGCAAGTGCATTAGTTCTCACCAATATATATTTATATGTCAACTACAGTAGGCGTAGGGTATTTCCCAGCGCTTGCTAAATCTGAAGAGAAAATTATCATAATGAGTCATGTAATAAGTATAAACCATTTACAACAATAATATACAACAAATATAATAAAAAGTATCATTACCTTGTTCAAGTTGTTCGAGATTATCAAGATCTTCCTCAACGCTAACAGATTGTTTTAATTTTTCACTTCGAAGCCAATCTTGAAGACACACTAGAGCTTGCACTAAATTAGGAGTCAATGAACTCCTAAATGAATCAAGAAGACGTCCTCCCGTACTAAATGCAGATTCAGATGCTACACTTGAAACTGGTACAACTAATGCATCACGAGCCATTTCAGCAAGAATAGGAAATCTAGCTGAGTTCATTTTCCACCAGTTTAGGATGTTAAATTCTTTACTATCATCCTCAGTTTCTTCACCAAAATATTTATCTAACTCCGTTCTAGCATCCACATCTCCATTCGCTGTTTTATAGTTCTTTAGATCTTTCATGAATGATTGTAAAAGTTCTGTACTTTGGGTACTTACTTGACTGCTAGAAATCCCGGAAGTAGAAGTGTCCAGTGAAGAGCAAGGTGAAGATTGAGCAAGCACGCTGCCTTTTGAGTTGGATTTTACATACTCGCTAAATAATGAAGTCATGTACTTCTTTATTTCTGCTTGTATAGATGGCCCCTTTTCCCCAAACATCTTTACAAGTGCATAGCTAACTGATTCAAGCTTGTAACGAGGATCCAAAATACACGAAATGAAAATTATCTTGTTCATTTTTGCTGGATCTCCCCAATACTTATTAAATTTTTCTTGCATCTTTTTTTGCCATATCGCTTAAACCAGTGTCTTCGCTTGCCATCAATTGATTCAAATAAACAGCAACCGCACAAATTTCAAGAAAATGAATATTTGACGTAACATAACGTGATCCAGATATTTTCAAAGTAAGAAGATAAAATATCTCAAGAAATCTCGTAATTCTTTTCACATGGACCCAATCACTACTCAAAAGTTCACCGGCAGTGATTCCAATTCCAACATAAGAATTTTCAAGATAATGTCTCAGACTAATTTCACGAGAAGCATAATTTGAAAATGCATTCTCAAATTCAACAGCCTTACTCAACATCAGATAGGTGGAATTCCACCTAATTGGAACGTCTAAGCATAAAGATTTTTTGCAACTGAGTTGTTCATCATCACGACTTTCTTGAAATCTTTTCAACCTCGCAGGAGACTGCCTAACATATCTAACTGCATGTCTAACACGTTCTATAGACAAAGAGTATTCTTTTAAACCATTCTGGACAACAAGATTCATGATATGGGTCATACACCTCACGTGAAGGTGATTATCGTTCATCAAATTAGTTCCCATTTTTGTTAATTGCTTAGATAATTCTTTCACTGTCACATCATTTGAGCTTGCATTATCAACTGTGACAGTAAAGATCTTATTTATCCCCCACTCACGTAAGCACCTACTAATACCATTTGCCATATCTTCACCTTTATGGCTAATAATAGGACAAAAATTAAGTATTTTTTTGCGCATGTTCCAATCAGTATCGATCCAATGGGCAGTGATACACATGTAATTGATCCTTTGTATAGAAGTCCATGTGTCAGTGGTAATACAAATTCTCTGTTTTGTTTCTATAAAATACCTCCTCAACTTTTGTTTTTCTTCATTAAACAGATTAAAACAGTCCCTAGTTACAGTACTACGGGAAGAGATCCAAAAATGAGGTTGAGCCATTTTCATAAATTCTTTAAAACCTTCTTTTTCGACGAAGCTAAAAAGAAGCTCATCAACTATTACCATACGACATAAAGCCTTCCTACACTCTTCTTGGTCAAATTTCCAAGAGACAACAGCTACATCACCTTGACTACCCCCCATAATAGATTTAAAACCTATAATTGATTGTTTTTTATCAACAAAAGAAGTAGGAAGTTTAGGACATGTCGACAAATGACCAAGAAGAGTCGATGTACCATCTCTTGACTTAAAATAGTACAACTTATAGCAATGGCTACATTTTGCTTTCGTACCTTCGGAAGTTTCAACTTCTGTAAAATGATCCCAAGCAGCAAACCTTTTTCTCCTTTTTTTAGCACTAGCTGACAGAGTTATCTCAGCATGACTTGCTGCATTTGAAGCCTCACTTTCATCTATCACCTTATCACTTTGTTCAGCCATGCTAGAAGATTAAGAGTTTAACACTTTGCATCCCTATAATTCAATCAACAACCCAAAAATAAGCTACAATATGGATAATCAATTTTATACCGTAGAACACAATTATCTTTTTTTCACAGGATTTCTGCAGACAGTTATGTACAGAGGAACTATGTAAAGGCAAACAACTGATTTTTCAAGGTACATTAAGCTTCCAGTTGAGAGGAGATTGACGTACATGAACTTTTCCTAAATTTTTTCTAATTAAATTTTTTATTTACCCATTAATAACTTCTACTGTAGAACTAACTAATCTTCTTTGACTGTTTTGCTATTCATTAGTTGTGACTTATATTAGTAGAAAAATAAATAAATCTTGAATTCAAAAGTAGCTCAACTCTTGTTATTGACTTAGATGACTTTTTATTTTATTTAGTGCAGGAATTTCATACCTTCCAAAGTTTTATCGTCCTGTCATTTGTTGTAAGAAGAAATAATGATCTGCTGAGTTTCGTACACCATCTGATTTTATTAATCTTCTCTTCAATTTCCATACTCTTCAAATAATCAAACTGAAGAACTCGCGGTGGAGGAGAAGACAAGGCGACACAAGTCGCAACTGCGCAAGAGAGAATGAGAGATGAGAGTTTGAGAGAGAGACTGAGATAGAGGCGAAACCGCGGAAGATGGAAGTAGTTTAGCTAAACCTAAAGAGTAAAGAGTAAAGACAGAGGCGGAACAGTGAACACAATAGTTCTATAGAAGAGTAGAACTGTAGAAGTAGGGTTTTTAGTTTCTACTTTAAATGGGCTTCCTTATTTAATTAAATTGGTTTGGCCTCTTTAATTAAATGGGCTTGACCCTTATTTTAGATTAATAAATTATAATTATCAGTATTATATATAGTTTATATGTTTAGGAATAAAATATATTAAAACATAATAAATTCTTAACGGATTAACGGTTTACCCAATAATAAAATTGAGTAGCACTGGGTTGGGTGACTCTCTGGGAAGTGAGAAAGGGAACAAAACAAGTATGACAAAAAGAGATTATAAAGGTGTGTTAGTACAACGACACATATAGAATAGAGTAAACCAAGAGCAGAAAAGATTATGACTGAAATACAACGCACCTCGTGAAAATGGCACAAGAATAGTTGTGCAGCTTATGAACATTGACATACTAAGAGCGGGGTCAAATGATTATTCGATAAAAGGAAGTCAGTAATAGCAATGTGATTGCCATACTTAGAATCTATTAAAGAAAGGTGTAAAATGGTTTGAGACAGAACTATTAAGATATAATCGGTATTAAGGACAAAAGCTCTAGCGGAGCCCTTACCTCGACTAAAGGAGGTAAGCCACTAGTATAGCAACGCTAAGGAATTTTCTGGACTGCTCTATATCCGTACATACATTTATGTAAGGATTACAATATGATGTATGGTAAGAAAACTGGAGAAAAGATCTGAGTAAAAGAGAAAGATAGCATACCTAAGGTATTACAAGTTGGATTAAGAGGAGTTGTACAATAGCTTAAGTTAAAAGAAACATCAGCAGTCTGATAGCCTATCTCAGGGAATGGAAACCCCGACTCAGAGGTGGAAAGCAGTTAATATGTATTATAGTACGAGCTAACCTCACATTCTAAGGAATTGGGAGTTCATACGAGCTATGGTAGATGGGCTGACAGAATCAACCTGTTCCTCTCCAGTTAGGAAGGCACATTCAACTGAGGGTTATGCGAGATGACATACTAGGGAAACAATAAAATTTCACGGAGTCCCACATCTATTATTTCGGACAGGGAAGTTCAATTTACAGCTAACCGCTGCAAATCATTCCGGAAGGGATTGAGGAACACAGATAAATCTTAGTACGACATTTTTCCCTTTGATTAACGGATAGCCCCAGTCTTGGAACTCGTATATTAATTACTTGGATGAAAATGTATGTCATTCCAGTAGAAAGGCATCTCCCTATGATCCGTATAAAGTCTTAAGGAAAGTTTTATTCAACATTCGGGGATGAATGTTCTAAAGGGGGGAAGGATGTTACACCCCGCACTCTTGAGCTCGGAACATCTTCTTAAGTTCCTTAGACACTATCATGTGAGCCGGATAATCTACGATACTATCAAATAACTTTAAGGAAAGAAGATTGTGATACCTCGCGAGAAGGGAGGTCGGAGGTAGAGTCATAAGAATCCGGAAAGAGTTGGGGGCTAAGAAATGAGTTGTAGGACTCGATTTACCTACGTAAGCCACTAAGTTAAGAGTCTTATACACTTAAGTTGCTTAAGGATATATCAAGCTTACGTAGTGCGGATTACATGGGCTCTTGAAGTAAGACGAGATTACGAACCCGCGAGGAAGGGAAAAAGACGATGCGTGGCAGCCAATGGAGGAGCGACACATGGCAGCACCTCAAGCAAGCAGGTGATGCAGCTACTTAGGTTCAAGTAGGTGATGCAGCTGCTTGGGGGAGGTGGACCCCGCTCCCACGTGGCAGCCCCTAATTGGCATCATGACACGGTGGCCAATCATGGTTTGACACGTGTCATCCTAAGGGGCTGACACGTGTCACCACCTAGGGACACCTAAATATATGTATATATGACTAATGTCTTCAGTTCTGATCCAAAAAAATCAGCAGCAACAAGAGAAAACAAACCCTAAGCTAAGAGAGAAAAGGGTGACGGCTTTGGAAGAAAAATAAGGTAAGTCCCGATTTCGTTCCGTGAATTAATTATATAGCGTATACCACGATGATATGAAAGTATTATTAGTATAAAATTAGAGTTTGGTGCAGCAAAAAAATGGACAGCAAGCTGCCACGATGTTACAGCACGCTGAAAAAAAGTTCCGAGGCGCGGTTTTGGCGAGTTCTAGCCAATTTCGGGAAAGGTAAGTTCTTCCCCTCTAATTTGAAGTTTATGATGTTAAATTAGGGTGTATTACACACCTTAGGGGCTGCTGGAAGTTGGGGAAAAGGTTTGAAAAGTTCGGCGTTCGAAATAAATGAATTTGGAATCGTTATAGTTAAGTTGTTGTCGAAATAAGGTGTTGTGCGCGTGGGGGCTGCTGCTGGTTGTTTTGTGGCGTGTTGCAGGGTCTAAAATTTCTCTAAATGAGGTGTGGGAGCTTCTGGTTGCAGCCACATGACCCTCCGCTTTGCAATTAAAGAATTCGCGAAAGAAAGATTAAAGACTCTAGTTTTGGTATCTTAGTTTCGAGTTAATTGTCAGGGGTTTATATTGTGTAATTTTGGTCGTAATATGTATATGTATGGGCTGCTGGTTCTATTTTTGGTTGGGTGCAGGTTCTAAGGGCATGGTTGGGATTTCGGATAGGGCACATTATAGGAAAGGTGCTGCCCGATTTTCGTTAACATCCTAACTAGTTAAGGAACTAGTCGAGAAGGCGAGCGAAGGGATGAATGTTATGAATACTCGTGGGTAGTCTAAGTTGCTGAAAAGTCCAAGGTTGTTAATACTTGCATTACTTCCATGTTAAATAGGTTTCAAGGACAACGACGTGGACGTGATTAAGAGAAGTCCATACAAGGTATGTGAAGCTTTCTTTTGGCATGTTTTTGGCATAAGTATGTAAAGCTTATCTTCTTTTCTTTTGGCATGTCTTAGCCATAAGTGGTTGGTATATGTAATGTGAAGATAGTCCCATTCGTAGAATCCCGAGCATGATTCATTAATCTTATTCATTTCTTGATGTTAGAACTCCCGCGATGGGTTGAGTTATGGTCTTGTAAGCCTTTTACGTGATAGAAAAGTAATACACGTGAAGCCTATCCCTCCCTCTTCCTTGAAATGGCTTAATGTAAGTGAAACGATGTACGATATGAGTTAGAGACAGTTCCATTTACAGGCTGTGGATGTGACTCAGGACTTGTACTCACTCCTAAATGTTAAAGGCCTTAAAGTAGTTAAACTACGACCCTCGAGCCTTCTATAGGCTGAATAGTAATTGGATGTGTAAGCTCCTAAACCTGGGGGTTCTTGGGCATACTTTACGATAATGGTTGAGGGATATTTGATATGCTACTGAGTCCTACATGTACGTATATGCATTATGATATATATATGGATCGGGCCGAACGTACCTCGGCACATTTTGCTATGTAAGGATCGGGTCGTACGTTCCACGACAGATTATACATTATATATGGATCGGGCCGTCGTACCTCGGCACTATTATGCATTATACGGATTAGGCTGTCGTACCTCGGCACTGTTATATGAGACACGGATCGGTCCGTCGTACCTCGGCATTATCATTATTATAACATGATATATGGATCGGGCCGTCGTTCCTCGGCACGTACTTGCGTTATTCATGGATCGGATTGTACGTTCCACAGCGCTAAAAGCATATATATGCCTATCATGATAGATGATGTTTTTGTACCATCGAGCCCCTAGCGAGCCGGGTACAGGGTTGATGAGGGTAGACATGACTCTATTTTGTAAGACGCAGGTATAGTACTTTATTAACTGTTATACTTGTATCCTGCATCCCTATTTCAGTGTTGTCATAATTATGATGTTGTATGCTTTATATACTCAGTACATATATCGTACTGACCCCCCTTTCTTCGGGGGGGCTGCATTTTATGCCCGCAGGTACCATACAGATTTTGGGAGTCCACCAGCTCAAGATTCCGCTCAGCAAGTTTAGAAGGAGCTCCATTAATTCGGAGCCAAGTTTTGGTACCAAACCACCGATGTATATATTTGGTTACACAGGGGTACGGCGGGGGCCCTGTCTCGCCATATGTTGTCGTTCTTACTCTTAGAGGTCTGTAGACATGTATGTGTGAGTTGTTCATGAGTTTATTTCGGCTGTGCCTATACGGCACGTTGTAAATGTTTTTACGTTATGGCAGTCTTGTCGGCTTGCATTCTCTTTCATGATACGATATGGATTAAAGAGGCCACACGTACACGAAAAAGTTTTAACTCATTGGGGTTTTTGTGAGTAGTATCGCTTTCTCATAGTACAATTTGACTACAGTTGACAAATATGTATACGGGGGTCCAGATCGGACCCCAGTCGCAGCCCATGGGGTTGGGTCATGACAAGTTCGACCCCCCATGAATGAAAAAGAGATCATCGAAGTCTTTGTACACATCCAAGAGCCTGAATACTATGATAGGATATTGTTGCTCGTAGGTGCAAAGTTTGTTGAGGTAGTCAAAGTAGGTGAGACTATCGAAGACAGTCTTAAGATCGAAAAGAAAGCCCGTGTGGCTGTCCAAGCTAGATCTTCAGGTTTGTTTAAAAAGAAAAAAAAAGATGTGTGCTTTATTTCGCATGAGCTTGATAGAAGAACAAATTGATCGTCCAATTTTAGCTTCAGAAAAGCCTCACCCTCCAAATTCTATACCCTAGTTCCATAAAACTCTTACCCAATTTTCTATGTCCAACCAAATTACCAAAATTTGCTTCCTAATTACACAGCTCCACACTACCAAAATTCCCCTCTTATCTATCAAACTCCACAATACCCAAATTTCCACACGCCGACACTTACTCGTCAAAATCCTCCGAACTACATTCAAGTACCCCCACCTCCATAAATTAATTACAACCTTCCTCGCCCAAATCTTGAGAATAAACCCTCTCGAGTCTTTACTACCTTGATCGAGAGCCTAACACAGCTTTTTGAGAGATTAAAAGCGGCTGACATGATACAAACAATTGATCCAAAGAACATCAATGTTAATTCCAAATTTTACAGACCAGATATTTATTGTGGGTACCATTCAGTAGGTGTTGGACATACCACCGAGGACTGTATCAATTTGAAGCATAAAATTCAAGACCTGATAGATCAAAAGATTGTCACTCTACAAACTACCGCTCCTAATGTCAATAATAACCCCCTACCGAATCATGGAGGGGTGACTATTAACATGATTGAAGTTGAAAAGGATTGGTACACAGATAAGGCGATAGTTCCAATCAAACCTAACAATCTTGAAAAGTCTTTTCCTCATGTGTACCAGTCTTTTTCAGTGCGAAAGTATGACAATAATGTTGGTATAGGGGAAGGAGTCAGTGATGTTGTGATGATCGAGACGTTAGGCATACGAGATGCCGAGATGAAGGTGCAAGTGCCTAATTGGACATCCAATCTGCTCTTGATTCCTCGCTCGTGTGGATAGACAAAGACAAATTTTATGTTATTTCTAAAAACGGTGGTAGTTCGGATGAGGCACGAAACCTACCATTTATATCATTTTTATCTCATTATGCTTTAATTTTCATCCTAGTATTTCGAAGAAAGGCAAATTGGTCCATGACCATGGCCAAAGTTTGTATTTTTTATTTCAAATAAAGCCTCATTTATTGCGAAAATTTGCTTTAAATATTTTACTTTTGCTATCAATTCATTTTTGTTTATAATTTCAATAAAAAAAAATAGTATAAAAAATTTGTCAATATCATGTCCTGTCACAAGATGAATGAATAAAACAAAGTGAACAACGATGAGTTTGAAGAATGTGATAAGGCTAAAATCGTTAATCTGGGGAGAGGACGAGTACATTAAAGAAATCAAAATTCGTATCCATTTAACAGAGACTCAAAAGAAAGAATTTATCAATTTGCTTAAACAATAGGTCGATATATTTGTCTGATGATATACCATGGTTAGACACCGACTTGTCTCTCACAAATTGTCAGTCAACTCAAATGCTGTCAAGAGATACTAAGTTTGAAGATTCAGAGTTTTTTTTATCTCTTCCCCTGTAATTGCACCATTTGCTTGCATCGTCTCTATACTTGTTTATTTTCAATATCTCTTTTTTCAATGAACTACGTCTGACCTGAATTCTCAAGAATAAGATACGTAGGTGGCCTGCTTAGATCACCCTTTTACCTACTTTCAATATCCCATTTTGTATTTGAACTACGTCTATCCTGAATTCTCAAGAATGAGATACGTAGGCGGCCTATATCGGCCTCGATCATTTTCTTATTAAAATTTATTATTTCTCATTTACCTCCCGAGAGGGGAACTACGTTTAACCTTATTCCTGCTTCAACGGGATACGTAGGTGCCACAACGGCTCGGTCATATCTCTCGTAAGTTTTCTATTTATAATGAAAACTGGGACGTAATTTTTTAGGGGGACTCAAAAATTTTAAAGAAGATCTTTCTACAGAAAGGCCAAGACTGAAGGTGCATTAGAAAAAGCAACTGGGACAAAAAAATTTGAGAGGGTCTCAAAAAATTCTATAAATCATCTATTAATAATTTGAGATTTACGGAGACTTCTAACTGGACAGAAATTTTTGAGTATGACCTCAAAAATTTTATCTAGTATCATGAGAAGGTTTTACTCAACTTCAAAGTTCAAGGTTGGCTTCAAATGATCCCCAATATTGTTAGAAGTCCAATGTCAACATCAATAATCTCCAGCACCATCAAGGTTCAGAGTCAACTATAAAACTTTCTAGCTATGTCAAAACTTTCCGGCTTTTGAGTATAAGAACAGGCAAAAGAGCCACCTTTAAGACATGCAAATGTCTATAATGACGTTAAATTGTATTTTCCAGTATCAAAGACGTTTGATGGGCGTACATAAGTCGCATCAAATACCAAAGAGGGTTTGAAGTGCAACTTGCCAAAATATCTGATATCATGCCAAAAATCTATCAAATATCAACATCTGAACGATATTGATCATCCTCCTATCAATGGAGCATCATCATTCCTACTAATGAAGTATTATCATCCTATCAATAGGACATCAGCATCATTATCATATCACCGCCAAGATAGTCATTCATATTATATTATCGGGAGTGATAATATTATTGTCAAGAGAGTCATTTATATTATATTAGCAAAAGTGGTAATATTATTGCCGAGATGGTCATTATCATATTATATTATCGGAAGTGGTAATATCATTGCCGAGAGGGTCATTATCATATTATATTATCGGAAGTGATAATATCATTGCCAAGATAGATATTCAAATTATATTATCGAAAGTGGTAATATTATTGCTAAGAGGGTCATTCATATTATATTACCGGATGTGGTAATATTATTGCCAAAAGAGTCATTCATATTATATTATAAGAAGTAGTAACATTATTGCCAAGAAAGTCATTCATATTATATTACCAGAAGTGGTAATATCATTGTCAAGAGGGTCATTCATATTATATTACCAAAAGTGGTAATATCATTGCCAAGAGGATCATTCATATTATATTATCAGAAGTGGTAATATCATTGTCAAGAGGGTCATTCATATTATATTACCGAAAAAGGTGATATCATGTGCCGAGAGGTCCATTCGCATTATATTATCGAAAGAGGTGATATCATTTGCTGAGGGGGCCATTCATATTATATTACCTATAGTGGTGATATTATTTGCAAAGAGGGTCATTCATATTATATTACCGAAAGTGATGATATCATTTTTTTAAGAGGGCCATTATCATATCATTGCCGAGAGAGCCATCATCATATCATTGCCGAGAGGGTCATTATCATATCATTGTTTAGAGAGCTATCATCATATTATTGTGAAGAGAGTCATTATTATATCATTGCCGATAGGACCATTATCATGTCATTGCCAAAAGATATAGTTTACTCTCGAAATTTCATCGGTAGTGCATAATTGGAACCGTGGAGTAACATATATTATTTGAAAATTACGTTAAGAGTAATATAAATCACAATAATTAACAACCTAAAATATTTGAAAAACATATTAAAATGAGATTAACTCTCAAAATTTTGCATGTGCCGCATAAATTGGGAATAGTTAACTCTTGAAATTTCACCCGTACTGCATAATTAGGACTGAGGAATTAACATGTATTATTTAAAAATGACGTTAAGAGTACTATAAATCACAATAATTTACAATTTAAAATATTTGAAAAACATATTAAAATGTGATTAACTCTCGAAATTTCACATGTGCCACATAAATTGAAACAGCAGAACATATATTATTTAAAAATTACGTTAAGAGTACTATAAATCATAACTTAAAATATTAAAAATAAATTAGAATTTTGATTAACTCTCGAACTTTCACACATGCCACATAAATTAGGATAGGGGAAATAACATATATTATTTAAAAATTTGTGTTAATTAAGAGTAATATAAGTCAACAACTTAAAATATTTAAAGAAAAAAATATACTAAAATTTGGTTGACTTTCAAAATTTTACATGTGCCACAAAAGGTTGAAACAGAGGAAGGAATATGTATTATTTGAAAATTACGTTAAAAGATCATACTAAAATTTAGTTAACTTTCAAAATTTTACATGTGCCACATATATAATTTAAAAAGTACGTTAAAAGTACTACTTATTACAATAATTAAGAACTTAAAAATATTTAAAAATTATGTAAAAATTTGATTGACTCTCTTATATCATTTGTGCCACACAAATTTAAACAAATTGAATGATATTATATATCTTGTTTTAGATTGGAAAACCTTTCATTAATATCACGAGCATCAATAATATAAATTGAAAATTAATTATCAGATGCACTCATTCTAAATTCATCAAACCTCGTTAAAACTATCATTGAATTTTTGAATTTGCCGATCAATAGTGGTGTCCATAAGCATGGTTTTCTAGTGGGGATAGAAGTTCATTGGATTCTAAACAATTACTAATTTATATCTTTACTTTTCAATTGGAGGATTACAATGAGATGGCTTGAACAACCACAATCATACTATATAGCAAACGCCAATAGTTCATCTTTTGAAAAGATTAATGTTCAAAGCGGTAACAACTTTAAGTAACGGTTCACAAGTAGATAGTAGATGACACAAAATTTCATTCAACAGTAGTAGAAAACTAAGCTGCTTCCAGAAAAGCTCTTCCAGGTTGTCGTGCAGCAAGTCGGCCATGGCAGCCAAGAAGCTGCAAAAGCGTAAGAAAATCAATAAGTTTTCATATATCATAACAAGCCACAAGATCTGATCCTGTACTGTAAAGCAATAGACTATTTATTAACAAAGCATACCTTGGCATTGACACCATCGGGGACAATACGATTCTCTGACTTGTATTTCAGATAATCAGTACGGCTGAACTTAGTGAAACCCCTGCAATCAAACAAAGCATAAGTTCTATCCAATGGAGCAACTTGAAAAAACAAAATGATTAATCATCTAGTTTTTAAATGAAAGCAAAATAAATATGCCAAACACTTTTGACTCCTAGTGTGATACGAGCCTATAGAACAGATCCTGTTCTTGTAAGGTTACAAATGAAAAAGCTCATTATATTAACATTAAAAGAAATAGAGAAAGAAGGAAGCAGACCACAAAGAGTTTATCTCATCTTAACGATGTTAAAGAAAGACACCAGTCTACAATTACCTAGAAACTACCGATGGTAATTAAAAGAAAGACAAAGTATTGCAAGTCACTTTACAAGTTTTGGAGGGAAGGAGATCCCCCAGATATTATCTCCCCTTAACAATGTTAAAAAAGAGACCAAATTATGGTCCAGGACACACAAAAAACGGACATTAAAACACCGGGAGTTTTGTGTGATCTGCTAGTATGAGAATGTACATAAACTAACCCAATGACAAAATATCAAAATCATAGATGTTAACCCTGCAAAACTGTATAGTTGTCACAATAAACGAATAAGCACATTGACAAGCCAATGCTTCATAACCCAACATTTAAGTATGGGAAAATTTTAAGTCATCAAAACCAGAACCAGTGCAGAGACAAAAAAAATAAAGGTGATTGTTGAGATAAAAGTCATACCACTTTCTGCTGACAATGATCTTTTGGCGGCCAGGAAACTTAAACTTAGCACGGCGAAGAGCCTCTTGAGCATGGTTAGCATTACCATCTTTGCAGCGAACAGAGAGAAGAACTTGACCAATAGCAACACGGGCACAGACTCCCTGTGGCTTACCGAAAGCACCCCTCATACCAGTTTGGAGCCTATCAGCCCCAGCACACGACAACATCTTGTTAATTCGCAAAACATGGAAGGGATGGACCCTAACCCTGAGGTGGAAAGCATCCTTTCCAGCAGACTTGGTCATGTACTTGTTGCAAGCAATACGAGCAGCTTCAAGTGCCTCACTTGAAACATTCTCCTTCTCCCAACTGACCAAGTGCACACAGAAAGGAAATTCATCAACTCCCTTTTTCTTCATACCCACATCATAGATCCTGATCTTTGGATCTGGAACACCACGGCAAAACCGTGATTTTGGATAAGGTTTGTTCTTAATCTGCCGGTAACACCTTGCAGGTCCTGAGAAAGAATTTCAACCCAATTACACAAAAGCCTTCTTGATGTCAATGACTGACACAAATACAAGTACTGATTGAGAGTCAATTGATTGCTGTATAAAGCTATAGATAAGACCAAATAAGGAGTTGATACTAGCTATATCAATAATGCCCTTGCATCTATCTCCAAATCGGTGAATACCTTGTCATCAATACTAAGGAATGTAAGTTACTCACAAAGAATAACAAAGTGGTGGTCAGCGCCTGGAATACTTAAAGAGTTTCTGTTCATACACCAAAAATTAAAGCATCTGAAGATACATTTTTTAACCGCTTACAATCATCAAAAAATTCTCACAACAGATAAGAAATAAAATATCTTTAACCTGAAAAACAATATGACAACTCGTTCTCCTTCAAGCTTATCCTCCACAAGGATACACTTCATTTGTTTCCTTCATATAGCCTCTTCATAGTTTCTTGGTGGGAGATAAGGGTTTGTTTTGCAAACAACAATAATTAAAAATGAGCAAGCTTTCTAACTTTAACCTACAAATTTTATCACTTCTAGGATTTGAAGCTTATGGGGATTCTAGTCTTTCTAAGTTACTAGGTTCCAAGTTATTAATTTGTACATATTAAATGACTATTTTAAGACAAATACAGGGTTTGGACCAAGTTTTTGGGTTAGACCAAAACCATAACCGAAGCTCTAGCTATGTCTATGCCGTAGATTGAGTGATTGGTGACAAAGACACTAGTTGCACACCATCATAAAACTATGGTTAGCTTTATGCTTGATAAGTGTAGCATCATCAACTTAATTACACCTATTCTTCCTATCAGACAAACAACAAGTTGATCCCAACTATATCTGGTCAAGTGGTCGTTGCCGTCTGAATCCGATTTTGCTACATTTGCAGAATTTAAAATCGTACTATAATAACTTGTCTTACGAATGAATTAAGGCTCTCTAACACTATAGGTTCTCTGCATTTTACTACAAACCAATGCACAAAAAGCAAAATAGAGATAAATCAAATGAACTCCTCAATCGAGTAGCATCTAGAAACACATGTAACATATATCATTTCAGCAATATTCAAAACAATAACACCAAAACTATGAGTCACTCGTCTTACAAACAAATTAGGACTCTCCAACACTACATGCTCTCTGCATTTGCGACGGGCCAATGCACAAAAAAAAATGCCCTTTCTAACACTCGACATAGGCTGCTAAACAGAGATAAAACAAATGAAATCCTCAACGGAGAGCCATCTATGAACACATCTTTTGTATCAATTCAGCAATATACAAACAATTTTACAAAAGCTATGAACATACAGATAGATTCGACTTGTTTTTTTTTCTCGCAAATCGGAACAATTATAGCTGTAACGGTAGATGAAGATGAGAATTCATGTAAGAAAAAAGAGAAATTCGGAGAAAAAGCTTACTTCTCCCCATGGCTAATTCTCTGCAATTGCTGTGTGGCCGGAGAAACTAGATAACAATGAAAAACCCTAGCTTAAAGTTACTAACAGATGAATGCATTCATTGGGCCTTATGGGCTGACGTCTAGAAACTACAAATTTTCCGGACTAGCCACTTTTGAGAAAGGTTTGCATACTCGGCAAAATTCGAGTCCGGAGAGAATAAAGCGTATGCAAAGCTTATTATTATCTCGGGAGGTAGAGAGACTATTAATTTTTTATTCACTTTTTTTTTTGCAAGTTGTCTCATGGAAAAAAAAATCAGACGTAAGCCATTGAAGTTTGAAATTTGCGTCCGACTTTAGATATTTTTTCTCTAAAAGTTAAACATCAAACATTTTTACTTGAAGTTTGATATAACTTGTCAAGGTCAACTTAAATATTTTTTGAGAAACAAGATTATGAGGGAAATAAACTAACTTAAATTTGTTGACATGTGAATGCATTCAATTGGTCTTACGGGTTTATGCCTGGGTTTGAATCAAGTAAAAGTAAAAACTTTTTAGATAGTTACTCTAAGGTTCAATTGGCCGAAATAAATTTATAGATTCGCAAATTAATCGATATCAAATTCATAAAAAGAATTATTTTTGAATAATTATTTGTGTTTGAAAATTCGTTAAAAGATAAGTTACTTTTGATGTTAAAATATCATGATCTTGTCATAAATTTCAAGCTTTAAAAAGTAAAATCATAGTAAGATATTGTCATGGATTTCTAACCTTAAAAATTTTAAATCTATAATAAGCTTTGAGAGTTTCCAATTTTAGACTTCGAATTAGAAGTTCTCAAATTTTAATTTCACAAAATCTAAAGGTGGAATTATCAACAGTTAACTTAATTTTAGAATTAAATATCTCAAGTTGGAGTTATATTCAAACTTAAGCTTTGTATGTTTCAACTTCAAATCTCGTCGGTCTGAAATTTGGAATTTCAAACTTGAAATCTTCAATCTCAATCGTACATTTAAATTTAATCATGAAGCAGCTAGATCTTGATTAGGTTTTTAAAAAAATACTTGAATTTTTTTTGTCACTATTTTAAATATGACCACAAATATGATTATTTGTGCATTTTCCTCTTTTGGGGTAATTTGTCATTTTAGTAAGGGCATCTCCAACCGTAACATCAATTTTTACACTAAATTTGGTGCTGTTGACATCCAATTTTGACCCTCCACAAATATATATTGGTTATCGAGCCTTTTTAATTTTAAAATAATTTGCTTGTAAAAATCCAAAATATTTTAAAGCAATTTATACTGTTTTTTACGATTATTCGAAAATCGTCTCAAAAACATTTATTTTGAACTAAAAATTAAGTTACTTTAATTAATAGATTTATATTTTTAGTTAATTAATTTAAATTTAAGTTAATTATTTTACTTTGTCAAAATTAAGAAGCTCGTTAATTAATAGATATTAATTCGCCTTATTAAAATTTTATCCGAATTCACTAATTAAATTAATTTGTCTATCTCTTAAACTTAATTGGCTACATTTGCAATCCGATTGGCCAAATTCTAAAATTCAATTCTGCCTCAATTTTGAGACCAAATTTTCAGCCAAATCTCATTGGCCCAATTCTTACTTCTATTTCCTACGCACATAACCCAATCCCACTATATTATACTCATTCCATTCCTACATCTATACGGCAATATGTATACAGCAACAACCTTTCAATTTCTAACATACAAATGACAACATCAACTCACTATAATACATGTATATTATACTCATACAATATCAATCCTACCCATTTCTTCTTTTTCCTTTTCCGCCTCCTAATTCCACCTAAACCTCTCTTTTTAAAAAAATTCCAAACACCTTCATTCTTGAACCCCCACACTTTTCCTTTTTTCTTTTCCCCTTTTTTTTGCGCCATCAAATACATCATTATTCAATAACCATCATTACTCCCACCAATCTCACTCTTTTCTTTTAAATCCCTTTATTTTCCTCACCAAAAAAAAAAGAGGATGAACAAGAATATCAAAAAAAAAAAAAAGAGAGAGATTCAAAAAACATTCATCAACTAACAATCAACATTCAAAAAAAAAAAGATAGAAGAACTCTCAATTTCGTTCATTTTTTTTTTTTGTAATTTTCTTTGGCGATATAAATTTTCATATTTTCAATTTCTTCTTTATCACGATTTATATATTAAATATAGAGCCCGTTTGGATGAGCTTAAAAAAAGTAACTTTTATGTATGAAGTGCTTTTAGAACTTTAAAGTGCTGAAAGTTATTTTTATAAATAAGCAGTTGAGTGTTTGGATAAAAGTGCTTAAATAAGGAAAATGATGTGAATTTTAGGGTTAAAAGAATAAAAAGGGTAGTTTGGGAATTTAGTTAAAATATAAGGGATATAAAAGTAATTTCCATGGTAAAAAAAATGACTTTAAGCACTTAGAAAAAAAAAGTTAGGAATCCTAACTTTTCATTTTTGACTGACTTTAAGAACTTTCTGGCTTAAAATTAGCATTAGGCAAACACGTCCAAAAGCTGAAAAGGGGCTTTAAGTTGGTTTTGACCAACTTAAAGCCAATCCAAACGGGCTCATATACTTAAGTTATCATTTAGTTTGAATTTTCATGGCTTAGTTGATTTGAATCTTGCTTTAAAATTTTAGTTAGTATGATGTATAGGTTAATTCTAAGTCCTTTAGTTAGTTGAGTATATTTTTTTTGTTTATTTTCTTTGCTTGCATATATGCATGTTGTTAGTCACTATGTTATCTCATATGCGCTTCTAGTTGCATTTTCCAAAATGACATAATAGGATACTCCTCAATTTGGTGCTTTAAAATATCATGTTATATTCCTTTGTTTAATTTAAAATGAGTAGTCGCTTATATGGTTTTATTTCCGTGCGTGTGATTCCATTCGAGTCCATCTTCGGACTCCATCCATGCATATCGTTGAGTTTTGAGTCAACTTCACCCTTGTTCGAGTTTCGAAAGCTGATACAGAGATTTAAAGGAGGTTTACTATAGGTTCCGAAGGAGGAAAATAGGTTGTATACAGTCTATATACATGAGATATAAAAAAAATGGTGATTGTATATGCTGATATACATCGATATACAATCATGATATATAGAAACGAAATGGGTCAAAAGCCTAAAATACAGGTGGTTCAACAGCTTAGTCCAGCTATGCAGAAACTAATTATTGGGCCAGATTTTCAATTTTATTTATATTGTTATTCTATTTATTTGGTTGTAATAATTTAATTTACTTACGCTTATCTATACTTGCTTATATGTTAATTTTAGTTTGGTTTGACTTAATTTAACTCCCCTAAAAGAGAAATTATTTTTGTGTTAGTTTGCTCTTAAAAATAATTTTGTTCAAGTGTTTTTATTTTACTTAGACATTTCAACAAATAGAATTTTCTTCCAAATCATCTTAAAGTTTTTAAGTTGATGTTTTTTCAAATCAATTGAGTTTAAAGTGTCTTTATCTAAATTAATTTTTTCTAAATAGCTCAAGTGACTTTCCTCATTTAATCAAAGTCTTAATCGCTTGTAATTTAGTTAAAATAAATTAGATCTACTACTTCTCTTTAAACATATTTAAAAATCCTTTACTTAGTCATTTAATAGAGTATATTTTCTTCATAAATTATCTCAAGTATTTCAAATTTATTTATTGCTCAAATAAATATATTTATCTTTATTATATACAAGTAATTTTTTATAAGTTAGTTAAATAATTTTCAAATCGTCGGATAACCGAATGTTAGCGGCCATTTTGAGTGTTAATACCTTCTCAAAGTCGAAGTTTGAACCATTACCCATTTGTATGAATATGTTGCTTTATTTGGAGACATTCTAACCTATTCTTTTTTCCAAAAAAAATTCTAAATCCCCCAAAGCATAAATATCAAGCCATCATCGAAAGTGCGACCAAATGCTCCTAGAATCTTTAGTTTTCCTACAAAATTCGAACTTCACTTTCAAGTCCTAAATCATACTCTCTCTTCTCAAAAAGATTTATTGGACTTCTCAAGTCAAAAAGAGATTTATTATGTATTTTATATTTCAATTTTGATGTATGCCACTTGTAGTTTGTTGAATGTTTATTATTTTTGATAATTATAAAGTACATTATATTATTATCCACCAATTTATATTTTTGCATATTTAATTTTTGCAACGGTTGATTGTACTTATATCCAATTCAAATTTATAGTATAATTAACACAAAATTAATTTCAAAAAAATTCATGTAAAGGAAAATAATTTATAAAAAAATTAAAATTTGAATCTAAAATTAATATTTATAAAAATATTATGTAAAACTAATAAGATATTTTAATTAAAACATACAATTTATATAATTTTTAATTAAATGTATTGTATAATAAAATAATGATAAAATAATTAAAAAGGAAAATTGGTGTGACACTAAATTTCGTGCAAAATTTGGCATGAATTGAAGTAACTTTGCATCAAATTTTACACCAAATACAGCATTTGATGTAAAATTTGGCATGGATTGAAGATGGTATAATACCTAATACTCCGTTCCTTTCTTTTTAGTTATCACCATTTTTATTTAGAGTCAACTAAGATGAATATTGACTAACATTTTAAATTGAATATAAAAAAATTATAATTTATAGTATATTTCGTATAATTTTTGAATATCTTAATTTTTATTTTAAAAATATTAAATTAATATAATAAAATTTATTTTTAAAAATTAATTATATTAACTCTCAAAAAACCAACATGATAACTGCATAGGAACGGAGCGAGTAGTGTATATATATATTGTCCCAAGTAAAACGAGAGAGGTTAAAGCCGAACCCATACCCGAGTCCGAACACCCAAAAACAAACCCACGGCCACGAAATTGGTATTCCCTTTTCTTGTTCCCTACTCCATTCATTCTCTCAATTCTCACTTCTTCCTCATTCTCTCTGTAATCAAACAACTCCAAAAATGGCAACAGCTATGGTTCTCGACCCGAAACCCGCCGAGAAACCACCGGCAACTCGACCGGAAACCTCCATCACCGACGTTCCTTACGACGGCGAAGATGACCTATACGCTCGCTTGAAATCACTTCAACGGCAACTCGAATTCATCGAGATCCAAGAGGAATACGTAAAGGACGAGCTCAAAAACCTCCGGCGAGAACATTTGCGGGCACAGGAAGAAGTCAAGCGGATCCAGTCGGTGCCGTTAGTAATTGGACAGTTCATGGAGATGATTGATCAGAATAACGCTATTGTAGGTTCAACTACGGGTTCTAATTACTATGTTAGGATACTTAGTACGATTAATCGAGAGCTTCTTAAGCCGTCGGCTTCTGTGGCTTTGCATCGCCATTCGAATGCGCTTGTTGATGTTTTGCCACCTGAGGCTGATTCCAGTATTTCGCTGCTTAGCCAATCGGAGAAGCCTGATGTTACTTACAATGTAAGTGTTATACTTCTGAGCTGCTCAAAGTAGGAAGCTTTTGCCTAAATTCATTGATTAGGGTTTCTTATTATGTGGAATCAGTAATTATAGCAAATTAGAGGCTTTCTGAATCTCAAGACATATTTTGGCATAGAATTCTCTTAATTCTGGAGCTTCATCGAAGTAATTATAATAAAATCCATAGCTTAATTTTGAATTTTGCTTATTGTCTCACCAAACTCATTTATATTGTACAATGAGAAGTCAATTTTCATTAGTGTAAGGACCAGTTCATCGATAAAAATAACTACATGTTTCTGTTGGGTGTAAAAGAATCTCTGTAGTTATGAAGCAAGTCATAATCTCCTAATACTAGTAGGTGCTATGGCTTTTCTGGAGTCCTATTAATTGACTTGCTGTAAAGCTGGTCATCTGGTCAAATGGCTTATCAGGGTCCATTCTGTATACTTGAAATGTGTTGTGTCTTTTGGTTGAGGACTGAAGGAAGTATTTGTCATGCATGCAAAGCTTCAATCAACATTTCATTCTTGTAGCCTTCAAAAGCTCTTTGGGAACCTTTCTTGCGACTAGTTACAAACTTACAATATTGCTAAAGAGATCATCTTCCAAGCTTTGTGAAGGAAGTTCTTAAGCCTTCAATAGCGTTTTGTTTTTGTTTCCTCCAAATTATCCACCGTCTCACAGGCCTTATTTATTTCTTAGTTTTTGAGCTTATATTTTTTTTTCTTTTCCTAATACCAGGATATTGGAGGTTGCGACATACAAAAGCAGGAAATCCGTGAAGCTGTTGAGTTACCTCTGACTCATCATGAGTTGTACAAGCAGATTGGTATAGACCCTCCTCGTGGTGTGTTGCTCTATGGTCCACCAGGCACTGGGAAAACTATGCTTGCAAAGGCTGTAGCACATCATACCACCGCGGCCTTTATAAGGGTGGTTGGCTCAGAATTTGTTCAGAAGTACTTGGGCGAGGTATGCTTGAAGTCTTATTTATATGCATCAATATACTTTAGATCACCAGTGTAAATGTTTGTATAATCTATCTTAGTAGCATGATATCAGTCAGAGTTATCAGTTTAAAGTGTTTATAAGGGCAGCCCGGTGCACTAAAGCTCCCGCTATGCGCAGGGTTCGGGGAAGGGTCCGACCACAAGGGTCTATTGTACGTAGCTGTTTCCAAGGCTTGAATCCGTGACCTCCTGGTCACATGGCAGCAACTTTACCAGTTACCAGTTTAAAGTGTTTGTATCTCATAAAAAGAGTTTAGAATAGCATTGAATCTCTGTCTATGGATTTCCAATTTCATCGGTAGTAGTAACCTTCATAGGGAGTGAGAATAGGGCAATTAACTAGTAATATACTATCTCCTTTGAAGTTGTATGACCGAACTGTGCTTTATGAGGATTCACTAGTTGATAGCATAGGATATTGGTTTATTTATTTCTTGAAATTAAACTTTACAAATTTAGAAACCACATGAAAGATGATACTTTACCCAATTTCTGAATTTAAAAAGATCAAGAACATCACAACTAAAGAAGAATTTTGTGTTCTGAGGCACATAGTCCTGCAAGTGTAGTGAGACATGTAGCCTTCACTTCTAGCATGACAGTCACTACATAGAGGTGTGCTTGGTGATGCATTTCTTAAATCTCACTGCTCTGCCAGACGAATGAGGACTGTATAATTGTTAAGCGCTTATCAAGAACATCGCAACTAAAGAAGAATTTTGTGTTCTGAGGCACATAGTCCTGCAAGTGTAGTGACACATGTAGCCTTCACTTCTAGCATGACAGTCACTACATAGAGGTGTGCTTGGTGATGCATTTCTTAAATCTTACTGCTCTGCCAGACGAATGAGGACTGTATAATTGTTAAGCGCTTACGGAGTTATGGTGGTATATAATCGATTTATGATGATACAACAGCTTCAGAAGCATGTCTGAAAAAGTCAGAGTTACAGGTTCCTTTTAAATTTTTTTCTATAGCTAGGCTGGTGGGAAGTTTTTGAAGCTATGGAAAATAGTCTTTTATTCAGTAATTTACTTATTCTTGAATAAAGTTACCAGTTTAAAAAATTTACTTATTCTTGAATCCAAAATATGGTCAAAGTTTTGATGACTTGTAGGGTAAAGAAGCTTTTTGGAAACAACTTAATCTTACTTTCAAATCGAATGCCTAATAGTAACAAGTAGTCTATAAATGTCTTGTAATATTTGATTATGAGAGAATTTTGTATTATTTTTGTATTCTACCAAAGTAGCCTGATCCCTTCTCTCCCAAAGTAAATCCTTCCACGTGTTTATAAAAGTGCTTTCTTTATAAAAATGTACATTCTAAATTTCATTTGACATTGTGACACTGCTACAATGTCCGTCATGCCAATAATCAATTCAGCTTCCTTGTCTGATTTATTAGCTAATTCGCATAATATAATGTAGCTCTGGAGGACTTCAAGTCAAGGCTTATCTCAATAGTGAAAGGCTCAATACCTTTTCGTTTCGCTGATTACATTTTGCGTCAAAATACAAGGCCTTTCCAGATCCTCTTGCTATAAAGTAACATATAGTGCCCTGGATATTCCTCTATAGATTGATTAAAAGACGTGGACTTCTACTTCCGTTGTCAAATAAAAAGAAGGGATAGAGACACGGGCTGTCTCAATCATGTTGAGTAAATGAACATCTTGTATATGATCTTTCATGTAGAATTGGCTGTAGAGACAGATCTTGCTTTCTGCATAGCTAATCTAGTAGGATAGTTCAGTTATCTGGACGAGCAGTCTGCTTTCAATCATGTTGGCGCCAAGTCTTTATGCAATTTCAGATCAACTACTACTTTATTCCCTTTGAGATACATTTCTCTTCTGTCTGGAGAGTGACCATCATATCAAACTGTGTCCATGAAGAGTGATGAGATACCATTTGTTTCTATTAGTCTAGATTTTATCTTCTCATTTATTCACTGATTTTTGCAGGGCCCACGAATGGTTCGTGATGTCTTTCGCCTTGCCAAAGAAAATGCTCCAGCAATCATATTTATTGATGAGGTTGATGCAATTGCTACTGCTAGGTTTGATGCTCAGACTGGAGCTGATAGAGAGGTCCAGCGTATCCTCATGGAACTACTAAATCAGGTAGGCTTCGATTCATAATTATAAAGTAGTTCCGGAATAACACAAGACCCTGCATTGTTTGACTAGCTACTTTTTCCTTGGTTCATATTCTGTAGATGGATGGGTTTGACCAAACGGTGAATGTGAAAGTTATTATGGCAACCAATAGAGCTGACACACTGGACCCTGCACTTTTACGTCCTGGAAGGCTTGATCGTAAGATTGAATTTCCTTTGCCTGACAGACGTCAAAAAAGGCTCGTTTTTCAGGTGGGTTTGGATAATCTTTATACTCATGATGTGCTCTTCATTCTCCTCTCCTAAAAAAGAAATGGAGGAAAATATTGTTGGAAGAAGTTTAGATCGATGGATTCTTGAATGTCGTTCTGCTTCTGTGGCAGTCTTTCTATGTTTTGTTTTATACAAATGAACAAAATTAACACTGGATTGTTTTATGGCAGGTAAGCACTGCTAAGATGAACTTAGGTGATGAGGTCGACTTGGAAGACTATGTTTCTCGCCCTGATAAAATCAGTGCTGCTGAGGTTTGTCTCTTATCTCTATATTTTTTTTCTCGTGGGAGAACTGTGGAAATCAGGGTTTTAGGTCCAATAATTGTTCTTCATTTTGGCTGCAACTGTTTTTTTTCCACTTCTGCAAGACTAATTATTATGCTGAGGCTACTTATGTGAAATGACATAAATTGAAACTGTGTTTCAATATCTGCAGATTGCGGCTATCTGTCAAGAAGCTGGTATGCATGCAGTGCGCAAGAATCGATATGTCATACTTCCGAAGGACTTCGAAAAGGGTTACAGAACCAACGTGAAGAAGCCTGACACTGACTTTGAATTCTACAAGTGATTGTTGTTAAAGGCTAAGCAAATACTTAAGAAATCTACTAGTGATTGTTGTTAAAGGCTAAGCAAATACTTGAGAAATCTACTATGTAAGCCTGTACGTTTTTCCTTTGTAGTTCTGAACTGTTGAATGTTTAATGGTTGTTTCTAGCTTTTCAGTAAGATGGTTTGTTCGTTCAAAAAGTGTTTAAATTAGACAGTATATGGTTGAATTTATGAGCAGCATTCAAATTCACAGTTTCACATGATTTCTCAAGCCTTACGTTACTCTCATGGTGAGGGTGGTTCACTGACGCCATTTCTCAAGCCTGTGAAATGTTCTATTTCTAGAGATCTCAATTGCAGCTATATGCTTTCCTTTAGTTATACGACTCTTTAAAAGTCTTCTTTTTAAGAGTACTACCTAAAGCAATGTGAGTTAAAAGTGTGTATATGGGAACCGGCCGTGAACTCCTCATCTGGTGTAGATCCCCTTACTTATGAGTCAGTTTCTTAGATACAGGAAATGAGTGCTCCTAATGTCTTGTCTCTTCTGGTTAGTGGTAAATATGCTGAATATTGGTCACTAGGCCTGTGTGGCCCGACCTAGCAAAGTTTAGGGGCCAACGGAGGCGATTGACTAATTTTTAGAAAATTAGTGAACTAATACACGGAAAATGGGTAAAATCTTTAATCCTATATGGTGATATTGAAATGCGGTAAAAAGGACGAGTACTAGTCAACTGGCCTGTGGTGACTATCTTGGGGGCCAATTGAGTTGGTTGGCAGATTTCCTAAAAATCAGTGGACTAATAAAATACACGAAAAACACTTAAAATCTAAAAATTTTTATTTTGTGATATTGAAATGCTTAAAAAAGAGATGTCATTTATGAAAATACTGGTCATCGTACATGTGGATTAACAAACAAAAAAAAAGCTTAAAATTTTGTGAGAATTGATCATAAATCAATGAACTAACACATACGAATAATATTTAAACGCTACTGATAAAAATGCAATAAGTACTGATCATCAGATATGTGTGGCTTGACCTGGCCTGTTTGGGGGTAATAAAATTGTAACGATTTAAATTGTCGCTATTCAAAAAGCATCTTGTGTAAACTAATTTTTATTTAATTTAAATTTTTATGTTTCTTGAACTAGTTTTTTGAGACAAAAAAAATAAAATTTAAAATTGAGTATAAAAATATCCCCAATGTCCCCTGCCGACTCCACCTTTTCCTCCGTAACTTAAAAATAGGGTCCTACAAGATTCCATTTTCCATCGAAAGAAAACAGGGTCCCTGCATTTTCCTTTTTTCTTCCTTGTGGTTGGAGTATAAAGATTCCATTTTGTCCTTTTCAAGGAAAAAAAGAAAAGAGATTGAAGAAAGGTGATTAGATAATATGTGATAAAATATTAGCTTATTGATGATATAATATTAGATAGAAGCAATGAATGTAACAATTAAAGTAGAGAATTAGTTAGATAATTTGAAAATTGTCTCGCTTAATCTTTCATACTAATAGTAATAGTTTTTAAAAATTTTAAAAATTAAATTTGCAAATTTTAGATCAAACACTATTTTTATAGATTGAGGACTAGCTCATTGCCTTCCATAATAATAAAGACAATATTTGGTAAAAAAATTCCCCATCTACGAAAGTATTTATGCATGCACGATGTTTGTACTTTATAGCATAATACTATATGGGTTTAAAATTTGAATTAAATATATGATTGAATTAGGTAATTATATGTAAAAGGAAAGATGTATCAGATCTGGCTTAACATTAATAAGCATCGAATATCTTATTTACAGCGACGGAAAATCGAATAATTCATGATATTTGAGTCAAGTATCACACCACTAATAAGTCGACCTAGCTTCAGAATCACAGGAATAAAAGTTAGGCCGTGACCAGATTGAATAAGGAAAGAGCATAATTGCTTGCAGAAAATTGTGACCCTCTTCGACCGTTATACAACGAACGAATATATTAATTAACAAAAATCTTTGTGGTGGCCGGCCAATCGAGTTTTGTGAATAATGTTCTCTAGGTTTTACTATAAACAATCTTCTATTCACTCAATGTAAAATTCAATCATCGATTATTATTTATTATTCTGATTAATATCAATAAGATCACACTTATCTCGTGACACTATCAACTATTAGCATCAGATCTCAAATTCATTCTATTAACTTAAATGATATTTTATTAAAATTCCATGATTATTGTTTCTTTGTGTAACACCCCAAATTTTTTTTGCCAAGACTCGAACCATTCTTCATATGCGTATAGACTCGAACTGAATGACTTTTAATTGTATATATGAGTTAGGATCAATTTTTAAGTATTTTAAGTATATTAGATGTGGTTTAGGGTCATAAGGGATCTCTAACACCAAGCCAAGTCCAAAGAATTTCTATTGGCTAAGTTTTCGAATGAGTTCGTATAAGGGTCAACTTCAAACGACTATATCTCCTAGAATATAATAAATTGTGTGGCCCATGACCTATCAAATTAAAGGTCTCTAATTCTTCGTTCCAACTCCACCAAAATTGCATTTTTTGGAGTTTGGAGCAAAAAGTTATGCCCAATTAACCAGAGAGGTGCGCGCCAAGTCCACGACGCGGACTTGGCTAGTTTTTGCTTCAACTCTAAATTTCAAAAAAAATGAACTATGGTGAAACACCTCCGCATCGCGGACCTACTCCTGTATAGTTCAAATTTGTGCAAAATTTTTTAGATTTTAGTAAGGGCAACTTGGACCATTCCCTAATTATATATGGACGAAGTTGGACGCGTTTTGAAGACATTTTTCAGTCTCTTACCTCCCCCAAAAGCCTAAACTTCATCGTCTTCTCTCTCAAATCATCTCCAATAAATTAGCTCTCAAACTCAATGATTCAAGCTCTCCATTTAGGACCTAACATCAAGATTTCTTTAAGATCTACTCTAAGGTATGTAAGGTTACTCACAACGTTGGATTGATTTCATCCACGTGCCCTACATCTTCGTTGATTCGAGTTGAATTTAGTTTTGAGGTTCTATGATTTGAGTTCTTGAGTTATCTATAATTTCTATTGAGTTTTGTATATAAATTCATATGTATTTGAGAGTATGGATTCATGTATTCATTCACATGAACCCAAGATGAGATGTAATTTTGTCATAATTTGTCTTGAGGTTGAGATTGATGATTTTCGTGTATAAATAAATAAAATTGTTTTCAAAGTGAGATGATGCATATTTTAATGAGTTTGATGAAATTGAACATAGAGTTAAATGTGTATTTTGGAGCAAGATGTTTGATGATGATGTAAATGATGTCTATCTTTAAAAAGGTAAAATGATTGATGAAGAGATAATGTTGATGATGATGTCTTGAGATGGAGTGGATTGGAGTCTAATGTGACTACATGATATGATTTGCATAATTCGATTTGATTGGGGTCTTATGAGCATTTTGAGTATAAATGATTGTTGAGAAGGAGTTTTAAAAAATGATTTGTGAAAGTTTTTGAATAAATTATTTATGCACTATTTTGAGTTTAGAGAATGATTATTTTCATCTTTGATTTAGAAAGAGTTTAAGCATGAGTTGAGTTTGAGAAGTCTCTTAATTATTATTTTGAACATGAGTATTTTGAGTATAAAGGAGTTGAACATTTTTACATTAAAACGTCTATATTGAGATTGAGTTGAGGAGTTAAAAATTATGTTTTAAATGCATTTAATATTTGTTGCATTCATTGAGTTGAGATTGTATCAAATTTAAAAAGAAGAGTTTGATGATTGAGATGAGTTGATTTTTTTTTTTGAAAGAAGGTCCAATGAGAGCAGATTGATTGAGTTTTGAAAAGAGTCCAATGAGACTAAATGAGTTGATTTGAACTAAGTTCAAAAGAGACTAAATTAATATTTTGAGTATTTTACTCACATGATAGATATGAGCATATTGAGTCTTGGGAGGAGTATTGAACACCGAATTGGGAAAGAGTATAGTCCCTACTCAAATTTTATGAACTACGTAGCCAAGTAGGAAAGGATTGGATCATTTAAGTCGGATGTTTCCTATTTCATTATCCTGATATGATAAGACTTGATTTATTGTTGGATCCATGATTGATTAATTCGTTCATACCCTGACAAAGTATTGATTAGATGTGGCAACAACGTCGGCTTGTTGCACATCACTAGCTCATAGGTGATGTTTTTCAGTTAGAGAAACTCCCAAATTGAGTGGATTGCACTTGATATGATTGATTTGATTGAGATTGTAGATGATTGAGTCGATTTGAAATACATTTCTAAATTCTAATTTGCATACCTGTTGAGTCGAGTCCTTTGAGTTTATTATTGAGTTGATTGAGTATGATGTGATTGGTTTGATTGGCATTGTAAATGATTGAATCGATTTGTAAAACATTTCTAAATTTTAATTCACATGTCTATTGAGTTGAGTCCTTTGACTTTATTCGTTGAGTTGATGGTATATGATTGAATTGGATTGGATTGTATGTGATTGAATTGAATCGGATTGTATGATTGGATTGTATATGATTGGATTGGATCGGATTGTATATGATTGGATTGGAATGTGATTAAATTGAATTGGATTGGATTATATATGATTGGTCTCTGTCTAAACCGCATTCTTCATTTAGACTTATGACACCTTGATTGAGTCTCTCTTATCTTTCTGATTTGAGATATCTGAACTAATATTATTCTACCTTGATGCATGTATATGATTGGTCTCTGTCTAAACCGAATTCTTTATTTAGACTTATGACACATTGATTGAGTCTTTCTTATCTTTTTAATTTGAGATATCTGAACTGATATTATTCTACCTTGATGCATGTTTCATTCTGCCATATTACATATTCGTACATTCCACGTACTTACGTCCATTTGGACCCGCATCATTTCATTATGCAGAGATAGATTTAAAAGATCATCAATAGGCGCACCGTTAATGATCTGTTCACACTCTGCTTATTGGTGAGTCCTCCCCTACATTCGGAGGATAACACTTATGTTTTTCTTGCGTTGAGTTTAGTCTTTTCATTCTGATTTGAGGTAGCAATGAACCTGCCATTGACACCCATTAGATAGTAGTGATAGATGCTTCATAGACTAGATAGTGATGGGTCGATTGAGTATTTTATTTCCTTGAATTGTTCTTGTCAGACTATTTAATGACATAGATTGGAGTTCGATTTGTTGGTCTATGACCTTTCTTACTTGAGCTAGATTGTTGATTGGAATTACCCACTTAATTTTCTCTTTATTTTAAGTCTTCCGCTGATTGAATGAATGAACGGATGTATGATCAAACTAAGTGGTTCGCTTAGGAGCCAATAATAATTTCTGAGTGCCGGCCATGTCTAGGATACCTTTCCGGGGTGTGACACTTTGTCTTGTTAACATTGATCAAGCAAATTGTAGTATACATTTGCTTAGATGATATTTGAGTTGTTTAGAATTGAAAAAATAATTGATCTACAGTGTATAATTTGTTATATCAATAATGTATACGTAATGTATATTTTATTGTATCTCAACATATATAAATACATATACATCTCTGATATATATTTATATATCATTTATAAATGGATATACATTATTTATACAATATCTCTCTCTATATATAAATAATGAATTGAAACTATCTTATTATATATCTATGAATTTTATCCATTTATATGATATATCGAAACATGATCCATCTCAATTATTGGTTATTGATATTAGATATTTATATTAAATTTTTCCTGCTTAGAATTTGCATATAAATTTTCCAAAATCTTATGCATAGAAAAAACAAAAGAGCAACCTATAAAGATGGCGTTAGCGTTGATCATACGCCAAAATTATTACGTCTTCTTAAGAGAATTCTAGAAACTGGACCCCACTTCTCCTGACTACTTATAACACTCCAAAATTTTCCATTTAATACTTCTCTTTCATTTCTTCATACTACTCTGCTATTGGCTCAAAAATATATTTCTTCTACCTCTGCAATCTCCGTCTCCTTCAAATCCACCTTTCTCACCACTTTCATCACCTTAAGGTACTTCAAAATTCACAGATCTAGTTTTATTTTTGAATTTTTTAAGCAGTTTTGGATAGCTAATTCCAGGATTTAGAGTGAGCTGATTCTGAGCTGCTAAATTTAACTATATGTGCAATTTTTAGTATTATTTTTACATTTACAATTTTGTGTCATGAGCTGAAGGCTGAATTTGTATATGGATATATGATTTTATTTGAGAAATGAAGCAGATCTAGTTTTTTTTTTGAATGTTTTAAAGCTGTTTTGGAGAGCTAATTACACGATTTAGACTGAGTTGATTCTGAGCTGCTAAATTTTACTGTATGTGCAATTTTTTAGTATTAGTTTTACATGTACAATTTTGTGTCATGAGCTGAAGGCTGAATTTGTATATGGATATATGATTTTATTTGAGAAATGAAGCAGATCTAGTTTTTTTTTTTTGAAATTTTTAAAGCTGTTTTGGAGAGCTAATTACATGATTTAGAGTGAGTTGATTCTGAGCTGCTAAATTTTACTATATGTGCAATTTTTTAGTATTAGTTTTACATGTACAATTTTGTGTCATGAGCTGAAAGCAGAATTTGTATATGGATATCCACTTGAATGTATGATTTTATTTGAGAAATGACGCAGATCTAGTTTTATTTTTTTGAAATTTTTAAAGCAGTTTTGGAGAGCTAATTCCAGGATTTAGAGTGAGTTGATTTTGAGCTGCTAAATTTTACTATAAGTGCAATTTTTAGTATTTGTTTTACATCTACAATTTTGTGTCATGTGCTGAAAGCAGAATTTGTATATAGATATCCACTTGAATGTATGATTTTATTTGAGAAATGAAGCAGATCTAGTTTTTTTTTTTTGAAATTCTCAAAGCAGTTTTGGATAGCTAATCACATGATTTGTTTTTGGATAAGTCCTAGCTGCTAGTTTCAGGATTTTGAGCCAGTGGATTCAGAACTAGTAAAGTTACTTAATTATATGTGCAATTTTTTAATATTAATTCTTAGGTTTACAAAATTGTGTGATGAGCTGAAGGAAGTATTTGTATATATCTATCAATTTGAATTAGGCAGATCTAGCTTGCTTTTTTTGTTTGAATTTTTTGAACACTTTTGGATTGCTAATTTCAGGATTTAGAGTGAGTTGATTCTGAGCTACTAAATTTACTATATGTGCAGTTTTTAGTATTAGTTTTACATGTACAATTTTGTGTCATGAGCTGAAGGCAGAATTTGTATATGGATATCCGCTCGAATGTATGATTTTATTTGAGGAATGAAACAGATTTAGTTTTATTTTTGGTTGTTAACAATTAATTAGTTTTTGGATAACGTCTTAGCTGCAAATTTGGGATTTAGAGTCGGTGGATTCAAAGCTAGTAAAGCTGATTGTATGTGCAATTTTCTTATATTAATTTTTACATATACAAAATTGTGTGATGAGCTGAAGAAGTATTTGTATATATCCATCCACTCCAATTAGGCAGATCTAGTTTTTTTTTCTTCAATAGTTTGGTTAGCTAATTCTAGAATTTAGCTATATGCAGAAACTTTCGTATTATTATTACATGTTCAATATTGTGTCATGAGCTGAAGGCAGAATTTGTATATGGATATCCATTCAAATGTATGATTTTATTTAAGAAATGAAACAGATCTAGCTTTGTTTTTTTGGGGGGGGGGGGGGGTTATTGACAATTAATTAGTTTTTGGATACGTCTTACCTGCAAATTCGGGATTTAGAATCAGTAAAGTCAATTGTATGTGCAATTTTTTAATATTATTTCTTACATTTACAAATTGTGTGATGAGCTGAAAGCAGTATTTGTATATATATCTACTTGAATGTAATGATTTTATTTGAGGAATGAAAAGATCTAGGTTTTTTTGGGTTATTAGTAATAATTTGTTTCTGGATGTGTCTTAGCTGCAAATTCGGGATTTAGAGTCATGGATTCAGAGCTAGTAAAGTTAATTGTATGTGCAGTTTTTTAATATTATTATATTTGTATATATCTATCCACTTGAATGTGTGGTTTTGTTCAGAGAATTGAACAGCTCTTTGATTTTCTTTTTAATGAACAATCAATCAGTTCTTGTATGTTACTCTTTAAGGTTTAGAGTTAGTGAATTTTGAGTGAGGTTTATTATATGAAAAAATTCTATGTAATATGTTTGCCTATATGAATTCATGACGAGCTGAAAGTAGTGGGTGTGATAGGCATGCTATTAATTGGTTAGATCTGCTCATGATTTCTGTGTTTTTATTTTTATTTTGTTGTGGTTTGCTACTTTTTGGTTGTTGCTTTTGTGAAATTCGAAAATCTATGGTTTGTGGTAAAAGGTTTTCATTTGAATATCAGGTCAGGGTTTGGAGTTGAAGGTACGGGGGCTAATTGATGGCGTCGAAGAGGATATTGAAGGAGCTCAAGGATCTGCAAAAGGATCCTCCCACATCATGCAGTGCTGGTAATTTAGCTGAACTATTTCTTCCATTGTTCAATTTATTGGTTTTCTGGGGTTTTCTTAGCCAGCGGAATAATAGGTCCCTACTCATGTATTGATGATAGTGTCCTTGTTTAGGGTGTTTCGGTTGGACTCTACCATATAAAAAATGGATCCTCCAGCTTCTCTTGGCAGATAATGGCTCAGAGTATAACTTTTAGCAGATATGTCGAGTATAGTAATTAATTACCTTAGTTGGCAGTGAAGCTATCTGCTCTTTGATATAAGAAGCAGTATGGCATGGTAAAAATGTTGGTGAAATTACACCGTTTATGTTATTCGTTGTTTCATTCTGATTTTGCACTTCTAATTACTCTAGCAACTCTTTTTGTCACGCTCTTTGTTATGGGAATAAAAGATGTCATTGATGTCAATTAATAAGTGAAGGATGGTACATCAAGTTGTGTGTCATTCTTTCTTGTGCTTCACTTTTCCTTCATTCTCAGTTTGATTGACATTACAATTCATAATTGGCCTCCTAGGGGTTGTATTATTCTCCATAGATTGAATTAGGTGTTAGATGATGTTGTTTTGATGCTTCTCTCAGTATGACTTTTGTCTTGTTCTGCTCCTCTTCCATCTGTGAATAACAAAAATTATTAAAATGGAAAGGAAGTCATGGTGGCTATGCTGTCATTGATTGTAACCTTTTTGGAGATGTCGTTCACTTTTCTGTTTTTAGTGACCAGCTTTTAGAAACCTTTATGCTGATATTCACTAGCATATTTGGCTTAATACAGGTCCAGTGGCAGAGGATATGTTCCATTGGCAAGCAACAATCATGGGGCCTACAGATAGCCCTTATGCTGGAGGTGTATTTTTGGTTTCAATTCATTTCCCTCCGGATTATCCTTTCAAACCTCCAAAGGTATACTTAACTCCAGAAGATCCATGGTCTTCACTTGTGTGTTTACTACTACTTTTTTTTTATTGAGTGATGAGGAGGAGAGTCATTTTGCTTGCATTTGCTCATATGTTGGAGCCTCAGTAAATCCGTCTCAAATATGAGTTTTTTGAAACTTTTCTTGCAGAAGCAATACACCTTTTGTGTGTGTGGTCTGACCTTGTTCTTGATATTTACCAGTCTCTTTATTTTTATCATAACGAAGGAGCTAGCATCAGTTTGCTGTTAGAACAACTTAATCTGTATCTGGGCTATCAAGTGTGTTGTCTTTTTTTAGCACTTTTATGGATTGTGTAAATAAAATTTTCTTCATTGTCGTAATCTGAGGTAGTGATTTTACAAATGATTTTTTTGCTGTTTCAGGTTGCCTTCAGAACTAAGGTTTTCCATCCCAACATCAATAGCAATGGAAGTATATGCCTGGACATTCTCAAGGAGCAGTGGAGTCCAGCATTAACCATATCGAAGGTTTGGAGCTTAGCCTTTCTTTTCGTTGCCGGATTTAACACTGGTTTTTGGGCCTTAGATTGCTCTTTACAAAAATCCAAATCCTATATTGGTACTTGTAAATTCTCAAGGATGATTTTGGTTCTGTGGTGCATAGTAATCATTGAATATCCATATAATTTGATCAAGGTTTTTGACCCCTTTACAAACTTGATCTCTTCATTTTAAAGCAATACTACTTGGGGCTACTAAAACCATGGGTTAGGGCTAAGCCAGATGACTCTGCTTGGAAATACGTTATAATCTATGCACCTAGTAGTGAGAGCCACCTGATATAGTGCCAAAGTTCTGCCAAAAATGTGAAGCAAAATGTCATAATATAGTACGTTCTTGATAGTCCAGCTTTCTAATTATGCGAGTTATAGGTTGATAATAATAATCCTTTGTCTTTCTCGTACAAGTTGATTATATCTGGATAAAAAGCTCTGAAACATGACAGTTTAACTAGTACGTTTAGATTTGAAGAGAGTTGAACAAGGGGAACTATACCAATAAGAAGAAAGTAAACTGAGAAACTAATTAGAAGAATGGAACACGTCAATAGTAACTATACTTATCATATGATGTTCCGAAACATTGTGATCTCACACAACAGTCTAATTTTTCTGTCTTGACAAGTTTCTAATTGCACGGCAACTAGTAGTAGCATTTAGCAGTAGAGAAAGGCTAGTGGATAGAAAGACTATCTTGTTTGCATAATAAACAAGTAGTGTGATTGACTGTTCCTACCTTGGCATTATAAGGGATTAATGCTATTAAGTTGTGCAATGGCAATGACTTTTTTAAACTTCTGCTATGAAAATTAAATTGATCCTCATAGGTCTCCGTTCTTTTGTATCCCTCCTATCTCTTTTGATGCAGCTTTATTATTTTCTAGATGAGTGATTTATAAATGTTTCATCTTAAGTGAAGTAAGGTTAACTGTCTTTTTCTTGCAATGTACGACTTCTAAATACTCCTTCCAAAGCTTTTCCCTTTTGTTCTTGACCCTTCCTCTTTTGCAGAGAGTTTTCTACCACTCAAAGTTTGTGCAACTTTTTCCCCTTTTGAGTTGCCTTTGGGTGAAGATGTAACCAAAATATGCTTGCAGGTCTTGCTGTCCATCTGCTCTCTGTTGACAGACCCAAACCCAGATGATCCGCTTGTACCAGAAATTGCTCACATGTACAAGACTGACAGGGCCAAATACGAAACCACTGCTCGTAGCTGGACTCAGAAATATGCTATGGGATAATGCGCAAAATCATCTCCAGGCATGTCTGGGACTTTTGTCACAGCAATGTCTTGTTGTGCTTGGGGTGAATGAATAAATTCCATGAAAGAACTTAGTTTACTTCTTAATCTCCCTTCCTGTGGGTTGTCAAGGGACCAGGTCTTTTCAATTTGTGAATATCTATTTGATGACTAGCAAGGGAGAAACTGCAATGTAATTCTACTTTGTTTGCCAGTTTGACATCTGCCTTTTCCCTAGTTATGCTAATTTGTCTGACAAATATGGTGAGATCTCTTGAAGTTTGGGTTTGATTCACAGTTGTCAACCTCAAATCTCATCTGGTACCACTGTTGAAAATGAAAATGGAGATAACAAGCAATTTTATTATTACAAGTATATGCTATGAGTGTATGCATTTTGGTAATGTGCCATTGTGTTGAGGGTCTACTGAAAACCACCTCTCTACCCACTAAGATAGGGGTAAGGTGTGCCTGCAATACTATCTTCAAACTCCATTTGTCAGATTACATTGGGTATGTTGTTGTGCTGTGAGTGTATGCCTGTCTAAAGTACGGCCAAAAATGTTCACTTGAATTTACCGAGTAAGCTTGATAAATTTTGCTTTATGCCTAGTACAATGAAGTTGAGGTTGTGCATGACACAAAATTCTTTATTGAGATAAGAACATTTTAACACTATTGGTTCAGTAGAGGAAAACCAGCACACAAAATGTTTGGTGATTTGTTCATTTGATCCAAGTCCTGGTGTTTGTGGAAGTATGTTATGGGAGTAATTTTATTTATGATCTTTCGACTTTTATTTTATTCTATCAAAATTATTTAGCTATTTTCTTTTATATAATAGAAGTCGCTCAACAAAAGTAATTCTGAACCGTGAATGATTGGTTGACGAAAAGTTATTTTTGTGCAAGGGATATTATTGCCATAACAAGATAGTTGCCTTGAGGCATGTTCCAATGATATATATAACAGAGATATTTCTATTTCCCTAATTATCAATGCAATTATTTTATTTCTCATAAAATTTAGTCGCCTAATAAAACTTATAGATTTCAAGATGTCTTCTCCATAATTCAAAGGAACTATAGCCACTATATAAAAGGATTCTAAAGGATTATAAGTTGACAAAGAATAGAAGAAGAGAGAAATATTATTAGATTTCTCTTAAAAATTCAAATCAAACTGATAAACATGTATTATATTTGGTTAGATTTGATCTTAATAGTTAAAATTGATTAAATTAATTTGTTTTTTATTTAAATCAAAAATCGAATCATATCTAAAAAATAATAGAGGCCAAGTATGCTTAAAACTTAAAAGTTGTAACACTGAATAGGCAGATTACAAGTAGTGCATTATTTGTAACAAAAGAAAAGGTGACTGTTCACATCTGAAAAATCAGTCTGAACTGTTTCCTAAAGGGAAAAAAAAAGTACATAATTTTGATGTCTATAGTTCATATTTGTTGCTTCTTTTATTGTATTTGATGGCTATATATTACATAATAAAGAGAGGATAAATTGATGATGATTTGAACCCTTAGTGGGGGTAAAAACTTGTTCCACTAAAACCTGCAATGTGCATGAAGGGATTAGTAGAAAAATCAAGTACAAAAACAAATTTAATATGCTATAAGACTATAAACAAGTTAGATACCCAAGAAAAAGAAGGAAAGCAAAAGAAAATAATAATTTGATTACAATTTTTTATATCATCAGTGTAATTTAACATAACATATTATAGCAAGTTCTGCCTTATTATTTAGCAGGTAACTAATTTCACTTATTTTGAGTAGTTAGCAATTGGTATAATGTAAAAATTCTTTTGAATTGCCGGTCCTAGAGGTTAAAATCGAAAAATAAAAAGAAATTGTAACTTATATATACATCGAATCAATATAATTAATTTAATTTATTATAACAGGTTATTCCTTTATTTTTTTTAGGCAATTCGTTCCGTTATTACAACAATCATGTCACATATAAATTTTACATATAAATCTCTATAATAAGCATTAGTCGATAACTTGGTAAACAAAAATTACCTTAGTTGCTATCATATCTTATAAGTACACAAATAATCTTGTAAAACTTCAAGTATCTACATTTTCTCTCTCTCTTTCTCTATATAACTTATATCTTACTTATGACATATTGTAAAATTATACTATCAACATACAAAAGTTAATCTGTATAACGTAAAAAGAAATACCTTGTGGGGTATTGCATCCAATTTTGATTGTATCGTAGATATGTTTAATAGTGGCCTTGTTCGCGAACCAAAAATCGCGTTTGACATGATGAATGCAATCGAGTACTCCTTTAGTATGATCTCCGCAGCCTCCTTTTACACAAAATTGTTTGCCTTCACCATTTGTTACATTTAGCCATCCAGACATTGTGAGTGTATGATTTTTTGAACAAATTGGAGATGTCTGAATACATCATGAAAAATAGAGGATAAATAAAATTTATATAAATGGCAAGTAACCTACTCTAACATGTTAAATTAAATGTAGACCCAAACTCATTGCAAGCCTAATTATGATAATAATTCAATATTTTATTTTAGTAAAATTCTGCGTACGTCACTGGATCTGTAAGAGTGTTGTAACAGAGTTGAAGCCAACAACTTACATTTAGCAAGCAGAAATAGGCACTTCTCCACTGCTCAAATGCTGCCAAATTCACATTTCCTGTGGGTTGTTTCCTATCTGATGAATGAAATAAAGACATGTTAAAACTTATAATATTTTTTCAAAGGCGTAATACATAAATATGTTCTTTAACTGGTCTTTAACTGATATCTACGCTTTCTAATTTTGAGTGTGTACAAATAGACACTTAAACTTATATAAAGTTCAATAAGTAGACACGCGCATCGATCCTACGTGGCATCCTACAAATCAGTTCAAGTACTGTATCTTCACAAATAACATCATGTAGGACGTGTATGTTATTTGTTCAACTTTATACAAATCTAAGTGTATATTTATACATACCTAAAGTTAGAGAGCATATATATTAGTTAAAGACTAGTTAAAGAGCATGTTTATGTATTAAGCCTTTCTTAAACACAAAATGAATAAGCAAGAAAGGGATCTTGAAATTATATATATATACTTTCAGCACTAACACCAGACATCACTAAGAAAATGCCCAAAAATAAGCTTAGTATCCCAATTCTTCTTCCATAGCTCTGAGAATTTTCCATAATTTATTATGAGAAAAAGCAAATTCTAAATCTCAAGATAATGAAGAAGTTCTAATTACAAGAATGTGTTAGTTTCTTAATCTATAATTGGATTTTTATATCTAGAAAAGGAAGAAGCATTGGAGAGAGGATTTTTCTTCTTAGTAAAATAGGTAATATGCTGAGAATATAAAGTGAATTGAGAAAAACAAGAACAAGATTTAAGGATAATTAAGTTTTTTTTTTTTTATGTCGGAGAAAAAAAGACAAAAATCTACCTTGGACTAATCGAGATATAAACAACTTTTTTTAAATTTTTTTTTATTGGTATACTAAGTATATATTGACAATTATGGTGGAGTGATAATTATTCTTTCTTTATTAATTTGAGCTTTTGAGTTCAAACTTCAATTATGCAGTCGCTTTTCTTAAGGAGAGTTTTACCTTTATGTGAAACTTTCCAGTACGAAATCGAATTTAATCAGGCTCTAATACAAATATTGAATATCAGACATTGAAAAACATCTCAACAACATGTTTTAAGTCCCAACTTATCCGTAAACCATTCGAGTCCTCAATTTTCCATCTAAATCATCTCCACAAATCATAAATAATATGAAAAAAGATTAAAAATGTCCCAAACCTATTCGATTTGGTTCACCATTGCCCTTAGTTAACCTATTGATCCACTAATGACCCTATCATTATTTCTTGGCTCATATTTGGTCAAATGAATGGATATTTTAATTCATATATGAGTTATATAAGGATAATAAGAGACTGTCATGTTATTTGAATTTTAGATAATGCTGGGATTATTTAATTATTTTAGGGGTAAATATAAGTAAAAAAATAACGATTAGAGAGCATTCGCGGATCAATAAATTAACTAAGGGCAATGATAACCCTAATCGAGATAATTTTATCCCTTTTCCACAAATAATAATATGAATTTATACGCATACATAAAATTCATTTAGAAAAACAAATACTAAAAATAGAAGGTTGGGTTATTACATTTTCATTATGAAATATTCGTTTGGAAAGAACACTATCTTACATTATAATTTATTTATTACAAAAACAAAATAATACTTAATTGAGTGTAAGAATTAGTTTGTGGAAAGGTAGCTTTTATCGATTGCCAAATGTCAATTGCCCCCAAAATTCGACCAATGACTCGGTCACATTCACAACTCTATCCACAACTCCAAAAAAAATAACACGATAAATATTGCGAATTTCCTCAACTTGTCGTATTTAATTAAACTTGGATAATTAACATCTCTAATACAAAATTACTTAATCATGATTAATTTAATCAAAGTAAAAGAAAAACAAAAGGAAGCAGCTGAAAATGCTGGATCAAAACCAGCAATTAAAGAGCAAACAGCCTCAAAATTACGTGTCCATAGAGACATTAGTGAATTAACTTTGCCACCAATTTGTACAATTGTATTTCCTAATGGAAAAGATGATCTTATGAATTTTGAAGTTACAATTAAACCTGATGAAGGTTATTATCATGATGGTGAATTTACATTTACATTTGAAATTCCAATACTTTATCCACATGATGCACCAAAAGTTAAGTGCAAAATCAAAGTTTATCATCCAAATATTGATTATGAAGGAAATGTTTGTCTTAATATTCTTAGAGAAGATTGGAAGCCTGTTTTGAATATTAATGCTGTGATTTATGGTTTGGTTCATTTGTTTACTGAACCTAATCATGAAGATCCACTTAATCATGAAGCAGCTGATGAATTAAGAGATAATCCAAAGTCGTTCGAGTTCAATGTTAGGAGTGCTATGTGGGGAGAAAGCGTGCATGGTTTGAATTACGATCGTATTCTATAATGTGTGTTTTAAAAAAATAATATTTCAAGTACGGAAGTTTAGTTTTTGTAGTATGATGTCCAAAATCATTATTTTTTGAATGTTGAATGTGTATTTATATTGCGAAATACATTATTTGAAGTTTGAAAAATAATTTCATTATAAGGAGTTTTTTTGTTTTGACTTTTTTTTTCCAACTTAGCTTAAAATAAGAGTACTTTTTTTTTGGTTCCAAATTATATCAATCGATTCTTACCCCGAATGCCTGATGATGGAGAAGTGGAGAGATTTAAAGCTCGATTAATGGCAAAAGGATACAACCAAATTGAAGGAGTGGATTTAGAGGATACTTTTAATTCAGTTATTAAATTCAGAACAACTCCGATTCGACAATGAACACTAAATCAAAGAGGCAAATCCATTTTCTCACCCGCCTATGATTGATTGGAGACTTATTCAGTAGGTCCTCCTTCCCTACAAAATGGAATTCCAGGGCGTCTTGCTTAGATCGCATTTGCTTTTCCTTACTCCCGAATAGTGAAAGATTGAGCCTTTTTTGTTCAACCCAAGTGTTGGAGTTCCAAGAAGGATAGATGCAAAAAAAAAGGTGAGGCAAGTGGCCCAAGGGTCCCTTTCCTTATAGTCAAATGGCTCTCCATCTCTAGGAAGATTGTGTCCAGGATCTGGTAATCTAAGCCTTGCTTCTTCTGGTCGAGCTATCATTTGTAATGGTTAAATGTTGGTCTCTTTGTTAATTAGATATAAAAAAATTTGCATTTTGCATGGTAAATTGAAAGAAAAGGTATGTATAGAGCAACTATCGGGGTTCAATGCAATGACCTAACCCGTCGTTATCTGAAAATATCTGCGGTAAAAGTATACGAATCTCATTCAACATAAGGTAGGATCAATACCTTGATATGTGAGTGCATTAGTTGTGAATTAAGGTCGTGCTATGCTCCTATCTCAAAGTTGAGCTGAAAGTATCTTTCCGATTTAGTTTTGGACTTAAGTTCATACTAAGGTCTAGTTCAAAAAACCATATCTCTTAGCTATAATGAATTAGGTGGACTATGACCAATCAAATTAAATTTCTATGAGTCTTCTTTCCAACGCCACTAAATTTACCTAATTTGGAGTTTGAAGTAAAAAGTTATACCATTTTTACTAAGAACAGTTTGTGCTAAAGCTGCTGTGGCGGGACAGACGAAATTTAAAGTCGGAAAAAACCCCAAAAGGGTTTCTTTCATTCCCAAAAGCGACCTAAGGCAATTTTCTACTGGTTTCTACTCCAATTTGTGCTAAAGGTAAGTAGTTTATTCTCTAAACTTGTAATTCGATTCCTAGAACCCACAATTGTTGGTGGATGATCATAGAGGGAGAGTTTTTGGCTTGAAACTAATGGTAGGAAAACCCTAGTTTGGGTGGAAAAATCACGGGACTGGCCTGAGATTTGCTTATAATCTTGAAGTATATAGGCCATTTGTGATTGATTTTGTATTATGCTATTATTTTAGACCAAGAACAAGCTAGGTTTCACTAAAGTAGTCAAGGTTCGCAATCAGACTTCTGCAGTAGTTGTTTGGTGTCCAAGCTAGGTTTCTCAATTGAGTGGTTATAAATCTGTTCTCATTACATAATGTATCGTAGATTGATAGGAGATTTCATGTTTAAGCCTTCGAGCACGGAGTCTGGATGACTGAATGTGTTGCTATTGCTGTTTATGGTAGGAATGTGCTATGTGGGTTTAGATTATGCTGTGATTAGTGATGATAGTCTAGTTCTTGATTGTTAGCCTAAATACTTCTTGTCTATATGATTGATGTTCCTTGTAAAGTTAATGTGTAAGGAAATTGCTAGGTTAGAGTGAGATCGTGAGACTTGTGATAATCAAAGGGGGTCTAGTTGGGACTGTTGATCCATATAAATATAAGATATATATATATATATATATTTATATGTGCATGTTCATAGTGACAGTTCCATGTGAAATATTTGAGTAATGCGCGTTCATGCAATAAAATGAAATAAAACCACTGAAATGATTATTTGTGAACAATTACATGCAATGAGCCTGATTACTTGATTGTGCAAGTATGTGAACTATTCGTTGTGGATTGTGATTATGTATTATGATTGTGATATTTGATTGAGTGTCGCATTCTGACACATATATTAAATCTGGTGTCACTTTCCGACATATATATTGAATTCGGTGTCGCATTCCGTCACATATATTGAATCAGATGTCACGTTCCGACACATACTAAATATTGGATCGGGTGCCACACCGACACACTAATAGTTTGGGTATGGCTTCCTTGAGAGAACCATTGTGTGGCTATCATCTGTAAATTGATCTTGACTATATGTGTAATGATAGAGAAACTAACTTTATTATAATTGAGCATACTCATTCTGTGTAATAATTAATATGAATGGACTGAAGATCCAAGTATTACCATGTCAACAGTTGTAATTTAGATTTACATGGTGGAACTGTATATTACTCTTAAAATGGTAAATTGGTAATGTGCTTCTATATATATGCATGTTCAGATTATGTTATGGTTGCTAGATGCATCCATATTGTAGGTGTGAGGTCGTGGTAAACAAGCGGAGAGCAGTTGATATATGGTTTAATAAGAGTAGTGACTTAGAGTCAGATATTGATAGTGTCTTGTTGGTATAAAAAAGGGGATTGGGGGAGAAGTCAGAGTTACTGTCTCTGGCTAGGTTGCTCTAACGGGAGGAATCCCGCTGTGGCGAGGCCGTCAGAGCGGAATAGGTCCCTCAACAGCTGGCCAGTATGGTTATGAGGTAAGTCTTACTTCACTTAAATGTTTACCTCTTCCAAGTGAGATGTTAATCATTCAAGGGACAGGTGTTGGTGTGAAAGCTAAAAGTAATAGACTAGTTAGACAGAGTTAGTAGTGACCCGTAGTTTGAAAACTCCTCTATGTGATAGAAGGGTTAGGATTTGATTTGTATTCGAGTTGGCAGCGAACCAACTAGAAGGGATGAGAGTTAGGCTTGAACGAATTTAATGAGGTTATCGAGAATAGTAAGAGTTGTGCATAAAGGTTTGGCGGTGTATTTTCTTAAGAGCATGTTTTCTACTCGTTGGTTTCTTTATATTCTGCGATGGGTATCAGATTGACCGATGATGCCTACCAGTACGTGTTGTTTGTACTGATACTACTCTTGCTATGCCACTTGACATAGTCTGGTTGTAGGGTCAGTGATATTTCTTAGGTAAAGAAGAAGATGATTCTCCAACAACTTCTACTCTTCCTTCTTTATGGTGGGAGGTGTGTCATTACTTTATTTATACTATGTATCTTTAGAAACTCTTGTACCTGTTTAGACTAGTATCCTTGGGGGTGTTAGTTTGTTTCTAGTAATAAAACTTAGAGTTTTAAAATTTTCAATTATGGTGTATTCCTGATTTTTTAGGCTGGTATTTGGTAATTGTTAAACTTTCGCATGTTATTTCTGTAAAAGTTCTCCTATCTAGGTGTTAGAGTAGGTGCCCGCATGACCCAGTGGGTTGAATCGTGACATTCAAAGATCTGAAGGCTCCTCACAAGGTTTGCTTGTTACTGAGAGATTTTTGCGGACTGAAACAAGCTCCCAAAAACCTAATGGGTGAAGGGAATTAGTTTCATTTGGACATGACTCGAGGTTCTACACCTTGTTGGATGTAATTAATTAGCATCCTACTATATTTTGTATACAAGATATGTGTTTTAATAGATGTTTGAGCGTTATTTTAAAATCACGTAAAAAAGAATGATGACTCAAAAGTTAAAAGTGTATTTTTTATTGAATTTTAACTCCAAATAAATAAAAATGAAGCATAAAAGAATACAACTAAAAACTTGTTAAATGATCGAGAAATTACAGCCGTAAAAACTCTATTTTTCTTAATTAAAAAATAGACTCCTAACAAACATAAAACAAATTTCTAAAAATCAAACATTCCGTTATCAAATTTTGTCATCAACTTTCAAGATTATAGCCTCATTCCTTAAGTGAGTTTTAGCACACAATCAGATCGTGAGACATCATCAACACTCCTTCTGAATCTGGAGCTGCAAACCTAGCTTTTCTCTTAATTAAAAAATAGACTCCTAATATGTCAGGTCTTGTTGTTGTGAGATATATTAAACATCTAATTAAGCTTCGATATACTCCTTCATTAACTGGTTCAACTCCATCACCCCTTTTCAATTTTTCTTTTTGAAATGACTTAGTTCTAATATTAAATATTTTTAATGATGTCAGTACTACACTTCACGATCGTGATAGGTTCCTCTCAATCACAAAGATCCATCGCGAATACCCTTACGTGACCGCGGCCCAAGCAAAACAACCATATATGATCACAACTCCTCCTTTACAGACACTTACCTTCAACAAGTCATAAAATACTAAATGAACCTACGATAAGTCTCAATTACAAAAAATAAGTCCTTAAACTCAAAACGATCTAATAGATCATAACATTTATGTACTTTATAGCTATAAAAAAGATATTAATTAGTTGAGGAAGTTATAAAAAGATATTAATTAATAGTAACTTTTATCCATGGCCAAATGTTAATTAATTGCCCGCAAATCCCCTTAATTCCTACAATGACTCGGTCACATTCACTACACCATCCACAACTTCAAAAGAAAAAAAAAATCATCCAATAAATATTGCGAAACTCCTCAATTTGTCGTATTAATTAACATCGCGAATAATATAATACTATAACTTAACCATGATTAATTTGTTCAAAGTAAAAGAAAAACAAAAGGAAGCACCTGAAAATGCAGGACAATCAGCCTCAAAATTACGTGTCCATAGAGTTATTAGTGAATTAAATTTGCCACCAATTTGTACAATTGAATTTCCTAATGGAAAAGATGATATTATGAATTTTTAAGTCACAATTAAACCTGATGAAGGTTATTATCATGATGGTACATTTCCATTTACATCCCAAATCCCAATTCTTTATCCAAATGATGCACCAAAAGTTAAGTGTAAAGTCAAAGTTTATCATCCAAATATTGATTTGGAAGGAAATATTTGTCTTAATATTCCAAATATTGATTCATTTGTTTACTGAGCCTAATCATAAAGATCCACTTAATCATGAAGCAACTAATGAATTAAGAGATAATCCAAAGTCGTTCGAGTGGAATGTTAGGAAGACGATGTGGGGAGGACATACGAATAACGTGTATTAAAGTTTGAAAAATAATTTACTTTTTAGGAATTTTTAGATATTATTTTTCAAACTTTTGAATATCAATCCATTCATGTCCAAGATGTGACCATAATTGCAATAATTAAAACAAGATTTTGACCATAATTGTTTTTAAAAAAAAATAACATACTCATTATAATCATGATCGAGAGCATATTTTCAATGACAAATTGTGAAAATATTTCTTTAAATTATTAATGGAGAGGATATTTTAGAGCAAATTTTAACCTTATGCTACTGTACTTATCATGCTTGATTAATCAATTCGTATAATCTATAATTATTCTTGTATATAAATTAAATATCACTATAGAGATAGAGATATAAAAGGCCGGTCATCGGGTGCGAATCTTTTTCTAGTTAGATTTCTTTCAATTCGACTTGCCTCACTCTCCTGTGGAAAGGAGTATAGAAAGAAGAGTTGAAGAAATGATAAGGTTGCATATGATTGATTTCATAGCTCAAATCCGTAAATTCCTAATCACAATTTTACAATTTACTCCAAACTAACTAATATAAAGACATAAAATATCTTAAATTCCTTTCTAAATAAACATAATTGATTAATTATGAATGTGAGTCTAAACCAGGCCACCAAATCATTAAGAAATCAGAGGTAGCAGACATGTCGACTCAATTAATTCAATTTATGTACACATAACCATGCTACCTTCATTCTTATTATCCAGAGCATCGGCTTAATTGTGCACAAATCGGATCATACAAATTTTATTCCAACGATCTTCGTCCAAAAATTACACTATATATATAAATTTAAAATTAAATATGAGTCTAAACCAGGCCACCGAATCATGGAGAAATCAAAGGTAGCAGACATGTCGACTCAATTAATTCAATTTCTGTACATATAACCATGCTACCTTCATTATAATTATCCAGAGCATCGGCTTAATTATGTACAGATTTATTTCAAATACACACACACAAAATATATAAATAATATGAACCAAAAAAAGAAAAGAAAAGTAAAAAGTAGAATGTGAGTTAAAGAGGATTGAAACTTGAAATAATTGCTCTGTAAATGTTTGAGAGATGAGAGGATTATATTATATAGGGAGCTGCTAGGGTTTATGGCTTTTATGGTGTGGATTTGATGAAAAGCCCAATATAAGTTGGATGGGCTTTGGTTAATTTGTTAAACATCTTCTAATTTGTTGCTACTTGGACCCAAGATCAATGTAACATTCTCATAATTATGAAAAAGAATTTAATAACTAATACAAGTGACTTGCAAAATCAAATTAAACACCAATGGAAAATGTGATTCATATACAAGTGACATGTTTCGACTAATCAAATATGGTCATGTTACTTTAATTTGATTGGTCAAATTGAATTTGTCGTCATCAAAATCCTTTCATTCTATAACTATAATTGGGGGTCTCATAATTCATAAAAGGCGTCTAAATTTTAACAAGAAGTCCGGAAGAGGTCATGGATCAAACATTGCAGAATTTCTATAAGCTACAAGTGTTCAAGCTACAGACAAGTATTATCTATAATTTTTAAAGATCAAGATGAAGATTCAAAATCAAGTTTAATTCCCTTAAATTAAAGTACAAGTCAAGATCAAGTGTGCCAAATTCAAGATCAATCTAAAAGACCCCTGAATTAATTTTTGAAAAAAAAATAATCAGAGGTGTCATAGAGACCACTTCTTTTATTTTTATGATTCAGTTTATTTTTCATACTTGAGAAAATTTGCTGTGATAGATTGGCATACGAGTTATGCCAATTTTTTCCCTTTATCTCTTCTCTCACAAAATAAATCTGTAAAATTTGAAGCCAATTGTCATGGTGCGTACAAGGAAGATCAATACAAGCAACAATGTCTATAATGATGACCAACATTGGTTGTGATGCAGTAGTGAGACTGCTTCACCCTTAACCAGAAATCACGGGTTCGAGCCCTAGGTATGGAGAAAATTTTGTTGGGAGCGTCGCCCTTCAAATGGACCCTGCAGTGTGCAATCCAAATTTAATCAAAACTCCAATGCGATCTCCGAATACCGAATGAAAAAAAAATGTATATAATGATGACACTGGAAAGAAAGAAACCATTCAAATGAGAGCAATCTTTAGGGACAGATCTCTTGTCTATATCCAAGTGGTTCCTCGTCAAAGTTACAACATGGCCCATATGGAAGCTCTATTTTTATAAGTACTTTCAAATCTAGTTTTTGAATTTTGTCAATCCTGCATTCTGATAAATTTGGAAGTAAGGGGCATATAAACACAAAATATATATCTGATTTAAGTCTGATTGTCCAAAATGTCTTTTAGGATTTCTTGAAGACTATTAGATCTACCCTAATCCTAGCTTACGCTTATATAAAAATATTCATATTCCTTTAAAAAAAACATTTCAAATATCCCATAATTTTGGATATTCACTAAAGAATCAAGACATAAAATATTGAAAAGAAATCTAAATTAGGGAAATCTTAATGGATCCATTGATTGACTAATTAAACTCCCCAATTTTTATTTTTAATTTTTATAAAGAAAAGGCATCTCAAATTTGTTGCAAATACTATATTTTTTTTTCTTTCTTACAACTACTTTTGTCCTTCATAGGTTATTTCTACCCTTCCCTATCCGCAGCTAGTGGAACAACATTAATTACGCCTCAATCTCCTACCAAAAAAATTTAAGGAGTATATCATCACTTTCTTAATTACAAGGAATTTTCATTTCATTTACCTTCGTCTCCTTCTCCTTCTTCTTCTTCTCAAATGTCTAATAAAATGGTTGCTCGTGTTAATAACGTAACAACAACTACAATATTGATGATCCTGAACTTTATAACATTAGTTCATGCTGCATCAAAAGTGCCTTGCTATTTCATTTTTGGGGATTCATTACTTGATAATGGCAATAATAACAACCTAAATACAGAAGCAAAGGCTAATTATCCACCTTATGGCATCGATTTCCCGAATGGACCTACTGGACGATTCACAAATGGCCGCAATATGGCTGATATCCTTGGTAATTACTTTCCTTTGGGGTCATGAAGTAGTTGGTTTGGAGTTGAATTATGTCGGTATTAAATTCTGCATAAGTAACATCGCGTTTGATAGCTTATTAAGAGGTAAATTATTTATGTGTAAAATTGATATTGAGTTTGGTTTGGTATTTAGAAACTCACATAACTAATATAGGTATAAGTTAGGAGAGAATCTATGTATTAATTTATGCAGAATTGAAGATGGAATAACTAATATATGAATAATTAATCTCTGCATGACTAATACCCGCATAAAATAACACATATATTCATTCATAAATAATACCTACATGACTTTCACTAGTTACCAAACTACCCTTTATTAGTTCTTTAACGTATATACATACTACTTTAAGGATCACTTGGTCAAAAATATTAGAGAGAATAATTAATTAGCCTCTTGTTTGATAGTGTTTTCATTTTATGTATAAACTATTCATGTATATATTAGTCACAGCCGGCCCAATGGTCAAGCCACTAAAGCGGGCTTTTTTGGGGCCCAACTTTTTTCTTTTTCCATTTGCAGTCAGTCTGGTATTTGTATGAATTTCCCGATTAGTTCTATATTGAGAATTTGAGATATGTAAAACTTTTTTTTTTTTTTTACCTATAATAGATTTATAGGTTAATTTTTCTTCTTCTTTTTTTTTTTTTATAAAAAAAGGTCTCCCATTAAAATTGTGTTTAGGCCACTGATCTTATTTAGCCGCCCTCAGAATTAGTTATACAACCAATTCATTCTTGACCATGACATTAAAAAATGTAAGGTACTATCTTTATTCTAATACATCTTATCAAGCATTATTTTTATTCTGATACACCCTATTCATTTAATATAATCAACCAAACAGTCGATAACAAATAATGTCAACATAATTAATCTCAATATTATTAATACGTCCTATTCAATACCATTCTTCTACACCCTACCAAACAACTTCTAACTTGGTTGCCTTAGTGGACCTAGGGTACCAGAATGGATTCATTCGAACCCCTTATTCCATCGATAAATACACTAAATGTATCTCCCTTGACTTCTTACGTATATTTAATTCTTTATATTTTGAATCTCCTAAATTAAATATCCTAATTCTGCTACTGCTTTTTTGTTATTGAACTTCTTTTTATATATATACAAAAAAAAAAAAAAACTTTATTCACAGGGAAACTGCTAGGGTTTGATGACTACATTCCACCTTTTGCAAGCGCAACTGGTAGGAAAATCTTGCAAGGTGTAAATTATGCCTCTGGTTCGGCGGGAATTCGTAACGAGACCGGAAATCATCTCGTAAGTTTATATACAAACATATATCATGAATTTATTGTTTAATATAAAAGTTCGATGCCTAATTTTTGTTTACTATTACTATCTAACGAGTGATATCAATAGCTTTTCCATCTTTAATTTGTCCCCTATATGATGAAGCTTTTTTTCTAGTTAGTCAAATACATTTAACTTACTATTTAGTGAATGAAGTTCATTTACATACGACATGGCTGAAGTTCATATAAAAATAACTACTAGATTTTAGTTGTATATGACCAACATTTTATCTCTTTATATTTATATGAAGTTCATATTGATAAAAATGATATAGACAAGGCCTTTTATGTATATATATAAATCTAACAAATAAAGTTTGATAAATTATTTTTCAGGGCAATCGAATTTTTTTGGATTTGCAACTTCAAAACCATCAAAACACAATTTCACGCATGGTTGATTTAGTGGGAAATAGAGTTGCAACCAACTCACACTTGAACAAATGTTTGTACATTGTTGGAATAGGCAGCAATGACTACATCAACAACTACCTTGTGCCCAAACATTACCCAACTAATAGTTTGTACACACCAAGTCAATATGCAACACTATTGGTACAACAATATGCTCAACAACTTAAGGTTCACATAAAATTCTTTCACTACTTCAATTTTCATTCTTAACTTAGCTTGCAATTCAAATTAGAAAGTTTTTTAAGATTGTTAATTACATTGTTAAAAGGGTAAAGGGTTAATTTTGACCTGTGAAATGGAACAAATTTACCTTCTATAAATAGTTGGGGTCAAATATTTCATCATTGTTACTAGTTGGGGTTGATTTTGCCCCTGCTTGTGCGAAATGAAACAGATTTGTCCTCGGTTAAGAGTTAGGGTCAAATATGTCATCACTGTTACTAGTGTGGGTGAAATTTGTCCTTGAACAATGCGAAGTTGAACAAATTTGTCCGTCGCTAATAGTTGGGGTCAAATATGCCCTCTGCGTAATTAATTGGGGTCATATTTGCTTCTAAACTATGTGAAATGAAATAAATTTGTCCTTCATAAATAGTTGGAGTCAAATATGTCGTTGATGTTACTAGTTAGGATCCAATTTGCCCCTAAACTATGTGAAATAGAACAAATATGCCCTTTGTTAATAGTTGGGGTCAAATATGTCTTCTTTGTTACTTGTTGGGATCAAATTGCCTTTGCACTATGCGAAATAAAAATAAGTTTGCCATTTTTTCTAAAAATGTGGAAGATAAGAATCCGGTGATTCCACGAGTCACACAATTCCCGATTAATTCTTTAAAATGGGAGGTAAATTTGAAATATTTCACACAATTTAAGAGCAAATTGGATTCTTGACACAGTTCAAGGGCAAATTTAAACCTTTCAAATAGTTTCGAGGCAACTACGACTAACAGACTTTACTTTCAGACGTCTTTGAGCTTTTTCTTTTGAATTATAGCAGAATCTTGATTTCCTTTGTATTGAAGCATTAATTAGCATCGCCACTAAGACTTACTATCTCCATGAGTTGGGGATAAAACTCGCATACATTCTATCATCTTCAAATCTCACTCGTAGCATTACACTAGGTATGTTATTGTTGTAATACGACTATATATTTGGTTTGATGCTAGACTTTATATGGAGATGGAGCAAGGAAAATAGCCCTGTTTGGATTACCCCAAATAGGTTGCATTCCACAAGAGTTACAAAAACACAATACAAGAAAGTGTGTGGATTCAACAAATGAGGCAATTCAACTATTCAATGAGAAGCTCAAGTCTCTTGTAACTGATCTAAATACCAACTTCCCACAAGCAAAATTCACGTATATAAACATGTACAGCATTTCATCAATCATGGGTACGTACGTCAATCTAAAATTTTATTTTTCTCCATTTAAAATGATGTTATAAGTGTATAAAAGATCTCAGAACCAACAATGTTGTTATAGATACGTTTGACGGTATAGAGAACTACTCTTTAGTCTATAAATTCTATTTATTTGTTTTGCAGGTACTCTTAGTTTCTTGAATTATCCATGCTGCAATGTTTCGAAAACAATTGCTGAAGGGCAATGTGTTTCTGGACAAGCTCCATGCCACCTCAGGGCAGCACATATGTTCTGGGATAATTTTCATCCTACAGAGAATGGAAATTTAATTGCTATTATGAGAGCATACAATGCTTTTCTACCTTCAGATACTTATCCTGTGGATATTAGTCATTTGATTCAAAGTGGAGAAGAGCTGATCTGAACTTTATTTTTAGGAAAAATAGTTTTATAGTTTAGTCCTTAGTAGTCTATCGGAAATAGCTAGCCTCTCTAGTTTCTACATTCACAAGATAGGAGTAAGGTTGCGTGTACATCACCCTCTCGTGGAATTGCACTGGGTGTGTTGCTGTTTTGTTTTTTCGATTCTGTTGAAGGTTGTACTGATCTGTATGTAAAAAAGAGTTGTTCTCCCATTTTAGGATATGACTAATGGAAAGTCCAAAATGGTGTGTAATTTCAATTATCTGGGGAATTTTAGTAGCTAAGTTAGTTGACCACCTGAACTTTCACCTTATTGGTGAAGGTTATATTCCCCACCTTGTAATCTTCTCCCCCATTTTCCCATCACTCTGAGATTATTGCAGACATACTTGCAGAAGAAATAAGTTCCTCCGGTCATTCATGGCTTTCGTTGTGTAAGAGGAAAGCCCGGAAGAGAAAATACCCTGATTTCAATCATTTGCACCAGAAAAGAGCTCAGGCCCGGAAGTCACGGAGCTCTCTTCTCTTTCAACGGCATCAGCCACCAATCAGGCCCGTACTGTCTTTATAATTCGGGAGAGCAGAGATAAGATAACGTGGTGAATGACGCAAAGGGAAGGAACCATCACGTCCTATTGAGCGATGCAAGTTGTTGACTAGGAGGATTGGAAAAAAATTGAAACTTCCATGGCCATGGTTAACAAACCATTTGAGGAAGAATGATCTTTCCAAACAATATCAGTCCTCCCTAGTTAAATAAGACCGAGAATTACGGAAAGGTTACCAGCCCTGTAGATATGAGAGCGAAAAACTCATCGGAATCCATGGTGAGCTAAGCACAGATTAGATAAGCAGAAGAGTTTCCAGAGATCAAAGAACCAATTCAGTACTAAATTCCCATAGCAGTTTTAACAGATCTAAAAAAATTAGGCTATGATTTCTTCTCTTAATACAAGTCAAAGTACAGTTATGCACCTGAGCATTCAGAAACAGCAACTTCAAATGTCCTCTACTTTCCACATAAATTTACAACTTTCTGTTCTGCAGTCTGCACCTATCTCAAAACAACAGCTGCATTTCTGAGAGCCAAGTACCTCTGAACATAGTCGTTAGGGAGAGACCTTATTATCTTGAAAACCTCGGTATTAGCATAACGGAGTTTAGTTCTTGGGTCAAAATATGGTGCCTGCATGTCAAACACAAGAAACATTGGTGGGAATGCACAAAGAACCGGAAAGCAAGCAGAAACTTAGACCAAAGGCACTCTGTTGAAAAAGTACCTCAAATCCTGTTATGTCGCATATCTTTTTGCCTGGATGCATAGAAGGTGGTGTTTCAATGTTAACATCTACAGGGAAAGAGCAACTTAATTCAAAACTTTGAAATATTCATCAAGCTACGAATGAAAGAAAGATTACATGCAAAATAATCCTTCTAGACTGGGAAACAAATACTCTGTTGGCCCTGAAAACATAATTTGAACGTACAAGTTGTACAGTGAGTGATGATAACAGTGCAGCATATAAAAAAGAAGAATATCATTTCCCTGTCTACAAATTTAATTCAAAATATAATGGACATAATGGTCTGCAATAACCTCCTAGCTGATAGTCAAATGTCTGGGGTTCGGAGACTGTTAGCAAATGTTCTGTGATGTATCTGGGAAATGCAGCAATTTCAAGGCAATTTTCATCTAGCTTGACAACAATAGTGCAATGCCGAAAAATGCATCCAGATTATAGAGTTTTGGGCAGAGTCAATATCACAACCTAATTACTGATAGATCTTAGCAACCACACAATGCTATCTCAACCATTCACAACCACAAAATTATCAGAGCACTATAAGGAACAACAATATCTGTCTGAAAGAGCTCTTCAAGAAAGTTGGGTAAGAGCTAGTAACTACATGATCAGGGAAACATGGTCGCAACGGGAAATAAAAACTGATGACATGCTTTGTAGCTCAATGCGTCCTAGGAAAGAACATAAACCAATTCTCAGCATTGAAATGGACGTTCTTCAACTCCTAGGTCTCACAAAAGTTGAAGTGTATCGAGTCAAGGAAATGAGGGTCATTTTTTTTGGTCAAAAGTAGTATCAATGATTGGTTTAGTAATCTGATTGTCATGATCTAGAAAGTACAAAATTGAACTCAATTTTATCAAGTTAGGCAACAAGAATTCAACCTGAAATTGTTTGGGCATTTCAATATGGATATTAGATGTTATAATCAAAAGCAGTTTTACGCTACACCTACTTTTTGTCAATATGCTCGTTGGGTAAGTTAAACCAAAATTTTCAACCAAGTTAACGGACCAAACTCAGTAGCAAACCAAAACCAAACCAACAAAAGTTTGGCCACCCATCAATTTTCTCTTGAGGCAATGAGAAATATTTGGATACAAACAGGATTAAGATTCAGCAAATGAACTAAACAGAGTAAATATACCTACATTTTATATTCTCATAAAAAATACACCTATATTTTGCCGAGACCCAGTCCATTCTTCATCACAAGCAAACAAATTGAAGTGCTACACATGAATCAAGATCAAAGTAATATGTATCTTAGTCTGCTTATGCCACTGATCTCGTAATACCCACAGAAAATTCAAAACAATAAAGGTTAATGAGAGAAAATGGAAATGTAGCAATGCTATAGTTATGCTAATCATAGCATGTTTGTGTGAGTTCATCTACACATTACCTTCTCCATCGACAACAATCGATCATCAATGGAGAAAGTTTAGATTATATTTTGTAATACTGAGAGAAAATGGATGATAAGAATTCTCTAAAATGCTTTTCCAAGAAAGAAAACGAGAAAATGATCAGAATGGTCCTTAGTGGATAGGGGTGTTGGACTAGTTTGGTCCTTAATGTATAACCCTTAACAGAAATATCCTTAATGTATGCAGTTACCATTGTCAAAAAAATAGTATCCTTAATGTATGTAAAAAGTGATCATTTTAGACCACATCCCTTAAAACTATAGTTATGAGTTAAAAATATGTTAAACCATCCTGATCTTCACGTGCAACTCACACCACACAAATACACATGAATACATGTATCACACGACTACATGGAAAGGACCTTCTTCTTCCTAAAACATAGACCACCTGAGTTAAACCATAGTTATGAGTTAAAAATATGTCAAACCATCCTGATCTTCACGTGCAACTCACACCACACAAATACACATGAATACATGTATCACACGACTACATGGAAAGGACCTTCTTCTTCCTAAAACATAGACCACCTCCATATAACACCGTCACCAACTCATATTTCCCTTGCACAGAGATATAGGGACATTCATACCCATTCTTCTCAAAAAGACTTAGCTAATGAGTACTCCATCTTTTCTCAAGAAACCTTCAGGCTTCAGCAATGGCCATTAAGACCAAACCCATCAAGAGGATCTGAACATATTTTTCCATCTCCCTAGCCTCATTGCCATAAAAACTAACATTTCTACTGTTCAACTAAAAAAAAAAGTCATTTTTATTTCTTTTCACAGACCAGAGAACTCTCATATCTCTGCACCACTATTCACCCATAAACCTCATTCTACCTACCTCTCCGTTTCACTTATACATCTACAAGGTGTGCATCCTACCATGGATGAAAAGCCAAAAAGGAAGAATAAAAATTGAAAGAGGGAAGGAAAAAAGAATTCTAAAGCCTCAGCCGGGAAAAAATCAATGGAGATATAATATGCTCTTGAACTTCCCTTTTTTCTTTTTTTCTGCTTTTCCTAGTAAAGATTCCCATTTCCCCAAATGTGGGTGTGGTGGTTTGTCTTCATAGATCCCAAAATACCAGGAAATGCAATCAAGTAAATCTTATCATTCTCTTGCCTAGTCTGTATCGAGCAATATTTATATGGAGGACAGGATGCGGAAAGTGAGACTAACATGATTCGGACATATGAAGAGGAGATACACGGATGCCCCAGTGCAAAGGTGTGAGAGCTTGGCTATGGATGATTTCAGGAGAGGTAGAGGTAGGCCAAACAAGTTTTGGGGAGAAGTGCTTCAACATGACATGATGCAGCTTCAGCATACCGAAGACGTGACCTTAGATAGAAGGTTATGGAGGACACATATTAGGATAGAGAGTTAGTTAGGAAGTCGAGTATTGTCTTACTTATCTTTCCATACTAGTAGACAGTAGTCATAGTATTACTTTTGTAGTTTCTTGTTATTCCATTTCTGTTACTATTTAATGTTTCTTGTACTTCGATTATCGTATTATTCTATAGTAGTTACTTTTCCTTTTTTAGTATGCTTTATCATCCTTTCTTTAGTTTTTTGCCTTGATTGCTTCATTCAACTTGTTATCTTTTTCCAAACTGCTTTATAATGCTTTTATTTGAGTGGAGGGTAGGCTTGCATACACACTAACTTCCCAGACTCCACTTGTGGGATTACCAAGGCTATGTTGTTGTTTTTGGGTTTGTTCTGAGCTTTTGTGTTTATGGCAGCCACCAGAGATACACTTGAAACACATCCCCATTACATTTAATCATGGTTTTGACTCTATTATTCATTCGGTATAAGCTACGCCAAAAAATAGAGTCCTTCATCTAGCTCTACTCGATGGGTATCGACATTGAGAAGCGGAGAGTGGAGCTTATGAATACATTATGGCCTATTTCAGTTAAGGGGTATACATTTAATGCAACCAAGGACCATTTCAATCAACAGCAGGTTGAATTAATGAAATCAACTAATTCAACAATGAGGTATAGCCTTAGAAAAATTGTTGTAAAAAGCTTAATTGGAAGATTGAGACTCACAAGTAGGTAGGTGAGGAGGATAATTTTCGTAATTTTCTGCTTGTATAATCTGCTTGAGATGTTTCCAGTGCCTGCCTCTAGCTTGTCCTTTAGGGTACTTATCGTACATCTGAATCTTCTTGAATTTCATGTGAGTTGGAAGTACTAATTCAGCTTCTAACACTTCCCGCTCCATTACTTCCCGCCGATGATTCTCCGATGGGGAATTGAAGGGTAACACAGAATTAGGGGAATTAAAAGGATGTTTTACTTATTGGGCTTGGATCTTAACCCGTTATAACAATAATTATTTATAAAAGAATATCATCTTAGTTTATTGAAGGATGAAGTAGCAATCTGAAAAAAGTCCAATCGTTTTTGTTAGCTGATTAGAACATTTATGCTAATACCCAATATAACTATCATCATTTAATTTTAATTTCAATTCTAAAGTCGACGCTAGAATGACTAACAATAAAGAGATGAATTTTAGATATTATTCACTATATAACATAAAAAAAAAACAAAAAAATTCCTATTATTTTTTGATATTATATACTATTCCTTCCGTTTCAAAAAAAATATCTAATTTGACTTGACACGAAATTTAAAAAAATAAAAAAGACTTTTTCATCTTGTGTTCTTAAATTAAAATTATGTTAAATGTACTAAAATATCTTTTAATCTTGTGATCTTTAACATTACACGTGAAAAGTTGAAATTAAAGTTTTGCGAAAAAAGGAAAAGGGTCATTCTTTTATTTAATAAGCCCAATGGGCCACTTTATATTGGGCTTTCAACAAACCTATGTAAAACATCGCTCCTTATTAGTAATACCCTTTCTCATTTTATTCACTGGAAAAAAAACCCTAAGCTTCTGAAAACAAAGAGAAAAAGAGCCGCAGAGTTTGCTCAGGAAGCTCTCATACGGAACGAAAATGGTGAGAGAAAAAAAATAAGTTCACTTTTCTTCTTCTCCTTTTTCATTTTTTTCTTCGCAATTCACTGATTATAATCTCTAATGTTTTCTCCATTTTTTTTGCAGACTTTTAAGCGAAGGAACGGAGGTCGTAACAAACATGGACGTGGTCATGTCAAGTTCATCCGCTGCTCTAACTGCGGCAAATGCTGCCCTAAGGTCCTTTTTCTATTTTCTATATATTGATTATTGGATAGTTTTTATATGAATACAATATATTTCGGATCCAGGATTTTATGCTAATGATAGAGGATAATTTATTATGTATTAGTGTTTTGTGGTAATATGTGCAGTTTTTTTTTAACGCAAGTGTATATTTTAACATTGATATTATATGATTTTAGTTTTGAGTAGAAAATAGTGTGTTCATCTGGTCCATTGAGAATATAGATCTGTTCATAAGTGAATGCGCTGTACATATGCAGAGTTCGAGTCATGATTTGAAGTTTATGGGTTGAGTATTCTGGTCTGGTTTCAAAATTAATAATTTATATATATTTAATGAATTTGTTGATACAAATACAAAGTTTGGACTAAAGTCACTTAGTTCAGCAGAACCCGTAATGTACACGCTAGCTCTGCCACTGGACATATGTATGCTGAGTTTATTGTAGAAGGAGGATTGTTTTTGTTGGGCCTCTTTTCGGAGTCTTATTTGTTCTAATTTTAGTTACCTCGATGCTCTGTTTGGTAGTGTATTTGGAGATGCTGTTTGGCATATGTATTTTGTTGTCGAAGCTGAAATATATTAAAAGATGGATAATTGTGAAAGCATCTGCAAGTGTTGTTTTCATTGTTCAGGAAGGAAAGTTAAATTTTGAAGATGCAGATTAGGGATCAATTAAGCTCTGTTAGAGTTTATTTGGTTTCAAATGCTGGATGTCCTATGACCATAATCTTGTGATTAAAACCAGGACTATTACATGGATAGGTTATCCCACCTTCTATATGTGATTGGTTATGTTAAGATTTTGGTATAGAAATAATAACAGTTTTAGCTAATGCCTCTAACCAAGTGTGGGAAATATTTAATCCCAAAATCTATACTGGGATAACCTACCTAATCCCTTGAACCAAATGACTCCTTATTAGAGTATCATGTTCATTACAAATATTGATTTAGTACAAGAAAGTTTGATGCTTTTTGACTAATGTTCACATATGCTGCTATTATCAGTTTAATGCTGTATGTGCTACATTGTGTACTGTTAGACCAATTTTTTGGGACTATCCTGCAAGTGACTCTTATAGTGGCTCCTTATAAATAACCCTTCATTTTACATTTTATCTTTGTATTGCAATGATCATTATTATAGTTATATAGAATTAATAATACGAGACCACTTTCTGCTAATATTTTCAAACTTGCTGATGTTATTAATCCTAACTGATTTCAGGACAAAGCCATCAAGAGGTTCCTTGTGAGGAACATTGTTGAGCAAGCTGCTGTGCGTGATGTTCAGGAAGCTTGTGCCTTTGAATGTGAGGTTCTTAAGACTACTTCGGAAGCCTATGTAATGCACAATAGTTTGCTAACGTGAAATAACTCGGGTGTGTTCTCTATGCAGTGTACACTCTTCCTAAGCTCTACTTGAAGATGCAGTACTGTGTTTCGTGTGCAATTCACTCCAAGGTGGTTAGAGTCCGTTCACGTACTGATAGGAGAGTTCGTGAGCCTCCACAGCGTTTCAGGCGCCCAAGGGTATCCCACCCTCCCCATTTATCTTCTCAGCTTTGAGCAATAGTTTCCTTCAAATGAGCATTTTGGTGTGAAAACTGTGCTTATGAAAAGGACCTTGACTATACATGCTAGTGCCTGTTTTGTCATCTTGTTGATCCCATATCTCATTTTGTTATTCCACCCATATATTGAAAATCTGCCTTGCTCGGACTCTCCGACATGTTGTCACACCTGTGTCCTATCCTTAAATATGCACTACTTTAGGAGGATCTAACGTGCACGTGGGGCCATTTTGAAGAGTCCGAGCAACACAGTAGGAAATACTATTTATTTGCCTGCTTTAGCCTGTTAATACCAGGAGAATATCAGCACGATTTCTGTATTTCAGACTCGCTTAAATATCACCCTATCTGTACTGTTTGCTATCTGTATAGATAATAATGAGGGTTCTACATGAACTTTATCATTCTATGATATTGTTTTGCTCACTTGGAGTTTGTCTTTTCTGTGGTTATTCCAGGATGATCTCCCAAAGACAGGACAAGCTCCACGCCCTGCTGGAGGACCCCCTGCTGCACCTCGCACTTAAATTGTTAGGATTCAGGTTTTGGTTAATCTGATAGTTATGTCGTGTTTTACATGTGGTGGTTTCAACAGTGTACCGTTTTCATTTAAGATAATGGGACGTATTACCATGTTATGGAATTGAATTTTGAATGGAAAACAGATGTTTAAATTTTTCAGAATGGAGGGCTTTGAATTTGCGTTTCTGATAACCTGACATCACATCTGCCTGAATGGTGTTATTAGTTATTTCAATTTCCTGATTGAATTTGATGAATAGGGTAACTCTTGTAACCTAAATGTATTTTGGCATGCCAACATTGTGAATTTGTTTTGATTTTCTTTATTGCATCCATAAACAAAATGTGTTGCACTCAATTTGAATATAGTGGTCAATGAGGTGGGAAAGACCTTGTGGTTCAAACTCCAACAGGGAAACTTGGTGATCTTTTTACTATTTGCTTAAAAGTGTAGTTGGTATAGAGTTGCACAGTATCTGTGTCACGGAGGTAACAAGTACCTTAAATTGTTTTAGGAGGATGCAGACTTGTGCTTGTTTCAAAGATAATGGAGAACCCTATTTGATATTCATGTTTAATCTACGATAACGTAGAAGAGATCATTCAGGGAGAAATACCGACCCTAATTTTGTACACACGCAACAACCAAGGTAATTTCACAAGTTGGATTTGGGGAGGATAATGTATGTTGATGTTACCCCCTACTCGAGGGAGGTAGAGAGACTCTTTCCGGTAGGCCCTTGGCTAAGGATAATAACCCCCTGCGCGGGTGGTCTGTTGTCATCCTAAAGAACTCTTGCGAAGCAATTAGGGTAATGCCTTGGAAAAAAAATGTAATGTTTCAAATTTGAACTTGGGACCTCAAGGCTAGTTTTAACCCCTTCAATTACTAGGCTAATCTCTAATCTTATATTTAAGAGGTTCAAAATTAATATATAAGACATAAATTTTTTTAAAAATATCTTATATATACAATGTAATTTTCTGCAGAAGGGTTCACCGATTACCTCTAGGTCCGCACTTGTCTAGTGCCTACTACTCTTACTCTTCCTCGATGTAGAGTTTGTTTTATATGGGAGACCTATTGGATCCTAAAAATGAGTATTATGAATGTTACACTTTTGTTTTTGATTTGTAAAATACAGAAAAAAAAACGTAAAAATTATAAATTGGACTAGATGGAATCCTACTCAAAGAAACACTATTTAAGAGTGAGGATGCACCTGTTTGGTGTGATTGATAAGAGGAATTAATTTTGAGATAATTTTTAAGTGGTCTTTAATTCTTTATTTGGTTGCAAAGGCTGAGATAACTTATAAGTTATTCTTGTGGAATACTAATTCTGAGATAAAGATATAAAATAACAAAAATAACCCCTTAAACTCTCTTTTATACACCATTTTTACATTCATGTATATTTACATAATTTTTAAATACATTTATAATAACATTCATAATTTTAATTAATTTTTTTTTATGATAATATATTTTTCTATTAAAAAATAACATTTTATAAATAAAATTTCTATTTATGAATATATTATAAGTTGAATTTATTTGTCTAATTCTTATGTTTATTTATATTTTGATTTCTCTTAAACCGTCCACTCCACTACTAAATTACATATTTATAATTAAATAGTTTAACTAACTTAAAAATTATATTTTATATATCAATTAAAATGTAGATAATTTTAATAACAAAATTTTTTTACTTTAATAAACTTAAAATGAAAGTTTTATTTTTAAGCTAAACAAGATGGAAGTTTTATTTTTATAAACTAAATAAGAGGAAAATTTTATTTTTAAGGTAAATAAGATGGAAATTTTATTTAAAGTTAAATAAGATGAAAGTTTTATTTTAAATTTAAATAAGATGAAAGTTTAATTTTAAAAACACGTGGCACAATCATGAAAATGCATAAATAAAAATATTTAAGTTAAATAAGATGAAAATTTTATTTTTAGGAATGAATAACTAAAGCTTGCAAAGAAAATGTAAAAAAATAATATTAAATAAGATGGAGGGTATTTTCGTAAACAAACAACATATTATTAGAAATTATGCAATGAATATAACATGGAATATGACCAACCAAACAAGCAATAAAAACTATTCTCAGTATAATTAATCCAATCATAACTTATTCCGACATAACTTATCCCAGCATAACTTGTATCCAAACCAAACAACCCCGAGTTCTTTGTGTTATACAATTGTATAGGACCATTACACATGGATCATGGTCTGATGGATGTATATTTAATTCATATGTACTATCAAACCACTAGTTTAAAAATGACATTTCTTAACTAAAATGAATTAATGAATTGTCATAAATTCATATTTTAGGAACTATTTAAACTTTCAATTACTCTAACCCAAAATCCCATCTAATGATAGTCTAAACATAGAAGTTTTAATTCCAAAAAGCCTGATATAAACTTGATGTCCAAATTCTCACCTAAAAGTAAATACATCAAATTGAAGAAAAAATTGACTTTGATAGTTTGATTCGATATTTTTAAGTTAGAAGATTTTGATTGGGACAAAGTTATTTATGTATATATTACACGTTATCACATCAGATGTTGAGGGGTTATTTTTGAGAAGCAAAACGTGATAATTATTTTGGTACTAAAGGAGTATAATAACAAAATGTGATAATAATTTTAGAACGGAAGGAGTACGTATTATTATAGCTACTTGATTAATCTCCTAGATCTATTCTTCTTATACATAAAAGTCTCTTTAGTAATACTATACTGTATTTTTCTTCCAACATTTACCTCTTCGACACATGATAGGATTTTCTTTTTAAAAAAATTCGTCCTAAATAAAATATGTATAAGTGAAGAGAAAATTTATTAATTATTTTATGCAGGATAAAATATTGAATAAGTAATACATGAATAATTAATCTTACATAAATAATTTATGTATTACTAATACATGCATAAATTTAACGAGCAACTCGTGGATAAAAGAAGAGAATAGTAATGTAATAATAACAAAAATTATCTTTATCCAAAGTTGTAACATAATAAGTACAAGATCTCAAATTATGAAACTAATCAAACTATTGTCTTTCTGATTAAGGTTGGACAAAGACCTTCGACATAGTACAGTGGTGATTTTAATATTTAACTTCTTGTCCTAAATTAATATTTAGTTAGTACTATTTTTCGTTTTATTTTAGGTGAAGGTGTTACTATTTGAAAAGTCAAACCGTTTTATTTGACTAAATTCTTTTTCAAACCTTTTTAATAATTTTGAATCACTAGTTACGTTGACTTGATTTGTTTTTAAAATATATTAAGAAAAGTTATTAAAGAATTTGAATAATATATATCAAAACTCATAGTCAAAAATTAAGTTTTGATCCTCGTACTTTAAATCCTTTTACATAAATTGAGATATAGAGAATATTATTTTCAAGTGACGTCAACAAAGTTTATTCATACGTTTTTCAAAGAACTGTCATTTACTTCGAAAGTAAAGAATAAGGTCTGCATATAATTATTCTTACCAGATCTCATTTTTTAGAATTATATTGAGTATGTTTTTATTGTCATTGTGCATTTACTAATATAAAGTGCTTTATTTTTTTTTTGTCAAGAGGTAGTGAGTACCCTATTTGTGGTTAAAAAAATTCAACATTCATGAGAAAGACAAGACATCATGAAAATGTCTCAACACATCAATGTTACATACATAGTTAGGTTTTCTTTTGACATGGACCAAACAACCTAAAGGGAAATCATGCCAAAGATAATTTTTAATCCACAGTACACTACAAATGACAAACAACTACATACATATATATGTTAATTTGAATTGAAAGTTCTTTAAAAAAGGTGTTTTCTAAGTACCAAACATATGTACCAACTATTATGTTCATATGTTTTTGGCTTTACTTCTTTGCCTTTGGAATCTTAGGGGATTTTTTTTTTGATAGATTGATTGAGAGGGTGGGTTGTTGGTGAAATTAATTTTAAAAGTTTTAAATTTGCCTCAGATGTTTGAAACCTGAATTTGTTTAACTTCGAAATAATCTAACTTTACGAATAGGGTTGGCAAAATCAAACTCAATCTGCCTAATTCAATTCAATCTGTTAAAGTTTTGGTTGACTATTGATCCGTCCATTCATTAGCTTAACCCATTTCAACCCATTAAAAAATTGGATTGATATGTAACCTGAATTGACTCATGAGAAATCTTGTTAAAATATTTTTTAATTTTTTTTTCAATTTGATATGTTATATATAGCCATAATAAAGAATTTTTTTTGTATTAGGTACGAAAATAGTTTAAAAGAATAAATAAAAAAATTAAGCTTAGTAAAAATTGCCCATTATATAACCCATTATCTAACCCATTTTGACCGAACCCATTTTGACCCAAACTAATTTGGATTGGATTGGATTTTGATCCAATTGTTGTCTTAATCCATTATGACCCACCCAAACTTGAACTTGCCCAACTACTATCCTATTTGCGAATAATGCTCCTCCCCTCCCTCCCCCTTATTTTTTTTTTAAAAAAAACTTTAGAAAGAGATGTAGCTTTCCATTAGAAAAACTTTACCAAAACATTTCCATTACTAATGCATTGTAGCAATATTGATAGCAAAATCCAGAAAGTGACATAGAACAACCTAATTCCCTTTTTAAAAAATAAAAATAAAATAGTATACACATTATTTCCTTTTTAATCCGTCTTAAAATGAATATTACCTTATATAATTAGAAATGATTTAACTTTAATTCATTCTTTTTTATTTTTAATGAAATGATTTACAACTACATGATTATCTAAAAATTGTTTTATACTACAAGCTTTAGCACCTTGTTTGGATGGTTGTTACCCGTTATATTGTGTTGTTAGTTTAGATACAGTGTTTGTTTTGATTATTACTTAAATTCTATTGTATCGTATTATTTAAATTCATCGTTAGGTAACCACAAAAAGTCCTATTTTATGTAATGACCGATTTGGTGTGATCACATCATTACCTTAATATTCTCTTCTTATTTTGTCTTTATTACTTATTATTTAATATTCTTATTTTATTATTTATCCTGCCTTTTCATAGTAGCTCTACCCGTACCCTACTTTTCTTATAAATTTATCATTCAAATTGTTGATGTGTGACATTATGTAATGACAGATAACGATAAAATCTATCCAGACATTGTATTCATTAAAATAATACAATATGATATAATACAATACAATACAATACGATACATTATGATACACTATGTAACAACCATCCAAACAAAGTGTAAAAATATTATTTTTAAAAACTATTATATCAAGTCAAATGATACCACATAAAATAAACTAGTGTTACTATATATTAAGACAATAGAGGGATATATATATATATGTGTGTGTGTGTGTGTGTACATGTCAATTTCTTGTGGAACAAATATAGGCTCAAATATAGGCATTACGTGTAATCCTTTTCAACACAACAAATGACTTGATTGTTTTTCCATCTCTCTTTTTTCCTTTGCTCATATACTTTAACGTGTCATATCAGGTTAATTATTATTTTCATTTGACTTAATGCCAAATATATCTCATGTATTTTAAATTTAAATATTTATATCTCTTATGCTATGAAATTCGATATAAATGTGATGATCTTATCCTTATTTCTCAAAGAAATTTTAAAAATGTACCCTTTATATGCTGAAAATACTACACAGAGAAATATTCATCTAACTAAATTAATTTAAGATAATTTAAAGGGAAATAATAAATAAATAAAAATAATAATGAGAGAATCTTATATATTAAAATATTTTTATCTAAAAAGATATTAATCCTTACATGTTTAAGGTGCAAGAAAATATTACAAATAATTGATATATCTTATTAAATAATATGTGTTCATTTCCTATTTAAGAGGTTTTGGAAGAATTATTAGTTACTATTATTATTCACATGTTTTTATAATATTATATGCATTTAAAAATTTATAATCACAAACATTAGAGATATGCGATTTATCAATGTGCCGTTTTAGGATGTTTCGATATCTTATTTATGAACTATATTTTGCTTATTTAATAAGATTGTATAAGAATTAAGAAACTTATTGATAGTTTTTACACTTGATAGGGTTTTCATATTTATAAAAAAAATATAATTTAAAATTTAAAATTACTTATTTAAATTTTTTTTTTTTACCATCAAATCATGATTTCATATCATATAACCTTTCTAGTTATTGGTGTATTGAAAAGGAGTGTAATTTTTTTTTTTGGGGGGTTGGGAATTGTTGTTTTGTTACTGAGTTGGGGAATTGTTGAAGCCAGTGGAGAATCTCTGAACCAGACATGGTAAAACAGATGAAAGTGCCATTTTCACCCTAATATACTTTCTCTGTATACAAGTTATATGAAGGTGTATAATTGAGCATGAAATTTAAATAAAAAATAATAATTTTTTAAAATTTGTAATTTAAAACAAGTCTTCAAAAACTTCTGTGATCATCAATAATTTTATCAAGGGAAAATAAAAGATTTAAAATGAAGGGAAAACTACACAAAATAAACCCAATTGTGAAACTATTTATAACCCAGATTGGATTCAACCCAAACTATTATTCTTAATGGACCAATGACCCAAACTATTTAACCTATTACCCCACTTTTTCTTTTCTTATTTCGTGCATAACTTCAGCATCACTGCTATGAATTAATCATATGTGATACTTCGCCAGTATATTGATATCATATCTGTATTATATAGGATTGAGCTTAATTCTTTGTGATACTTCGTCGGTATATTGATACCTTATCGGTATCATGTAGGATTGAACTCTTTTCTTAACAAATAAAAATTAAACAGTTAAAAGAAAATTATTAAAATCACAGTTTTATTCATTAAACTCTAAATTAGTAGAAAGTATATTATTTGTGATACTCAGTCGGTATATATTGATATCATAAAAGACTGAACTTAATCCTCTGTGATACTCATCAGTATATTGATACTCTATCGGTATCATATAGGGTGGGCGCTGACGTCGGCATGTGAATTTTAAAATAAATTTGTGCCATTTTAAAATAAAAAGGGGTATGAAAGTAATGAGACATTGAAAGATAAATACTTTCTCTTTTTGAGGTATAAGTGTTCTCTTCCCAATCAATTTGTTAGTTTGTTATTTAATATGAAAAATGGTCACATAAATTAAGACAAAGAGAATACGCACCTATTAGGGCCCATTTGGACATACAATATGAAATTAAATTGATATGAAGTTGAAATTTTGCTTGGATACGCAATTTGCATTTCTTAAAGTGTATATTTTTTTTCATAAACATGAAAACCCCACAAGTTGTAAACACTATCAAATTTTCTTCATTTCTTATACAATCTTATCAAATGAATAAACCAGAGTTCATAAATAAGATATATACCAGAATATCTAAGGCGGCACATTGATAAATTACATAACCTCATGTTCTTTCATAAAGAAATGCTTGCGATTATAAACTTTCAAATACATGGAATAATAACTAACTATTTTTTTAATATAATTATTTCACATGGCACAAACCCTACTCTATTTTTCATGTTATCATTCAGATTTATTATATAAGAGAAATTATATATTTATTATTATAATTTAACTAAAAGGTAATAACATAAATTTAAATTCTTTTTTTGGTGTATGTTTTTTCCCCCTTGACTAATACATTTATCAGTGCATATGTTTCTCTCCTCAGTCATCCCCAATTTTTTTCTTCTCAAAACCTCAGTATCTCCACCACTTCTTCACAAATCTTGAACATCCAAAATAAAAAGAAAAAACAAAAACAAATCTTGAAAATCCCAATTTTTTTTAAAAAAATCTTTGTGATTAATTGCATGGGATAATTTGTGATATAATATTTCTTTGTGGTCATCATAATTTTGTGTTCATGGAGTACTACTATTGCAATGTTAAATGGAGGATTATACACAAAAAACTCCTTCTATTTTTTACAATCTCCTTCTTCTTTTTTGCAGCCTACAACAAAACCCTCAACTCTACAAGTCTCTTTGGTAAGTTTTTTTTTTTTATTAATTTTTTTTTCCATAGTTTAAACATACACTAATCATGTACTTTCTTCTTGAGCTGAGGATCTATTGAAAACAATTTTTTATATTAATGAAATAAGGAATAAAGTTTATATATATATATATATATATATATATATATATATATATATATTTTAAATCTCACAAAGAAGTTTAGATCCGAAAAAGTATGCTTAGGCAGTTCTTTCGCTGCTTCTTGACTCCACTGCTACCCACCCTGAGTCGACTATTGATCTGTCATCCGAGCCCGTTTTCCTTGCACTAGTATTTCTTCCTTTCCTAAGTGATGTTTTAGCCTTTTTATTTGATTCCTGAATATATAATTGGCGTTTTAAATAATTAAGAAGATATTAATAATGTTCTTTCAGTTTACCCTTCTTTAAATAAAGAGAGTTTTACATAATCAAGAAAATACTTAAGAGTTAATATCTTTTTCAAGGTATTTAGTAAAAATATTTTTTATTTTTTTAGAAATAAGTAATTTCTTAATAGATATGCGTCTAAGCTAAAAAAAACATCACTTATTTAAAAACAGCGGGAGTATATTGTTGTTGTTTATCATAATAAAAATATTCTGTAAGGGTTTCAGTGCATATATCTTTATAGATCAGTGTAATTTAATTAATCATGTTTATGTGTAGATATTACTGTTTAAGAAGTCGAATACTTTAGTTTTTTTTTTGACTATAATCTTCTCAATTTTTAGTTTTTTTTTAACATTTTGAATTATTGGTTGTGTTGATGTGTAGTATTTTTCGTATAATTTTAAGCCATATCACCTACTCTATTGATTATTATAGTTAGTTACCTTTAGTTATGTTTTGAGATAAATTATGATAGTTTGAATTTTACACATTGTCAGCATATAAAAATTGAATTATAATTAGTTATGGGTATATTACCCTTTTTGACCTTTATGCTTTTTCCCATATTCATCTATGCAGAAATCAATTTTGGGTTGGCTGCTAAAGCTGATTTTTCCTTCCAGGTCTGTTCACTTAACTATCAATTTTATAGTCATTTTCAGTGTATATTCATTCAATATATAATAATTATACAATTAGTGGTGATAATACTTGCTATAATTTGTAAAAATAAAATAAAATAAAGATTAGGCCAAAAAATTACACCCAGTAACCTTACGAATGAATTCATGTCCTAAATTTTTGATCCCTGCTTGCTTCGTGAATAAATCTATAAGATAAAAAATTTATAAAATATTCACTTTCAAGATTATTCTTGTAATTAATAAAATTCTTAGGGCTAACAATCTATTAATTTAATTATTTGGTGACAAACCTATAGGTTATCTTATAAACACGATATTAAGTTACAAATTAAAAAATTAGTACAAGATGAGGAGGGCGATTATGAATTGAATTTTTTTAAAAATAAAAAAATAAAAGTTGTGTCTAGCTAGTTGGATGGATTGTATTATACTTTATTATTTAGTTCATTTGGAACTAATTTATCTTAGAGCATGTTTAATTTGGATACGATTATAGCTTATAACTTATAAACTAAAAATAATAAGTTAGATTTTTTAACTTATAATTTTTGATTTATTTTTGTTAGTTTGATTTTAAAATAAGTGGTTAAAAATATTTAAATTCTTTTTTAATCAAACACTATAAAAATACTTAAAAGCTTTTTATATTTAAAAATACCTAAAATAAGTCGATCAAAACCGAGTCTTTAACTCAAATAGCTTTGGGTGGAGTTGGGAAAATACACATTTACCATTAATGAAAAAAATTAGCTTATGTAGCGGTTTCGACCCCTAACACTCTTTATAGTAATATTTTTTTTTTAATAGAAAAACATAGTAACATTACATAATTTTATAACAAATATATAAGATACACATGTCTGTGGATCTAAAAATCCTAGCAATAAACATTCTCTCATTAGAGACTTGTCGTACATGTATTACGTTATATACAACAAATATTTTACGTGTGTTGAAATCGGATATTGTATTCGCGTAATTTATGTTAAAATTAGATTATTATATGTGGATATGACGTACTTTGCTATGTTTTGAAAGGAAAATGATGGTACTTTTTGAAAAAAACACAAACTCTTGCTGTATATTACCAAAAACGGCTATTAATAATGCTACTTTTGAAAATTTTTATTTATTAATTCAGTTCATCTTGAACCCTCTTAGTTCAAATAGTCCATTTTCCATGCTTGAGTGTGCCTCTCGTAAATCAATACCAACTCAATTCATTTCTACTACATGCATGGTAGTTTAATTTTTCATCAATTCGTGTCTGATCGACCCTTAGGTCACTATGTGCTTTAGGAGTGATTCCTTTATAGATATGAATACTTATTTTCTATTACATTATGTGGTGATTGAATGCATACTCACGTGATCAACCGATAAATAAGAAAATTACATGAATAATGAGATGGACTAACGTAAAGTCTTATTCTTCTCTTATTGTGCTTTTCCCAATTATCAAATAATTCCAAAAAATATAATGGGGTCCATGCATGCTATGAAAAAATCACCATTCTTTGTCTTCAGCCTAAGTAGTCAAGTCTTAATTTTGAAATTTTCTTTCTACCGGCGCTTTGAACGGAACAATGTCCCCATATAGTCTAGCTAAGGCCACATGTTTGTAACTTTGTGCTAGTAAATAGTATTTTATTTTTCTTAATTAATTTATTTGATCTATTTTAATTTGATACGAAATTTAAAAAAAAAATTATTTTTTTCAAAAATTTTATTAGCTTAAATTAAAGATATGCTAAATATATCAAACGCTTTTTAATTTTGTAGTTTTAAACATGCCAGCTGAAAAAAATAAATTAAAAAATTTTCAAAAAAAGAGAACAAATTAAAAAAAAAAGTAAATCAAACAAATTGAAACAGAAGGAATAATAGGTAATAGTGTGAAATCACTCAAACCTAAAACCTAACTTTGAAAATTTAACTAAAATAATTCCCCCCCTCAAACTATCATTTCTATGTTTTATAAGAATTTTCAATATTTACAACAATAACATATTGGTGTAATTCCATAAGATTTAGGGATCTAAAGATAGTGTGTATGCGAGTCGCAAACCTTAATCCTACATTAGTAGATAATAAATTATTTCAGATAGATCCTTCAACCTTTAACATATAAAATATTGAAAAAAATAGTTGATGCCCATAGATATGTGTAGTAATTCTATTTTTGAGTATTTTTTTAAGGTCATTAAAATGTTAGAAATTCTCCTTTTTTTGTATTTTATATAATTAATTCTTGATATTACTTTGAGGTAGAGATTCAAGAAGGCCACGGAAAATACAAGGAGGATTTTAGGTGGCTTAGGATCGTCGCCGCCGCGGTGCATCTTAAAATGTGGCAAATGCACGCCATGCCACCCTGTCCACGTGGCAGTGCCACCGGGGACTCCGGTGACTGCTGAGTACTACCCAGAAGCTTGGAGGTGCAAGTGTGGCAACAAGTTGTACATGCCCTAATTTGATATGATCATTTTTATATAACAAAATTGTGAAGGATATAAATGTCATGAAGGTCTCACTTGTGTTACATTTAATTAATGGCTAGCTAGGAATATCAACATGAACTAATTAATTATTGACTCTTACTTTATATTATGAGGAAATCAATGTTAGTGATAGTATTAATTAGAAAAAATTACGCGTATTGACAGATATTATTACTATATTATACGATAAGGGTATAGTTTTAATTAATTACGCGAATTGACTACAATTTAATAAAATTTTCTATCATACAAATTCGAGGGCTCATATACAAATCTAAAAGCAAATATACAAATCTGAAAACGAATATATACAATCTCTTTGAAAGCCAATTTGTATAATGCACTGAGATATACAAACAAGAAAGCCCAATTTGTATAATGCAGCGAGATATACAAATGAAAATTGACATAGCAACTGAAACTATAGCTATGGAACGTAATTAAGCAAACTGTAGCTAAGGAGCCTAATTATGTTTCAAATCTTTGCTATTTTTGAAAGTTCCCATTGTTACACCTCAAAATTTTTACGCTAAGATTCGGACCATTCTTCATATGCGTATAGGCTTGAACTCGAAGACTTTAAATTGTATATATGATCTAGGATCAATTCATAAGTATTTAAAGTGTGTTAAATGTGATTTAGGGTCATAAGGGATCCCTAAAACCAAGCCAAATCCAAAGAGTTTCTATCGGCTAAGTTTACGAATGAGTTCGTATAAGGGTCAACTTCAAACTACCATATCTCCTATAATATAACAAATTGGGTGTCCCATGACCTATAAAATTAAAGGTCTTTGAGTCTTCTTTCCAACTCCACCAAGATTATAATTTTTGGAGTTTTGAGTAGAAAGTTATGATCGTTTTACTGAAGCATGTACGGATAAGATAATTCGGCTAGCTCACCTGCCAATTTGGCGACTCGCCGAATGGTTCAGCGACAAGATAATTTAGCTCGCTGAATGGATCCGAAATCCTCCATAAACTCTTATTTTAGGCGAGCTCAAACACCCTTTGGCGACTCGCCGAATGGTTCGGCGAGGAGACCTCCAGCTCGTCGAAATTGGCGATGAAATTTATTAAAAGGTGATTTTTCTCAATCTTTCAACCTAATAATATTATTATACGTAGAGATACTCTCAAAAATCCCAAATTATCCTTCTCCCAAAGATCAAGAACTTCAAGAAAGGAATTTCTCCAATATTGGGAGATCTAAAGACTCCAAGTTCAAGATCTCCTTCACAAATCCATAGATTGGTTTCTCAACTTCAAGCTACAAGGTTCCAAACCCAACACTTTTATCCTATAACTCCTAAGATTCAGGTATGTAAGGTTGCTTATAACATGAATTGAATTCACCCAAGTGCCCTCCATCTTCTTTGAGTTGAATGTTCATATGAATTGAATTTTCTTGATAGATCTATGTCCTAATGAGTTTTTACATTTGTTAACTTGATTTTGTTATGTTGATGTTGATGAGTTGAGAAATTGATAAATGCTTCATGTCTTCATCTCCATGAACCCGAGTTGATTCCTATGTTACAATATTCTTATACTATGATTGGGTTTAAGAGTTGATTGATATGAGTTGTTACACATATTTTAATTTGTTATAAGCTTAAATATTTTGAGTCTCCTTAATTGTTGATTTGGAGTCTTGATGAGTCATGATTTAGCCCCAAAAGATTGGCTGAATGAATGAAGAAATGATTGGATAGGATTAAATATTATCATAAATGCATATCTAAACTGCGCTTGAAAAAATGTGATTGGGATTGATTGGATAGTATGATCGATCGAGAGATTTAATTGTGATAGAATTGATGAATTGATGAATTGATAAGGGTCCAAGTGAGGCTTGTCGAAACGACTAGATTGAACTTATTGGCTAGAGTTTTATGAGCATTAAGTCTTAGGAGGAGTATCGAGCATTGAGTTGGGTAAGAGTAAGTAATAACTCGAATCCAATAACTATGTCGCCAAACGTAGGAAAGGATTGAACCGTTAAAGTCGCATATTTCCCAAATTATTGTCATGACATGATAGGACTTGATTGGTTATGGATCTATGATTGTTGATTCGTTCCTACCCTGACAAGTTATGAACGGACGTGGCAACAACGTCGGTTTGTTGTACTATCACTGGCTCATAAGTGATAGTTGCCGGATAAGAGAAACTCTCATATAGGTCTTGATAGTACTCTGAGTTGGATTGGAATGGATTTGATTGGATTGTATATGATTGGTCTTGTCTAAATCATATTCTTGTTTAGACTTAGGACATCTTGATTGAGTTATTTCTTCTTCTGAATTGGGATTTTGAGTTGATTTAATTCTACCCTGATGCATGTTTCATTCTGCCATTTTACATACTCGTACATTTCACGTACTGACATCCATTTGGGCCTGCATCATGAATGATGCAAAGACAGGTACTAGAGATCATCAACAGGCGCACCATTGAGGATCTATTCGCTTCCAGCTAGCTGGTGAGTCCTCCCTGTTTTCGGAGGATACCACAGTTATCTTTTTAGCTTTGAGTTAGCTTTCCTTTATTTGATTTATGGTAGTCATGAACCTGTCATTGGCACCTCTTAGATTGTTGATAGAGGCTTCATGGACTAGAGTGTTGATGTTGATTTGTTTCGTTTTGACTAGTTTCATTCTTACTAGTTGTTGATTGGATAGATGGTTGACCTTTGACCTTATTTATGAATAGTATTCTTGTGAGTTGAGTCTTCCGCTGATAGAATGAGATTGAATGAATGTGTGATTGGACTAAGTGGTTCGCTTGGGGACCAGCAATGGTTTTCAAGTGCCGGCCACATTTAGGGTACCCTCCCGAGGCGTGACACCCCTAATTAATTATTTGTGCATAAATTATCTGCCAATACTAATTTAATTAATTTACTTAATTTATTTTTCAATTTTTTAATTTAAGCTATATAAATTGATAGTATAGATTTATTTAAAAATATTAATATTCTGTAACCTGTCATAAAACACTAACAGGAGTTTCACATTCTGTGATGGTCTAGGGTTTGACATGTACCTCTATCATATATTATTATTAGATCGTAGAAGGACATAAATCTTACCTTTTTATATAAAGAAGATCAACAAGTTCAATCTTAATAAACAATTACATGTAGTTACTATCTTATACGCAAAATTTGTTTTTGTAAAAAGATTACATTGTAAATATATAGAAACACTTATTTTTCTTATTTTCAAGAATGATTGAACAAATTAGAAGACATGAGAATTCTTGGATATAAATGTTTGTGCGTATAAGAAGAGTCTAAATTTAAAATTTATTGATTCGGGATTATAGTTCATCTAAGCTAATTGATTTTAACTTAACAATTTGTATATTTTTAATAAATATTTAAATAAATACAGAATTTAAACTATTTGAGTTCTATCGAATTAATAACCAACATTCTAGCTCCGTCCGGCACTAAGTTCAAAGCAAGAAAGCAGAATTTGTAGGTGGGATTTTTGGCCTGTATTAGCAGAAGTGTTGATGCATCCCATATGCATGTCATATCTGCCATTCAGCATTGGGGGCCTCTTTTTTTTTTTTTGTGGCAGAAATAACATGCAAATGCCCATGCACCTTATTATAAACCTGTCCAATGTTTGTGTAGGACATGTTCAAGGGACAAATTCAATATTTAAATTTAACAATTCGTTTATAATATTGATTTTCAAATTTGGATAAAGGAGAAAAAATGTTAAGAGTCCATCGGAGACAATATATTTACTCTATAATGAAAGGTTAAAGAATCAAATTATCTTTTTTTTTAAATAAAATAAAAATAGAATTCATGATTTCCATTTTTTTTATGTGTGTATCTGACATATAAGGTTCTCATAATCTAACTTCCACCCCAGAGACAGATCCAGTGATTTTGCACCGATTTAGCTAAACTCAATAAAAATTTAAATGTAAAAAGCCTGTTAAAATTTTAATAAATATGAAATTTAAACTTATAACTCTAAAATAGTGATGAATATGATCATGTTAAAAACTTTAAAGACCGAACCATCCAATTGAATTCTAGACTGGACCTCCATCCCCAAGTTAATTAAACAAGACAAAATTAAGAACTTGAATTATTAAACATTCAAAGGTGGGCACCCATAGAAATACTGAATGATTGTGTTGTGAAACTCCTATTCAAAATCTCTAGAAAAAGATTAAAAAAAAGAGAGGGGAAAAAAACTTCCATATTGAGTTCGAACGAATCCATTACTTCAAAATCACATCTGTAAATAAATATATTAATTTTAAAATTCAGAATCCGTTTCTGATTAAGCCTAAATGCTGCGTATCGGTCGATTCGGTTTGGTTTTGAAGTTTATCAGTTTGACTTATCGATTATCGATTTATAGACATGCCAAACCGTTATAGAACCATTAAGATATTAGCTTATCGATTATCGGTTTATTGGTTATTGATCATTATCGATCTAACCGTTAAGATTTGATACAAAAAAAAATCATTGAAAATTACTTAGAGACAATGTGACAAACCAAATGAACCATATACATTAGTTGATAAATTGCGTCTTGCTCAAAAGCAAATGAGAAACATCTATATATAATAATAAAACTGACTATGAAAATGGTGACGTGGCACTCTCTAAGGGCTTCAATCCTATTTATCTTTTTTTGAGTTTTTTTTGGCTATTTTTCTAATTTTAAAATACAAAACAATTCACTAAAATATTTAAGATATGCATATTTAATTCCTTCTTCATCAATAGCTATTTGTTTTTATCATTAATGCTATCATTCTCTTTTTTATACTATTTTTTAATTTCTTCTTGTACTATTTTTTTCCTAAATTTCATCATTAATGATATTCATATAATGATATTCATATCATTTCCTTATATCACTTCTTTTCCTTTCTTTCTTTCTTTGTTTTTTTGTTTAATTTACTCAATTCAAGATATTTATATCTCTATATAATATAACAGTATTTTTTTAAATCTCTTTTTACAATTTTCTTCCCTAAATCTCACCATTAATGATATTTATAACATTTCCTTAAATTACTTTCTTTCCTTTCTTTGTTCTTTATTCACTTTTTTTTTATTCAATTCTGGAAATTTATATCTCTATATTATATAAAGATAATTATTTTATCTTCTTTATTTTTGTTTTTCCTTCTTTATTTATTTTTAAAGTTTTACCTCCATAACTTAAATCTATTAAACTTCTATTTTAATAATTTCATTAATTTCATGACTTTTAAGATTTCATATTCATAACCCCAAACTATTTATATAAAATTTAAGATACTTTATGATATTTCTCCATTTTTGTCAATATGAATTCACAAGTTTTTTATTTTATGAAATTCCAACTCAAGATTATTTCTTATATTTCGTTGTTCTTTGTAGTATTATTCTGTTACCACAATTTTTTTGTTTCATGAAATTCCAACTCAAGATTATTTTTTATATTTCGTTCTTTGTAATATTATTCTGTTATCAAATTCATGCTTTAACTTGACATGATGAAGAAAACTCTTGAATGTTGATTAATTTGTCAAAGAGTGTGTCGGCCAAAAGCTTCAAAACGTGAGCACTTATTTTATATTCTTATTTTTTATCTATTTTCTTATGATAAAGTCCCAAGGAAGATGTGTGTGTTTGTGTTTTCTCCATGTAACTTCTTTAATTTGAATTTTTATAATTTTTTATTACTGAAGTCTGTATTTTGTTTAGATGCAAATTAGTTATTGTAACTTTCTGTATAATAATAATAACGACTTACCAAGATTCAACAATATTATTGTACATAAAACTGTTTATGTTTTCATTAAAGATTTCTCTATTTTGTCCATATAAATTCATAATTTTTTAATTTCATGAAACCCCTACTTAAGATTATCCTTTTTATTTCATATTTAAAGTCGTGTTTTTCTTGTATTATTATGGTAGTAAAGCATGACTCAACGAAAAAGACTTAGATGTTGATTAGTTAGTCAGAGGAAGTGTTGACAAGAACTCCAAAATTGTGTATTGATTCATTATTATTTTTTTGTCACGATCCGATTCCTAAGGTCATGATGACACCTGCTATAACCCACCGATAGATAAGTCAACCCGTCAATCCAAAAATATTTACAACAACTGGCAAGTCTCAAAGAGGCAAAAGACGGGTCATCCATACTGAAGGATACATAAGTGATCCAAAACACCAAGTGCACACCTTGGTATCCGAAGCTGACTGCAACAAGCTCGATATATCCACGGTGGTAGCTGGTGTCGATCCTGCATCATGAAAGTAAATGTAGAGTGCTGTATGAGTATCAAGACAACAGATACCCAGTGGGCATCATAGGCTGACTGAGCAAAAAAGGTGAAAACAATATGAAAAAGATGAATAAGCCTAAATAGGAATCAACATAAGCATCTAAAGTTAAAAGAGTACTATCTACGAGAACTACAACTAACTATATCCAACTGGACCCTTATAAGATCACTAGGGACACTCGTGCGCAAGTTAAGTAAAAGCCCGGATGAAACCCCATAAGCTCGGCGAGTACACAGAATAACTATAACTACCAAGACTGGGAATCAAGAATCTGCGATATCAGAAACCGAAGAACTACATTATTTCCAAACCCAGAATCTCCAAGAGTTAGCGAACTAAGGGTGCCTTAGGGGTCGAGGCCGGGACTTGGACCCAGATGCTCGCCTGAATGTCCAATGTGGCCAAGGCTGGGACTGGGTGCCCGGATGCTCGCCATAATACATCGGTACGGTCGAAGCCGTGACTGGGTATTCGGATGCTCTCCTTAATGCATCGGTATGATCGAGTCTAGGAATAGGTACCCGAATGCTCGTCATACTAGCAAGCCGACAGAGGCCGGGGATGGGTACCCGGATGCTCGCCGTAATACATCGATGCAATCGAGGCCAGGACTGGATACCCATATTCTCGCAGATAATTTATCTCATGGTATCAAATATTCTTATTTCCAACTAGACAATAACGGTACCAAGAATCTCCTCCCCAATGTGCCAACCGATATGCCGCCAAAACTTGAACCGGAGCTGAAGCTAAATGATCACGAAATCTAGTATTGCCGACGCATATCAAAGTCATGATTACACTGAGTTAGGGATGAGGGTGTTATTTAGAGCAAGGGTATCGCCTAGCTAAGGCCAACTACCAGGCACTAGCCCGCTACACCATTCTACAAGAATCTAAGTTTGTTGGAGCAATGCCGGGGCAACTAAAACAGGTTTACAACCTATACTAAGGCCAATGTACTCCATAATATCAACAACATGCTCATTCAACTCTCCTAACAATACCGAAGAATAATGGCAAGATACACATGCTTCCAAATACCCAAAAACCCGATAAAAGCCTAAACATAATTTCTAACACCTAAGATATACAAATAAACTACCCAATTCAAATTCTATCAATCTCAACATGATTTCACACATTCCAGCTCAATCTAAAAAAAGGAAAGTCGTAGCCTACTTGTAGGCTGAATACGCCAGCTTCAAATCACTGTACCAGAGTTTTTTCCTTCCGAACGGCCTCGGAACACTGCCATGCTGCCAAAAATAGAATCATAACGTTGTTACGGTTGTTTAGACACTAATTTCATAATTTTTGGAGATAGATCAATTTGGGGTCTAAAATGGAAAATATGGGACCCACGTCCGAGATTTCAGAATTGACCCCCCAAAAATAGATTTTAAACATATCCTCAAGCTCACAAATCAATTTGGAAATCGATACAGAGTTGAAATACTACGCAAAACTAGCATGCAATGAAAATTCACAAAATTCAAACTAAAAGATGAAAATTCTTGATCAGCGAATTCTGAAAAAACTAGACCCTCCCAATCCAAATAAATTACATCATGACGTCCCTTGTGAAAAAACCCACAATGTAGCCTCAAAAATCACTAAAAATGGAGTTCAAATAATGAAGATACAATCTTCCAAAATTCCACACAATTTCAATTCGAAAATGGCCAAAACATTAGCCAAAACATTTACTAACGGATTTTCCACAAAATTCTCTTGAACTTAGACCCTTCAATCGTCAAAATTGGATTTATATAGACCAAAAAATAAATTCTCAAACTTCTTCAAAAATTAATTTCGAAAATGGACATTGCAGCAACTAGAATCAAGATTTTACATCAATCTAATGTCCCAAATCAATTTCTGAGCTCACCAATGCGTTTTCTCAAAAAATATCACAAGTTTACTTTTTAAAAATTCCAATTTGGAGATCTGTAGCCCAAGATATGGGGTTTTAAAGTTGCGAGAAAATCCAAAAACGGGTGTGCACTAGATTATTGCAAAATCTGATTTTGAAAAAATTAAAATCTCTGACGGGGTGCTCGGGATTCGTTCAAAATCCAATAAAAATATATCATATATGCTATCCCACTAAATTCGATATTCTGGACTCAATGACGCATTCAAAATTTCATACGAGGTCATTTTAATAAAATGTGGGTTCCACACCCAAGTGTCATTTTAAAGCACAATCCACAACGGGCCCCAGATTAGACCAGAAGCCTCGAAAATGAATGAAGGGTCATTCTAGACCAAACTTGACATTTCAGAACTAACTGCGCTATCAGAATTTTCATCCGAGCGTGTTTTCCAAGAATGTTGACCAAAGTCAACCATAGACTAACTTTCAAAGTTAAAAGAGCCAAATGGTCGGCCCCAAACTCGTATTGATTGCCTCGATACTTGTGCCTACTATGCTTTTAGCATAATTTAGTTATTTCGGAGCTGATGAAACCATCAGAATTTGAATTCGAGGTCTCCTTGACTCGAAACTCGAAAAATCCCAACTAAACCAACTTAGGCCTTCAAAATACCAAAACAGGCTTGGGACCTATAAAAATTCAACCAACACTTCTTCTAGATCAAAAATCATTCTTCGAATCCAACGGACTCGATCGAATTCTATTCCGAGCATCGGAACTCCAAAATTTGACCAAAGTCAAACCTTGACCTAAAATTTCTCAATTTCTCAACTCAAGACCTCAAATCTTGGTTACAACTCCAAAACTGATTCCGTAAACTCTCCTAGGACAATTTCGACATTTCAAAGCTGCTAGAATCGACAGAATTTCGTTCCGAAACCCGTAACTCCGATTGACCACAAATACCACTTTTGACCACTTAAAGCTTATGAAAACTCAAAATTTCAAATGACTTAAATTTTCATAGAATTTTCTAAAAATCAATAGCCGATAACAATCGAAATGACTCGGGGCAACTAAAAGAAGGGGTAAAATGCTCATTTTACAAAATTTCAAAATGACTACATTTTTTCCATCAATTTTCTTATGATTGAGATCCTAATGAAGGTATATGTATATTGTGTTCTTTCAATGTAATTTCTTAAGTTTGGAAGGTATGGGCATTTTATTTGTACCTTCGTTGGACGGAAATTAATTATTGTAGTATCAGTAATATGCTAATTACTACCAAGGTTCAAACACTACTATTGATAGATTTTAAATATTGAAATACGACCTTTTTATGATAGTTTTTGCGATTTGGAAGAACCATTTATGTTTTACTTAAAGATTTGTTTTTTTATATTTATTTTAAAAAATAGTAAAAGAATTAAAAATAATAGGTATATATTGTACATTGATTTTCTATTTTTTTCCATTTATTTTCTTATGATTAAGATTCTAAGAAAGATGCATTTTTCTTAATAAGTAGAATAGAGGAAGGAAAAGAGAAAAAGAAGAAAAAAATAATTAATAAAATATAAAATAAAAACTACAATAAAGGATAGAAGCAAAATTAATATTTATTTAGATAATAATAAAAAATATAAGAGATAAAACAACAAAAATGAGTGGATAAAATAGAAACCTTTTTTCGGCTAAGAATCCCATTTAGCTTCTTTTTTTTTTTACTATAATTCTATTTATTATTATTATTTGAAAAATTGTTTTAATTACTATTCCAACATTTATTTATATTCTTTATTGTAAAAACTTAAATGTCTTAAAATGTCCTATTTTACTTATTCCTTTTTTTTGGTAAAATTTAAAAGATTAAATATTTACTATTTTGACCTTTCATTTCCTCCGTGAAGACTAAAAATATCTTAAAATAATTGATGGTCATGATATTATTTAGGTATTTATATTGTAGTCCTACAAATAAAGACATTGTAAGACTGCGTAGAAATGATTACATTAGAGTTATTATATTTTTGGTACGTACTTCTTATATTCATGTTTTAGTTTGACTTGAATAATAAAATAAATGTTATTGAATGGTGATCGGCTTGTAGGAATAAATGTAGACAAGAGTTTGAAAATTTGTGCCTTAATTTCGTATCTTTTTCTTCTATTTTTTAATGATTAAGATCATAAGAATGATGTTGCTTTATTTATTTATTTATTTATTGCATGTTCTCCCCATAATTTTCTTTGTTTTATATTTTATACGATTTTTTTTATTATCATAAGTTTATAATTTTTTGGGATCCAAAATAACAACTTATGACTTTGTTTGGAGTCATATAACTACTATCCAAACATTTTTCTTTATGAAATTAATTATATGTCTATATATATATATATGCACTTATTATAAATATTTGTTCTATCTATATTATATTTTAATAAAATTATTGACATCTTATAATCTTTTTTAACAGTGCAAAGCGCGGATAAATTCACTAGTTGTATAATAACTAAGAGTTTGAGACAACAAAAAATAAAAGTATGAAAACTAAACCCTAAGTGAAGGACTTTAGATACTGAATGACAATAAATATAAATATTAAGTTACTATTGGGTTATCGGTTAACCCATTAAGAAAAACCTTAAACTGTTAAAAACCGATAACTCGATAATAAAATAAATTAAAACCATTATTGAAACAACTAAACCAAATGCCCATTATCGATAAACCAATAATTTTTTTTCGATTCGATTTATCAATTTCGATTCGATTTTGAAGAGAGCTAGTTACAACTCACAACTCATCAGCATACCACATTGGTCAATTGTAGGGGCAGATGCAGTTAGTACATTATGATTTATCCAAATTTAATAACTTTGACTCATTTTGTATGTAATTAAAATTTACTAAATAGGTATGATAACAAATTTTATACTTAGCAAATTAAATAAACCATGTTAAAATTTTGAATTCAGAAACCAAAAGTTTCAAATTTCAAATTCTAAATTCTTCTCTGATCACAAATTATTTCATTTCTTTCGAATCTATCAAGGGAAACTTACATGAATATACAATATTAAGAAAATATTTACCATCTATAGCAATAAGAAAAAAAATTCAGTGAACACTTATAATACATTTATAATACAGTTTTAATACATATTGCAGAGAACCATTTATAAAACATATATAAAACAAGTTTTATAGATGAATAATACATTTATCACATACTTTAATAGACTTATAATATATTATGTCGGTTTCTTACTACACAAACATAATATATATTTTAAAACACTTATAATACATTTATATTGTATGCATAATTCACTTTTAATATAAGTGTAGATTTGTCATAGTATTGCTATATATTGCTATAAATGATAATAAATAAAAAATATCATTAAAATTAGTAATTAATTTTTAAAAAGCACTCAATCAAGTAATTTTTACATCTATCAAGTAGGCTATCTTGAGTCTGCATGGGCTGGACTTTCATTTCTTACCACGACAAAAGTTGACATGGGCCATGACATGGGCATTTTATAGGCTTAGTGGTTTGTTAATCGGAAACTTACAGAAATCCCACGAATTTATTAGTTAATTATTTAGATACATTCTAATTTACAATATTATAAATTTTATCAGTTTTGATGTGTCCAGTATATGGACATATACATGTATCTAGAGATACATGAAGGCCAAATAAGGTGTAATTTATTCTAGATACAATGTTTCTAAGTGGATTCACATGTATTTGGATACATAGACAAATTTCGCTCGCCTCCCTCCCATCTCGCTTGCCACTCTTCTATGTATCTAGTATTTCAAATAAATGTGAATCACATTAGATACATACAGATTCATGTATCTTGTATGTATCTAGTGATTCACATATATCTGAAATACATGATTATCTTATTTCGCTCGCCTCTCTCCCTATTTTAGTGTATCTGCCAGCAAAAATACATGTATCTAGGTGTATCTTTCTCAATATATGATACAAAACTCTTAATTAATGATAAAATACGTAATTATTTGAAAGTATAGGTAGAATTAATATATATGTTATGGATGTATGTCTAATAAGATAGTTTCTCCTTATTAATTTCCATCTCTTGGGTATACGATTCTCGAGAAATTTCACTCAAACACTAGCTTGGACTTATTTTTGAAAATATATACATAATATACGTGTATATTATATATATATATATATATAAAAATTATATTTAAAAAATATATAAAAATTATATTTAAATGGGTAAAAGGCCGCATTTTTTTTCCTTTTTTTATATATGATACTAATAGTAAAAAGCTTACTATAGTTGGTATAAATAAAAAAATACCTATATATTTAACAATATATGATCTTATTCAGTTATGAGAATAAAAATTAAAAATTAAAATAAAATTGTTGGCCATTTAGTTTTTCCAAATATAAAGGACTATTTTGGATTTTTACAACAATCCTATTACTCTTTAAGAAATTTTGGATTTGTTCGCCACCACCGTCCGGCGTATTCTCCGATGGCATGTCACCACCGTCTGGCGCATTTCACGATGGCATGCCACCACCATCCGGTGCATTCCACGATGGCACGCCACCACCGTGATAAAGTTGATGACGGAGAACCTCAAACGCCCGAGGAAGGAGAAATTATTGACGATGATCCTGTGGTATGTTTCAATCATATTTCTTCGATTAATTTGGTTTAAATGCTAAGTTTCTAACTATAAGCAACATTTTTTTTTGATTTTGTGCAAAATTTATGTAACTAATGATGTTTCAGCTGCTTGATTTATTAATATGTTGCACTATAACGCGAGGCATGATAATTACCTATTCCCATATTGAGCTTTGATTACATTAAGGCGTGTTGGTGTTCTCATGGCTGAGGTCTTTCTTTTATGTTTTTGGATGTTTGTGATTTGTTAAAATCAAACCTTGTCTGAATAAATTACATTTATGTTTTAATCCTGTACATATTTCTTGTGTAGGAATTGTTTAAAGCTCATAGGCAGAATTCTAGTTACATAAATGAACTGGATTCTAAACTACACAAGGTCCATGTCAGTCGAAAGCAAAAGAGCACCAATGACTACGATGCTAGTGATTCACGGGATCAAAGAAAATATGAAAAAAGACATAGGTCTTCTTATGATGAAGAGGGACAAGTTAACAAGTCCCATAGAGGAGGATTGCAATCCGAAAGTATTTTAGAGGAGTCTCATAAGTCTCACAAGCAAGATGACGCATATGAGATGGAAAGGGAAAGATATATAAGTAACTTGGATGATGATAGAAATGGACATTTCAGGGACTACGATGACCTTGACGACGATGGTCATGCTTACCATAGACGTAATAGACGTTATGAGACTGACATTGAGAGAAACAGGACAGTTGATCTCCTAAAATCTGAAAAGCAAAAGACTGAAGAGACAGAGAGTGAGAAACCTAAAAGGTATTGGCAATTCTATGTTTTTCTTATATTTTAAAAAACTAATCAGTGTATTTAGTTTCCTGTTTCTGATACTGATTTTTGTTTCTCTCATTTCAAAGATGAAGTTGAACCGGAGGACTATCAGGAAAAAATTACTTTCCAAATTGCTCAAGAAGAAGAAGAAGAAGAACTTGCTAGAATTTAGGAGGAGAGAAGAAGGCACAAGCAAGCTATTCTTGAAAAGTATAAGAATCAGCCTTCACAGAAGGACCAAGCTACTCAATCCGGAGACAATGGTAAGTTATTTGACCTGTGATTTTTGTAAAATATAATTCAATTCTGTTTTGCTGTATTTCTTCTTGCCTGTTGTAGAGTTCTATCTGAAAAGGGGAGGGTCTACCTGAAATAACTTCTCTACCTCACAATGGTTGGGGTAAGCATGGGCGGACCCATATGGACACCAAGGGGTTCATCCGAACCCCCTTCGTTAAAAAATTACACTATATATAAGATAAATTTTTTAATTTATGTGTATATATTTAACATTGAACCCCCTGAGCATAAGCCAAATGACTAGCTCGGTGGCAAAGGAGATTCAATATTTTGCCTTACCTTATCTCAGCTCGTGGGTTCGATTCCTAATAAGCATATTTTTTTCTGATTTTAGGTAATAAAATGCTGAACCCCCTTCATAAAATTCCTGATTCTGCCACTGGGGATAAGGTAGGCGTACATCCTACTCTCTCCAAATTCTACTTGGAGATTATACTGGGTATGTTGTTGTTGTTGACTAATTAATAACTCAGTTTTGCTAAGCAATTTAACTGCCAAGTTCCTATTTTCTTAATGTATTTTAATTTTGGATCCGAACTCTTAAACATGCGTGTTGTATAATTTAGGATTTGAGTTAGATATTGTCTCCACTTAAGATTTTATGAAGATTGTAAATGCACCTGAGCCTCTTCATAGCTATTTTCTTTGATGTTCCTCTGCATCTCTCTCTCTCTCTCTCTGTCTCTTTCTTGTTGAGTTTCTGGTCTCTAATTGTGCTTTTCATTTCTCGGCAGGTGAGGTTCATGCGAATCAGTCTATTGAGAAGCCTGTAGCTGGAGATAGTGTTGTATCAGAGCCCATTGATGGTCCACCCAATGGTGCATATGTCCATGTTGATGAGCCAACATTTTCTTCTAGGAAATCACCTTCGCGAGGTGGTTATAATGCTGAAGAGAAGGCTTCTGGAGCTGGTTGACTGGGACAGGCTACTCCAGAGGTAGGTGTGTTTACTTTGCCCTGAGATTCAAATGGATTTTTCTTTTCTGGTGATGCCCTCAATTGATCCCTCGTTACTGTCCTGAGGAGTTCTTCTTTTTGTTTTATTTATCTTCCACACTAATTTCTGGGAGATCTTAATACTTTCTCCTTTTGTTAGGGTTTTTTTTAGAGTTAGTTGATGAAATACTTCCCATTGGGTTCAAATATTTTGGGATGCTGATAATGCGGCTTACTTCTTCTGATCATAAGTCATTACTTTGCAGTTTTCAACAGAGGAGCTAGTGAAGAAGCTTGAGAAACAAATTGAACGTTTTCAACAGCAACCACAGGTTAGAATACATGCTCATTCTCTTCTTTTTTTCCCTATCTTTCAACACATATTTATGTGAGCTTGTAATCATTCTCCCGTGTTATGGGTTTGTTTTAAAATTAGTCGATGAAATAATACTTCGAAATGCTGATATTGAAGCTTACCTTTTCTGATCATAGTCATTACTTTGCAGTTTTTAACAAAGGAGCTAGTGAAGGAGATTCCTAAACAAATAGTAAAATTCAAACAACATCAACAGGAGCATGAGGACGGAGTTAAGCAACATGTTGGAATTTAACTGAATACTTCTGAAAATAACCTGTTAAATATAGTTGACCACTGAATTTCTAGCAACTGGGTTCAAATACTTTGGCATGCTGATAATTAGTCATTACTTTGCAGTTTCCAATAGAGGAGCTAGTGACAGAGCTTGCTAAACAAATTGAATATCTTCAACAGCATCAACCAGAGTATAACGACCAAGTTAAGCAAAAGGTTAGTTTAGCTTTTTTCTCCTTTAGTGTTTTTCCTAAATGCTGGCTTCTTCTATCTGATGATTGCCTTACTGTTTTAACACTTCGCAGAGTGAGAGGTCGGCTTACATGTTTTGTGATGATATATTTGGAGAATCACCTGCTACCATTTCAAAAATGGTGAGTCTGTCTTGGTAACGTCGTCGGAAATTATTATTATTGTTATATTAATTCAAACAAAATGTGAGTGTCCCTTTATTTCCTACTGAACCCAAAATACAACGTAATAAGGAACCATTTATTGAACTGATGACTGCAAAAAGGCTTTTATATTATTATGTTTCTAGTTAAAGGTTATTCCCGTCCATATTGTGGGAGTGTATTACTTGGTGGAAGTTTTTGCTACTACTGTTCAGTTTAGAGTGTGATATCTAGGAATCATATTGTTTGAACTCTATTGATTCTATGAATTCCTCTATCTTGTGCTGTATGCTCCAAGGTAAAACCCTAGCCAATAAGTAAGAGAAAAAAAGAGGATTGTTCTGTTCTTTGTACTTGTGCTTAGACTGAATTGTGGGAAATATTTATTGTGCTTATGGAGAGTCTTTTCTTTATCAAATCAGGCTAGAATGATTCGGAAGGGTATTATAGTAAGTATTTCATCTCACATTTTGCCTGTATCCTTCTTATTTGAGCTTTTACTTCAGAGCATATTTATCACACTTCTAAATTTGTTTTTTTCTCCCTCTTCCTTGATATTTGCGCATGACAGTCCCCTTCATTCTATTATTTGATATATCATACTACAAGTTGACATTGTTACCTCAAAAAAATACCTTTATCCTTCTACCTATTTTTGTCAACTTTTTCTATAATGGCTAGTAACTTTTGTCTTAGTTGATGTTCTAATTCTCATTGATTTTTGTAGGATACTGCTTCAGAGAAATTCTTGATGGCTGTTATGAGATTCTTGCTGCTCATGGGAAAGATGTGTTTTCTACTGTTGTTCGGGCTAAAGATTTGAAGGCTAGACCTGGTGACAGAAATAGCAATAAAAATTATTTATAATAATGAAACGATGTGAGTTAATCTATTAATTTCTCCATTTCGTGCCAACCTTGCTTGTTTTGGTGGCCTAATTTTGTTGTTTCTGCTCATCAGGTATAAAGTGGTATGGAAGAGTTGGTCATATTGAAAAAGCTAGTTGCTGCAGATCCTAAAGACAAGCGCCGCTGTGCTCATTTAATCCCTAGCTTCAAGTACCGAAATAATCTTTGTCTAGTATTTGAGTCTCTCTGGATGAATCTCCGTGAGCTCCAGAAGAAGTTTGGGCGTAACATTGGACTCAGCCTCGACGTTGTGAGGCTTTATGCGAAGCAACTTTTCAGTTCATTGAAGCATCTAAAGAGTTGTAGCGTGCTTCATTGTGACATTAAACCTAACAACATTTTGTTAAGTGGAATGTTTTGAGTATTGTATCTTTTGCTGGCTTGCTCATTCACCCACTTTGCATCTGCTGAGAGTAGTTTTTCATCACTTTGCTTTTGTATGCGTATGATGATTTTTCTATATTTAATTACTAAGGTAAATGAAGCGAAAGACAAGCTGAAGCTTTGTGACTTTGGCAATGCTATGTTTGTTGGTAGTACTTAGCTTTCCATACGATCATCCGATGGATATTTGGTCAGTAGGTTGTTGTTTGTTTGAGCTTTATGCTGGGAAAGTCTTATTTCTAGGTCGTATTAATAATGACGTGCTCCGTCTTCATATGAAACATTTATGATTTGAAGTTAATAGGCTGGTCAATAATTTGTTGTGGACAATTCTGTTATGATGATTGTATTAGGTAGCGGCTTTTATAGTTTGTAATAAGTAATGACATGATATAGCTAGTATGGAAAAATAATACTCTTTTCTTCTTTTATCATAGGGTGTATTTACATATCAACATTTTGACCAAGACCTCAATTTCCTCGCCACTGAAGAGGATCTAGTTACAAAGAAGGTATGTCTTGTAGACCTTTGAGCCCGTCTTTTCAATCCCTGATAAACAACCCTTTATAAGAATGAATGGTAATAACTTTGCTGTTCTTTTAAGTTTTGCATGTGCTTCTATTTGTTTGCAGGCTATAAAGAAGCCGATTGTCAACATGAAGCCGAAAGATATCAGTTCAGTAATTTCAGGTGAAGAATTAAAGATGTTGGCTCACTTCAAAGATTTGATGGAGAGAATCTTTGTGTTAGATCCTCTAAAGAGAATCACTGTTTCTCAGGCATAGGAATAAATTATGCAGAAGTATTCTGAAAATTACACAAGCACCGTAAGAACTAAATTATGCCCGTAAAACTTGTAGGTTATGAACTTCTTAAGGCACAATGTTTTGAAATGGAACCAAATTTTTGCTTGAGATTTTTTTCTCAGGTATAACTTATATCTTGCAATTTCTTTTTTATGTCGGGGTATTTTCAGTTAGTTTTTTGTAACTTCAGGTGTTGAAGGGCGAAAATTAGAAATCATCCAGAAATAGGAGCATTCAAACTAATGAGCCAATTTTAATTCATTAAAGTGGTGGTGGCTTTACGACCCCTACCTGTATATTAACCACCAAAAGATGATAAACAGACATAAGTAAACTACAAATCAAATAATTTTTTTTAGTCCTGACTCTAAAGTTGATAATTTGGTTCCCTATCCATCTTTAAAGAGGCTCTCACCCTACTTGGGTAGGATAGGTCCACAACATTTTGTAGCTTTTTGACTCCAGTTAGCTATGGCATCTGCAACAGTATTTGCTTTCTCTGTAGTAATGCAGAAAACAAAATTCTCCTTTCTCTTTCAAGACTTCAATCTTTTCTGCTATATTCTTGATTTGCTCCATCACATTATTGATGGCCAGATTTCCATTTCCTCCACCAGGGCAAGGATTACTTTTCGAGCAACCATCTGTGTTAGGCTTATAATCAGAAGGCTTAGCTGACCTGATTAGAATAATCTTTAGCATAGGCTTGATACTTTCTATGCTATGTTGTTTATGTCATTCTGGCCTCGTATACAGATGACTCCTCCCGTCTATAACTTCAACATTAAGCCCTGGCAACTTCAAAACTTACTGCACGATTAGACACCCAAAGGGATCGCATTGTCTCCAACTTTGAAGCATTGGACAACAGAGCCTCATTGTCAAAGTGTAGGATCAAAAATCAAATAACTGAGAAGTCTTTAATCCAGATAACAACTATGCAACAGTAAGTTATTCTCCATATAGCTAACCAGCAAATTATTCAGAGAAATTACTCGACATTAATCGTTCAGCTACATTATTTCAGTATACACCGAAGCTTATCTATGCTGTTTATTTATCCCTGGCAGTTTTCAGAATCAGCATAACAATGAATAAGTTAGGATTATTGTTCTTCTCTGAGAGACTTCTGCTTTGACAACTAGACAACATGCTCAGGAGGTATTAATATGATAACCATGAACAACATTTCTATTTTATCACAAGCACAGTTAATGTACTGAGTCTCGAATGTTAAAACAAGCAAATCTATACAAAAGTAAAACACAAACTAGAACCTACCCACAACTGCTCCAAATTGTGACAGTCGCTGATGAGTTTGCCAAGAACAGGTATTTGAATGGCAGCACAGCTTAAATTCAAAGAGGTGAGTTTGGAGTAGACTGGATAAATAGTAGGCTGGCACGGCCTCCCAAACCTCACTCAAGCTTTGGAGTTGATTGCAGCCTGAAAAAGCTTGTGATACGTTTAAGAAACTTCAGAAACATCAGCCTGTATGTCAGTAGTGAGGATCCGGTACCATATTCAACCAACTGGGAGGCATGGCAAAGTAGCTATGGAAGTTTCTCGATGGACACAGCACGATTGAGCCGAAGAGTGCTTAAATGAGGAGAGCGAGAAACTAAACGCTCCAAAGATGAGAAGCTGACCCCAGAAGCCGAACAAGGAATGTTAAGTGACAAAAGCGGTGTGCATGGAGCTCTCAGGAAAATGACTTAAGCCAATGGCCACTGAGGTCTTCCAATTCACTTTCTCCCAAGTCCAGTTCACTCGGATTCCTGCAGCAAATTGTGAGTTACATAATTGTAGGTTTTGAGGAGGAGACAAATTGGATAATGAGGAAGCTCACGAGTGGATCGGCAGATCTAGATATTATTACGATCGCTGGTATGCCGGGTTCGGGTAAAACTACTTTGGCGTACAAAGTATACAATGATAAATCAGTTTCTACTCATTTCGACATTCGCGCATGGTGCACAATCCACCAAGAATATTTAAGGAGTTGTTGAATAAAATTTTTAATCAAGTTACTGGATTGGTTCGAAATTGAGTGAGAATATTGATGTTGATGATAAGCTACGGAAACAACTGTATGGAAAGTGGTATCTTATTGTCTTAGATGACTTGTGGGATACCATAACAGGGGATGAGTTAACAAGACCTTTTCCAGACGTTGAGAAGGTAGTAGAATTATTTTTACTGCTCGAGAAAAGAAAGTGACTTTGCATGGAAAACGACACATCTCTTAACCTTCAATTGCTCAGACCAGATGAAAGATTGAAGTTATTCGAGAAATGGGCATTTGGAAAAGAGAGTTGCCCTGATGAACTATTGGGTGTTGGAAAAGAAATAGCCCAAAATTTCATCGTCTTCCTTTGGTGGCTGATCTGATAGCTGGAGTCATTGCAGGTTTGGAAAAGAAAAAGACTTGTGTGGCTTGAAGTTCAAAATAATTTGAGTTCCTTTATTTTAAACAGTGAAGTGGAAGTGATGAATATTATAGAATTATGTTATGACCATTTACAACATCACCAAAAGCCATGCTTTCTTTACCTTGCAACTTTCCAGAAGGACAGAGAAAATTCAGTCAATGTTTTGAAAATGGTACGGTGTGCTGAGGAACAGACCGAGATGAAGAATGTGGAAGAAGTGATAGACGTTTATTTGGATAATTTAATTTCCAGTAGCTTGGTAGTTCTTTTCAACGAGATAGGTAAATACCCGACTTTCCAACTTCAGGACTTCTGTTTGAGAAAAGCAAGAAATGAAAAGTTGTTTGTGCATGACTTTCACGTATCCTTGAGTGCTTGTTCTTTTTTTGATATGGATACAGATGAACCAATACTGTTAGCAGAGGATACAAAGTTAGAGAACTTGAGATGTTTAGATGAGCTTGTGGTTTCCTATTCAAAAGATACAAAAGATATTTTCAAAAGGTTTTCCAATCTTCAATTGAGTCTCAAGAAAGCATGGGATTATTCAACAGAGCGTTATTGGTTCCCAAAATTGGATGTCTGTAATGAACTAGAATCGCTTACAGTAGGTTTTATAAGCACAAACACAAATGACAGTGTAGAGACAAATCAGCCATGGGATTTTCACTTCCCATTGAGTTTGAAAAATTTGTGGTCGTCTGACTTTCCTCTGACATCCAATTCACTATCAACAATAGGGAGACTGCCCAACCTTGAAGAGCTGACCCTTGTTGACTCAATTATCCAGGGAGAAAAATGGAACATGGGGGAGGAAGACACCTTTATGAATCTCAATTTTGTTTAATATGAGCCAACTGACTCTTGACAAGTGGGAGGTTGGGGAGGAATCCTTTACCATGCGTCAGAAATTAGTACATTGGGGATGTCGTAAGCTTGAGGAGATTCTGCCTAGTTTCGGCGATATTTATTCATTAAAATTGAAAGACTTGTAGAGAGCCCTAAACTTGAATATTCCGCTAAGAACATTAAGGAATATGCTGAAGATATTAGGGGAGGGGACGAGCTTCAGGTCCTTGGCCTGAATAATATCTCGTTATTTAAGCACTATGCATGAAAAGTAGTGAGCGCTCTTACCTTGGGAAATATGTAAGTATAGACAGAACTTATTACATATTCCATTTAATTTTATGTGGTAGTGTTTGACTGGACACCGAGTTTGAAAAAGGAAGGAACTTCTAGTCTTAAACATGCCATGTCATATTTGTGGCTATAAAAGCATGTCATTAAAGGTTTTTATGAGAAATTTATAATTAAATTATTTTCAATTATAGAAAGGCGTTGTAATATTAAAAACATGCTAAAAAGAAAAAGAGTGCCAGATAAAATGGAGTAAGTTCTCTTCTTCTTTTATTCCGATTTCTTCAACCAGTGTAATTTTCTTTGCAGAGGGCGTGTAAGGAATACGAGATACAATTTTCTTTGCCAGTACATCAGCCTTAGAGGGGCAAGATAAATCTTCAGACAACTCTGTTGTGGTGAATAAGTACTCTTGTCAAGTTTCCCCCTTTTTTTCTTCATTTTGTGTGCTTTATAGTTAAAAACCAGTAGTCTTGCTAAGTATTCCAAAATTTGTTCTTTCAAAATTGTTGTTCTTGTATACTCTCTTTTCTTTTTGGTGTGGCTTAAATTGTTTGTATATCATATGTTACTCCTCAAGTCCATCATATAGTACATTATTGCAAATCTTATTGTGTGTAAAGCAAATACACTAAAAAAGGGCATTCAAAAAAGAAAAGAAGCAGAAAGTAGTACCTATCATCAGTTGCTTCGCTTTCAGAACTTCAGTTTCAGGCGTGACCATGATGAACCTGTTCTGCAAACCTCACACTAATTAAATCGACATCATTTAATGGAGTACCTATCTGAGATATACTACTCCTCAAATAGATAGAAAATGACAATACAGAAGATAACAAATAGCATTGGAAATGCTATTCCTAAACTTATAATGTGTACACATAAGGGTAACTCAACTATTTATCATATCAAGAGACTAGTAATACCAGCTTTTCAAGATAAAGAATAGTGGAAAAACAATCAAAATATCAGAAGTGATGTACCTCCTCGATAAGCCAGCATGAAACCCCAAGCAACGTTTTGATTTTCATTTTTCATCTTCCACAATTGCATTGGATTCCTTTTCATGTGAGGTGATAAACCAAAATTGTATCAAAGTTATAACATAGCCAAATAAACCAAGCGAAAGAAATATTCACTTCTTGCTTTCCGCATGAAGCTCTGGAATCATGTCAAGGACGGAAGGATTCTCACTTATAGAGTTTACCAGTAACTTTGCTGTAGTTGCATCAAATGAGAAGCCCCTTCCAGTCATTTCCTTCATAAAAGTTACCATTTCATTTATTTTCATGCACCTAAGATATCCTCGCATAATAACATTGTAAGTGACATTGTTTGGAAGACAATTGTTCCCCTCCATTTTTCTAAGCATATCTTTAGCTTCATCTAACAACCCTTTTAGACAAAATCCAGTTATCATTGTATTGTATGTTATCGCATCCGGAAGCAATCCCATTGAATAAAGCTTCTCAAAAATGGCATGAGCTTTATCGAGTTCACCATTTTTACACAATCCATTAATGATAATATTGTAAGATATAATATCAATATTTTCTTTCTTTCCAACCAACTTATTAAAGAGTGACATAGCTTCTTCAACAAGCCCATACTTAAAATAACCATCAAGCAAAGTGTGATGAGTGCATAAGTTAGGTACTGGTCCAGTAGATACCATCTCAATGAACAATTGTTTTGCATCACCAGTTCTTCCAATTTCAAACATACCATGCAAGATAGTATTGTAGGTAACAATATCAGGTTTTGATCCCTTTTGAGAAATTTCACAAAACAATTGCATGGCCTCGGCGAGTTTCCTTTTCTTACAGTATCCATTTATTAGTATGCTATAGCTAAAACTGTTAGGTTCAATGCCCTTATCTACCAAGCTATCAAAAATTCTCCTCGCTCTATCTAGTTGACCACGCAAACAATACCCATCCATTATCGCACTGTAGGTGATAATATTAGGCTCTACACCCTTTTCGACCATGTGTTTCATTACTTCCTCGGCATCTTCAACTTTCCCTTCTTTGCATAGTCCATCTGTTAGTATATTGAAGCTGCGCACATTTGGATAAATATTAAGGTTCACCATCTCAGATAACAAAATCTTAACCTTTTCCCACTGACCAATCCTACACAAACCATCAATTATTGAATTATATGTGACTATGTTTGGAGGAATGCCTCTCTGCTTCATCTCGTTCAAAAGAGTGATAGCAACATCACAGTTTCCATCTTTGCAAAGGGAATCTATAACAATGTTGTAGATATATATGTCGGGCTTAGTGTTCCCTTGTTCCATTAAACGGAGCAAACTTAAAGTCTTCTCAGTATGCCCCCTTTTGCTAAGCCCATTCATGACGGTTGCATACATGACTTCGTTGGGCTCACAAATCTTCTCTCTCACCAATTTTTTGAACAATTCAACTGCATCTTTAATCTTATTTTCAGCAAAGATTCCCCTAATTAGAGTGGTAAAGGTGACAACATCAAATGGAATGCCACTCTTCAAGTAAATGGGTAACACCGAAAATGCATAATCAGAACGATGCATCAGACAATAACTATTAATCACACCACTCAATATGAATTCACTAATTGGGATACCCAATTTCTGCATTTCTCGAAAAAGAGAAAGGACAGCAGTGTAATACTTCATACTTATCATATTCTTAAACAATTTAGAGAAATGGACAAGTGAAGGAAGAGGTTTCATTCTAACCATTTGACGGAAGAGATTCACAGCATCATCTAAACTCTTTACTTTGTCAAAATTGCTACTGTTTAACCCAACTTTACCCTTTCCTGAAATTGCGGAAGCATAATGTGAATTAGGGAAGAAAGAGATAAAAGGGAATAGCATTGCCATTTCGCAGAGAAATTCTCTTCATCTTCAATGGCTAATGGATGTGTGAGAGTTGCTCTGCTCAGCGTGCCCTAATTATAGCCTTTGTGCTTTTTGGAAATTTTTTAGAATATTTAACAAGTGAAAAAGTGAATAATTCTTATAAATTATTACTTTTTCTAATGTAATTTATATCATTTTTTTTAGTTATCCCAAAAAACAAATGTCATGCTTCCTTGTTCAATTTTAGTTATTACATATTTTTTTTTTAAATAATGATTAATATAAGTATATGTATTATTATTATTATTATCATATTAATTGATATATAGTGTTAGATCTTAGCTCTATCTTTGAGTTAGAGGTTACATTTATATACATTTTATCCTCTCCACTAAGGTTGTGCATCAATCAGTTCGGTTCAATTTTATATATTATCGATTCAGTTTATCAATTAGAAAAAGATAACTACAACAGAGATTTGAAGCATAACCTTTGTCTAAAAACTTGAGTCCGGGAGGGGATAGTTTTCTGAGATCCAAAGCAAGGGTTAGTTTTCTGAGAAATTCTCATCATCTCCATTGCCAAATTGCTCAATAATTTTCAATTCCCCAACCGCGTGCTAAAAACGCAATCGACCAATAAATCTAGCCAAAAAAAATGATGAGTTAGGAGTTAATGAGTTTTTAATGATTTTATAAATAAAAAATTCATTATTGATTTTTTAATATTGAGCTGTTAGCCCAATATTCTGAAGGAAAAATTATCACAAAAAATTACTTTTTAATAAATAATTACTGATTTTAGCGATACTTTTTATTTATTACCATTTATAGCTTTTTGGAAATTTTTAGAATATTTTTCAAGTAAACAAGTGAATAATTCTTATAAATTATTACTTTTTCTAATGTACTTTATATCATTTTCTTATAAAAATGTCATGCTTCCTTGTTCAATTTTTTAGTTATTACATATTTTTTAAGAAATAATGATTAATATGAATATATGTATTATAATTATCTCATGAAGGATGATATAGACAATTTAAAATCAAATTATTTTTAAATATTAAAAAAAATCTATGAGAAAAATAAAAAGAAGAAAATATCATCACAAAAGAAGGACAATTAAACAATTTGCAAAAAAATAATAAAAAAATAGTTGGCTTCCGACAATATTAATAGTTTTTTTAATGCTTTCTTGATTTCTTAAAGCAATACTTATTCTGAACCAAAATGGATAAAAGGAATATAATGTTACAAATATTTTCTTTTTGTGGTCTAATTAGGATTAGGGGGAGTCGAAATGTGAGAGAAAATTATAAAATTGAGAATTAAACGCTCGTCAATAAGGTGAAAGTTTTAATCCAAAAAAAAGATAAAAAAAAAGAGCAAGACAATTGAAAAATGCAAAAGGAGGAAGAACAAAATTGAAAACAAGCATAACTTTTAAAATTTAATACCATTTTGTTGAATAGTATAATGTGAAATTATATTAAGACAACTGTTATTGGAAACCCAAGTATTTATTTTTAGGGTGCTATATATACATGAGTAACATGATGGTGTGCGTATATATATAGTCCATAATTATCAAATGTAGTATAAATTTCTGCTTATCAAACATAACAATATGTTTAAAATTCATAGGCAGAATTCTAGTTACATAAATGAACTAGATTTAAACCACACAAGGTCCAAGTAAGTCGAAAGCAAAAGAGCACCAATGACTACGATGCTAGTGATTTGCAAAATCAAAGAAAATATGGAAAAAGGCGTAGGTCTTCTTATGATGAAGAGGGACAAGTTAACAAGTCCCATAGAGGAGGATTGCAATCCAAAAGTATTTTAGAGGAGTCTGTACATCTCACAAGCAAGATGATGCATATGTGATGGAAAGGGGAAGATATACAAGTAACTTGGATGATGATAGAAATGGACATTTCAGGGACTATAATGACCTTGACGACGATGGTCATGCTTACCATAGACGTAATAGACGTTATGAGACTGACATTGAGAGAGACAGGACAGTTGATCTCCTAAAATCTGAAAAGCAAAAAACTGAAGAGACAGAGAGTGAGAAACCTAAAAGGTATTGGCAATTCTATGTTTTTCTTGTATTTTAAAAAACTAATCAGTGTATTTAGTTTCCCATTTCTGATATTTATTTTTGCTTCTCTGATTGCAGAGATGAAGTTGAACAAATTGCTTTCTAGCTTGCTCAACAGGAAGAAGAAGAAGAAGAACTTGCTAGAATTAAGGAAGAAAGCAGAAGGCGCAGGCAAGCTATTCTTGAAAAGTATAAGAAATAGCCTTCACAGAAGTTACTCAATCCGGAGACAATGGTAAGTTATTTGACCTGTGAGTTTTGTAAAATATAATTCAATTCTGTTTTGCTATATTTCTTCCTTCCTGTTGTAGAGCTCTATCTGAAGAGGAGACGGTCTACCTGAAACTACTTCTCTACCTCACAAATGTTGGGGTAAGGTAGGCGTACATCCTACCCTCTCCAAATTCTACTTGGGGATTATACTAGGTATGTTGTGTTTGTTGACTAATTAATAACCCAGTTTTGCTAAGCAATTTAACTGCCAAGTTTCTGCTTTCTTAATGTATATTAATTTTGGATCCGGACTCTTAAACGTGCGTGTTATATAATTTAGGATTTAGGTTGGATACTGTCTCCACTTAAGATTTTATGAAGATTGTAAATTCACTTGAGCCTCTTCAGAGTTATTTTCTCTATTGTTCCTCTGCATGTCTCTATCTCTCTCTCTCTCCCTCTCTGTCTCTCTCTTGTTGAGTTTCTGGTCTCTAATTGTACTTTTCATTTCTTAGCATTTGGTGAGGTTCATGCGGATTAGTTTACTGAGAAGCATGCAGCTGGAGATAGTGTTGTACCAGAGCCCATTGATGGTCCAACCAATGGTACAAATGTCCATGTTGATGAGCCAACATTTTCTTCTGGAAAATCACCTTTGCGAGGTGGTTATAATGCTGAAGAGAAGGCTTCTGGAACTGGTGGACTGGGACAGGTTACTCTAGAGGTAGGTGTGTTCACTTGACCCTGAGATTCAAATGGGTTTTTCTTTTCTGGTGATGTCATTCTTCCTTTTGTTTTATTTATCTTCCACACTAATTTCTGGGAGATCTTAATACTTTCTCCTTTTGTTAGGGGGTTTGTTTTCGAATTAGTTGATGAAATACTTCCCCATTGGGTTCAAATATTTTGGGATGCTGATAATGCAGCTTACTTCTTCTAATCATAAGTCATTACTTTGCAGTTTTCAACAGAGGAGCTAGTGAAAAGGCTTGAGAAACAAATTGGACGTCTCCAACAGCAACCACAGGATAGAATACGTGCTCATTCTCTTTCTTTCCCCTATCTTTCAATACTTAGTTATGTGAGCTCGTAATCATTTTCCCACGTTATGTTTTTTTTTAAAATTAGTCGATGAAATAATACTTTAAAATGTTGATACTGCAGCTTACTTTTTCTGATCATAGTCATTACTTTACAGTTTTTAACAGAGGAGCTAGTGAAGGAGCTTCCTAAACAAATAGAAATAGAAAAATTCAAACAACATCAATTGGAGCACGAGGACAGAGTTAAGCAACAGGTTGGAATTTAACTGAATACTTCTGAAAATAACTTATTAATTATAGTTGACCACTGAATTCCTAGCAAATGGGCTCACATACTTTGGCATGCTGAAAATTCTCAAAAATAAAAATAAAAATACTTTATGTTGATAATACAACTGATTTTTCTGATCATTAGTCATTACTTTGAAGTAGGGGCTAGTGAAAGAGCTTGATAAACAAATTGAATATCTCCAACAGTATCAATCGGAGTATAACGTCCAAGCTAAGCAAAAGGTTAGTTTAGCTTTTTTCTCCTTTAGTGTTTTTCCTAAATGCTGGCTTCTTCTATCTGATGATTGACTTACTTTTTTAACACTTCACAGAGTGAGAGGTCGGATGACATGTTTTGTGACGACATATTTGGAGAATCACCTGCTACCATTTCGAAAATGGTGAGTCTGTCTTGGTAACGTCGTCGGAAATTATTATTATTGTTATATTAATTCAAACAAAATGTAAGTGTCCTTTTCTTTCCTACTGAACCCAAAATGCAACATAAAAAGGAACCATTTATTGAACTGATGACTGCAAAATGACTTTTATTTTATTATGTTTCTAGTTGAAGGTTATTCCCTTTGTCCATATTGTGGGAGTGTATTACTTGGTGGCAGTTTTTGCTACTACTGTTCAGTTTAGAGTGTGATATCTAGGAATCATGTATTGTTTGAACTCTATTGATTCTATGAATCCCTCTATCTTGTGTTGTATGCTCCAAGGTAAAACCCCGGCCAATAAGTGACAGAAAAAAAAGGATTGTTCTGTTCTTTGTACTTGTGCTTAGACTGAATGGTGGGAAATAATTTATTGTGCTTATGGAGAGTCTTTTCTTTGTCTAATCAGGCTATAATAAGTAAACTGGTTTCATGTGTCTGGTTATATCTATTTTGCAGGGCAAATGAGATGGCATGTCGATCGAGCGCAATTGTCTTCATGATAACTGGAATGATCCGGAAGGGTATTATAGTAAGTATTTCATCCCATATTTTGCCTGGATCCTTCTTATCTGAGCTTTTACTTCAGAGCATGTTGATCACTCTTCTAAATTTGTTTTTTCTCTCCCTCTTCCTTGATATTTGCTCATGACAGTCCTTCATTCTGTTATTTGATATATCATACTGCAAGTTGACATTGTTACCTCAAGAAAATAGCTTTATCCTTCTGTTTATTTTTGTCAACTTTTCCTGTAATGGCTGGTAACTTTTGTCTTAGTTGATGTTCTAATTCTCATTGATTTTTGCAGGATACCGCTTTAGAGAAATTCTTGATGGCCGTTATGAGATTCTTGCTGCTCATGGAAAAGGTGTGTTTTCTACTGTTGTTCGGGCTAAATATTTGAAGGCTAGACCTGGTGACCCGACAGAAGTAGCAATAAAAATCATTCATTATAATGAAACGATGTGAGTTAATATATTAATTTCTCCATTTCGTGCCAACCTTGCTTGTTTTAGTGACCTAATTTTGTTGTTTCTGCTCATCAAGTATAAAACGGGTATGGAAGAGTTAGTCATATTGAAGAAGCTAGTTGCTGCAGATCCTAAAGACAAGCACCGCTGTGTTCATTTAATCTCTACCTTCAAGTACCGGAATAATCTTTGTCTAGTATTTGAGTCTCTCTGGATGAATCTCCGTGAGCTCCAGAAGAAGTTTGGGCGTAACATTGGACTCAGCCTCGACATTGTGAGGCTTTATGCGAAGCAACTTTTCAGTGCTTTGAAGCATCTAAAGAGTTGTGGCGTGCTTCATTGACATTAAACCTGACAACATCTTGGTAAGTGGAATGTTTTGAGTATTGTATCTTTTGTTGATTCACCCACTTTGCATCTGCTGAGAGTAGCTTTTCATCACTTTGCTTTTATATGTGTATGATGACTTTTCTATATCTGAAGCTTTATAACTTTGGCAATGCTATGTTTGCTGGCAAAAACGAAATTACTCCATACCTCGTGAGCCACTTTTACCGCGCCCCCGAGATCAACAAGTATCATATCTCAAGATTTGCCATTTATTATTTTTTGATCTTCCTTTTCAGTTTGTTTCTTTTGTTTGATGCTCCAATGTTTTGATCCTAAGTAGTTTTATAGATCTGCGGTTTTGTTTGTTAATGTATTTTTTCTTGTTGCAATACTTGGCTTAGATATTAGAAACCACCTCTCTACCTCCCAAGGTAGGGATAAGGTCGACGTACACTATAACCTCTCCAGAATTCACTTGTGGGATTACATTAGGTATGTTGATGTTGTTGTTGTCATATTTATTTTGTTGCTAGAAAGTATGTTTTGACTCTTGGAAACTTGGATAAATTAGCTATCATTGAGTGTACCATTTTGTAGTTGGGTTATGAATATGTTAAAGTCATATTGGTGTAACGGGAAGTAGTTTTTGTAAGATAATTTAATTTACCCACATATACGGATTGCTTGAGAACTATTGCATTCTTTTGGACTTTGTCCTTCTTGTGATAGTGACTATCACTTATTTTGACGTGCCTCTTGAAATAATTTGGATCTTGTGCATCTTGACTTTGGATTTAAAATTCATCTTATTTATGGACTTACGTCCAATTTAAGTATGAAACTATGATTAAAAAGTCATTCTCCTACTTTAGCTCAGATTCTAAGGATGGTTTACACAGAATATCTCCCTGCCATTTGGTTTGGAAGGAATTTTAGAGTCTTTTGTGTAGAAAGAGAGAACTACAGATAGTCTATCTTGGGAAATAACTTGCATTTGCAATGTTGGATCATCAGTGAAGCTAAGCGTTATGTTCTACAGGCTATCCTTTTGATAATGTTGTTTACATTCCAAAGATAGTAGCAGTGTTTTCAATGGTGAAAAGCACAAAAAAGCTCAAAGGTATGTTGGGGGTTTAAGCGCAAAGAGCAAATAAAGCTTGGGCTTTAATAAAAAAAAGTGCAAAGTGACAAAAAAAATACAACTATATATGTTTAGTCCAACACTAATAATTATAAACATGAATGACAAATATATGACCAAAGAAATTGAAAAAAACATATGATAAAGTGAAATATCAATTGTTTAGTGTCACTTCTTTAAAAGAGGCTCATTGGCAAGGAAAAGTTTGTCATAGAACCTTGCAGACGACACTGAAGTGCACATAAAGCGAGGCGAAGCACTCAACACATTTTGAGCCTCGCTTCAGGGATTAAGTGTGCCTTTGACTACACTGGATAGTAGGTAGTATTAATTGATGTATCAGTGAATTTTATTTGGAACCAGGTGTAATATTGCTTAGCTGTGGTGTTTATGAGTTGCTTTGGGTGACTAATTAGTATTTCCTAGTTGTTGCCTTTGAGCTAAGGGGGATATGATGAGGTAATAAATCAAAGTAAGTCTTGAGCTCTCGATAGTAATAAGTTGACCAGGATGATAGTAAACTGAATTGAGTGAGAGTAGATGGGGGAGAGTGAGTGTTTCCTGATTGTGATAGTTGTGTTGTACTTGTCTAGTTAAGGATAGAGGTGTGGAAAAGGAGCAGAATGAGACCCTGTATGTGCAATAGATAGGTAAGAGTATGTTAGTATGTCTCTGGGTAAGAGATCATGCAATAATGGAGGTAGAAGTGTTAAAGTAGGCCTGACAATTCTTAGATGTGGTTGAGGTGGTTAGAGTGATAGGCTTGAGTGTGTGGTTGTCGCTATGAGAGTGATGGTAGTAGGCTACTAATGACTTTTGGGGGAATGATTGTATGTACATGAAGGGTGTTATGAGGTTAGAAAAGAAAGGGAAGTTTGGGCATCGATATATTGGCTTTACGAAATTGTGAAGAGGATTGGGGATGTCACTCATAAATTGGAGTTCGACGGTTGATGATCTAGATGTTTGAATGATTCGATTGATAGAGTTTCGATGTTTTATTCGCGCCTAAGGATGAGAATGATGAAGGAAATGTCCTTACTCTTGACTTGAATTGATTTGCCTATTCTTGAGTGGGGATAGTTGATTATCTAGATTGCTTGATTGGTTGATTAGTTGATTTGATTGAGTCACAATTTTTATTCATTCCTTGAGTCCATCTTTGCTTGATCTTCATTCGAGGACGAATGATCCCAAGGGGGAGATAATGTAACACCCCAAATTTTTTTTCTGCAAAGACTCGAACATTTCTTCACGTGTGTGTAGACTCGAACCGTATGACTTGTAATTTTATATATGAGTTAGGATCAATTCCTAAGTATTTGAAGGGTATTAGATGTGTTTTAGCGTCATAAGAGATCACTAACACCAAGCCGAGTCCAAAGAATTCCTTTCGGCTAAGTTTCCGAATGAGCTAGTATAAGGGTCAACTTTGAATGACCATATCTCCTAGAATATAATTAATTGGGTGGACCATGACCTATCAAATTAAATCTCTTTGAGTCTTCTTTCCAACGCCGCCAAGATTGCATTTTTTGGAGTTCAGAGTCAAAAGTTATGACCATTTTACGATAGACTGTTACTACAGAAAATTCAGGCATGGCGCTCTAGTGGCGCCCGACGCCACTATAGCGCCCAAAACTAGCCTCAGTAGTTTGGGTGCTGTCACGGCGCGCCAGCTATAGTGCCAGCAGAGTTTTTAGTCCATTTTCCAAATTTTTGATGAAGGGCAACTTGGACATTTTCCCTAAATGTATATACACGAACTTGGACATGTTTGGGGGTCATTTTTTTAGTCTTTCACCTCCCAAAAACCCTAATCTTCATCCTCTTCTTTCTCAAATCATCTCCAACAAAAATTCCTCTCAAAAGCTCAAGGATTCAAGCTTCCCATTGAAGACCTAACATCAAGATTTCTTCAAAATCTACTCTAAGGTATGTAAGGCTAACCTAAAATATGGATTGAGTTCTTCCATATGCCCCATAGATGTGTTGGATGAAAATGGTGAAAAGCTTGAACCTTCTATGAAGGTTTTCTTGAAATTTTCCTAAACTCTAGAATATTTTTCTATACTAGTAATTGATTGATGATTTTCATGACTTAAATTCTTGAATAATTATCTTTCATATTTATTTCACAAACCGTAGTTACATATTGACAACAATAATTTTTTGTATATAAATTAATATGTATTGGTGGTGTTCTTGAGTTGAGTTTTGTTAAGAGTATGAATTCATGTATTCATTCACATGAACCCAAGATGAGATTTCTTCTTGTCATAATTGTCTTGAGGTTGAGATTGATGGTTTTTGTGTGTATATGTATTGATTGGAATGAAAAGAATGAATTGAGATAGTTGTGAATGTGAATGACATAAAAAGAAATAAAACATTGGTAGAGCAAGAATGTCATTTTTGTTTCTATAAATGGATAATAGAATTAAATAAGAATTTTGGAGCAAGATGTTTGATAATGATGTGAATGATGATGTTTGATGATGATGTGGATGATGATGTTTGATGATGATGTGAATGGTGGTTATTTAACATAGATAGAATGATTGATGAAGAGGTATTGTAATGACCTTGAGGGTGATTTTCATAAATTTGTACAAAACACGCGTGAACAGTAACACGCGTGAACAGTAACACGCGTGAACAGTAACTTTTTGGACAGAAAATGCCCCTTTCTTCTCATTTCAATATTTTTCAACATTTGTTTGAGTTCTTGAACTCCTTGAGGTGATTTGAGAAGAGATTTTCGAGGCAAAGTGTTGGGTAAGTGATTTTTGACCTAAAACCTTCCTTTTTCATTAAGTTTTTGACGATTTTAACTCTTAAATTTTAGTTTCAAACCCCAAAAATCCTTGTTTCTTCCCTAATCCGAATTTAAGAAAAATTGTGATTTCCAACTCGTTTTGAGCTCTATTTTTATGGGTTTTTCAACCATGAGTTCCTTATTACCAATAGATTGGGATTGTTCAATAAATTTACAGATTTAACCCTTTTCGAAAATAGTTAATTTTTGGACCATTTTACCCCCGGTTCCGAAACCTATCAATATGGGTATCATTGGACTCCTTGTGACGTGTATGTTTCATTATTGATAGTGGGTTGTCATTCCGAGCGCTGAATTCGAGAGTTACTTGTCCGGTGGAGGTATTCGAGTGCGGTTTCGGCAATTGAGGTAGGTTTGACTATCTTTCTTTGAGATTGAGATGGGGTAATTAGTCATTCATTGTCTCCCAAGTTTGAGGTTATCACTGTTGAGAAGGCTTATATCTTTTTGACCAAGTGTCAAGATAGGTTGTTCAACCTAGGCATTTTAGAGGCACATGGAGTTGCTTACACTTCATATCAATTTGCGGGAGTGGCCAAAGAATGGTGGAGGTCAGTTCTTGCTCGTAGACCTATTGGTTCTCCTATGATGAGTTGGGAACAGTTTACTGAGGTGTTCCTTGAGAGATTTGTGCCATATAGCCTTCGTGATCAGCGTAGGGATGAGTTTGACAGACTGGAGCAGGGCTCATTATCTGTATCTGAGTACGAGACTCGCTTCCATGAGTTATCTCGTTATGCTATGTCGAGTATTCCCACCGAATTCGAGCGGATTCGCAAATTAGTGAAGGGATTCGTCGGTTATCTCCAGGAGGCTACAGCCTCTCTTGTACTGTCTAGGGGTACGTTTCAGAGTATTATTGATCATGCCAGGATGATAGAGAGTATCCGACGTGCTAGACAGGGCGGGGCCAAGAGGTTCCGTCGGCAGGGTCAATTCAGCGATCATTCCTCTAAGGGTAGAGAATATTCGGGTTCAGGAACCCATGGTTATCAGGGCAGACCAGTCCAGGCAGCTATTCAGGGTTCTTCGAGCTCCGGAGGTCGTTTTGACACTTCTAGTTATTCCCCACGGAGTTCAGGTCCTCGAGGTTGTTATGTGTGTAATGAGTTTGGGCATAAGGCCCAAGATTGCCCCAAACGTGCTCCTTCTAATGGACGGCCTGGGGCACCAGTTGTTCATTCTATAGATGCTCCAACTATTCGAGGTTCTTCGCAGAATACTAGAGGTGGCACCCATGGTGCTAGGGGTAGAGTACGAGGTGGTGCTCGTGGTGGTTCACAGGCTAAGGGTGACCGTCAGTTATGCTATGCTATACCGAGTAGATATGAGGCAGAAGCCTCTGATGCAGTTATTACAGGTATTGTTCCAGTTTGCCATCGTTCTGCTTCAGTATTATTTGACCCAGGGTCTACCTATTCTTATATGTCGACTTATTTCGATGTGGGTATTGATTATATGAGTGAGTCCCTTATTGCGCCTATTACTATTTCTACCCCAATAGGTGAATCTTTAGTAGTGGATCGGGTATACAAGGGATGTTTGGTGATATTTTCGGGTAGAGAGACTCGTGCAGACTTGATTTTACTAGACATGCTTGATTTTGATGTGATATTGGGTATGGACTGGTTATCTTCTTATCATGCTATATTAGATTGTTATGCAAAGACCGTGACCTTAGCTTATCACGGTTTACCTAGCTAGTATGGAAGGGTAATCCGAGTTCGTATCCTAAAGGGGTGATATCTTATATTCGTGCTCGTCGCTTGATGGATAAGGGTTGTTTGTCTTATTTGGCTCATGTACGTGATCTCACCACGAAGTCATCTCATATAGAGACTACGAGGGTGGTGAGAGAGTTTATGGATGTATTTTCTACAAATTTGCCGGGAGTTCCTCCTGACCGTGATATCGATTTTGTGATTGATTTGGAGTATGACACTAAACCCATCTCTATTTCTCCTTATCGGATGGCTCCGGCAGAATTGAAAGAGTTGAAAGAACAATTGGAAGATTTGTTAAAGAAAGGGTTTATTAGACCTAGTGTATCACCGTGGGGTGCACCAATTTTATTTGTGAAGAAGAAAGATGGTACGATGAGAATGTGTATTGACTATCGACAGTTGAACAAAGTCACTATCAAGAACAAGTATCCTCTCCCTCGCATTGATGATTTATTTGACCAGCTTCAAGGTGCATCTGTGTTCTCAAAGATTGATTTGAGGTCGGGTTACCATCAGTTGAGAGTTCGGGAATCTGATATCCCGAAGACTGCATTCAGGACTCGTTATGGGCATTATGAGTTTGTGGTTAGGTCCTTCGGGTTGACTAATGCCCCGGCTGCTTTTATGGAGTTGATGAACCGGGTATTTCGACCTTATTTGGACTCGTTTGTGATCGTGTTTATTGATGACATCTTGGTTTATTCCAAGAATGAGGCGGATCATGTTAGGCACCTGAGGACAGTCCTTCAGAGATTGAGAGAGGAGAAGTTGTATGCAAAATTCTCTAAATGTGAGTTTTGGCTTGAGTCCGTGACATTCTTGGGTCATATAGTGACCAAGGATGGTATTATGGTTGATCCAGCCAAAGTTGCAGCGGTTTGTGATTGGGTTAGGCCTATTTCGGTTACCGAGATTCGGAGTTTTATTGGGTTGGCAGGCTACTATCGTCGGTTTGTTCAAGGATTCTCTTCTATTGCAGCCCCATTGACTAGGCTAACTCAAAAGACCATGGCATTTCAGTGGACTGATGAGTGTGAGGCGAGCTTTCAAAAGCTCAAGGAGTTACTGACTTCAGCACCTATTCTAGCCTTACCCGAGGAGGGCGTGGCATTTATTGTGTTTTGTGATACTTCGGGAGTCGGCTTGGGTGGTGTATTGATGCAAAAAGGTAGAGTTATAGCTTATGCTTCTCGACAGTTGAAGGTACATGAGAAGAACTATCCTACCCACGACTTAGAGTTAGCAGCGGTGGTGTTTGTTCTGAAGTTGTGGAGGCATTATCTCTATGGAGTGCATTGCGAAGTCTATACTAACCACCGTAGCCTTAAGTATATCTTTTCTCAGCCGAATCTGAACATGCGGCAGCATAGGTGGTTAGAGTTATTGAAAGACTATGACATTACCATACTTTATCATCCGGGCAAAGCTAATGTGGTAGCGGATGCCCTGAGTCGCAAAGCATCTAGCATGGGTAGTTTGGCCTTTCTTAAGGCTGTGGAGAGGCCTTTGGCGTTGGAGGTTCAGTCATTGGCTAGACAGTTGGTCCGATTGGATATTTCTACACATCATGGTATTTTGGCATTTGTGGAGGCTAGGTCTACTTTGATGGACCAGATTCGTACACACCAGTTTGAAGATGAAAAGTTGAGGGCCATTCGAGACAAAGTGTTGAGTGGTGAAGCAAAATCAGCCTCTCTTGATCAGGAAGGAGTTTTGAGGATTAATGGTCGCATTTGTGTGCCCAAGGTTAGTGAATAGGTACGTATGATATTAGAGGAGGCTCATTGTTCCAGGTATTCGATTCACCCGGGAGTGGCAAAAATATTTCATGACTTGAAACAACACTATTGGTGGTGTGGCATGAAGAGAGACATTATTGATTTTGTAGCTAAGTGTTTAAATTGCCAACAAGTGAAGTATGAGCATCAGAAACTGGGTGGTCCTATGCAAGGGATGCCCATTCCTGAGTGGAAATGGGAGCGTATCACTATGGACTTCGTGTCTGGATTACCCATGGCATTGGGTAAGTATGACTCTGTCTGGGTGATTGTGGATCGATTGACCAAATCAGCCCATTTCCTTCCGGTGAAGACTAGCTACAATGCGGATCAATTAGCTAGGATCTATCTTCGTGAGATTGTTAGGCTGCATGGGGTGCCTATCTCTATTGTATCGGATTGGGGTTCAGTGTTCACCTCTCACTTTTGGAAGGCATTACAGCGTGGTTTGGGTACGCGACTAGAGATGAGTTCAACATTTCATCCCCAAACCGATGGTCAGTCTGAATGGACTATTCAGGTGTTGGAGGATATGCTTAGGGCCTGTGTGATTGATTTTGGTGCCCGATGGGACCAACACTTGCCCTTAGCAGAGTTTGCCTATAATAACAGTTATCACTCCAGCATTCAAATGGCACCATTTGATGCATTGTATGGTCGTAGGTGTCGATCACCCATTGGATGGTTTGATTCTGTTGCGGTTGATGCATTGGATACTGACTTACTTAGGGATGCTGTGGAGCGGGTACGTTTGATTCAGGGTCGACTATTGACAGCTCAGAGTCGTCAAAAGAATTATGCTGATAGGAGGGTTCGTCCCTTAGAGTTCATGGTGGGTGATTGCGTGTGGCTTAAAATATCGCCCATGAAGGGTGTGATGAGGTTCGGAAAGAAGGGCAAGCTTAGCCCAAGGTTTGTTGGCCCGTTTGAAATCCTGAGGAGAGTAGGTGGAGTGGCGTATAAGTTGGCCTTACCCCCTAAATTGTCAGCTGTCCATCCGGTGTTTCATGTTTCCATGCTTCGCAAGTACATACCGAATGAGTCTCATGTGATTTCTTATGATGCGGTAGAGTTGAGTCCGGATTTGACTTATGAGGAAGAGCCGACAGTTATTCTAGATAGGCGGCTTCGTAGACTCAGGACCAAGGAGGTCGCTTCGGTCAAGGTGCAGTGGCAGCATCGGCCTGCTGAGGAGGCGACTTGGGAGTTAGAGTCTGATATGCAGGCTCGATACCCTCAGCTTTTTGAGACCCCAGGTACTTTATTTTATCTTATGTTCGAGGACGAACATCCTTTTTAGTGGTGGATATTGTAATGACCTTGAGGGTGATTTTCGTAAATTTGTACAAAACACGCGTGAACAGTAACACGCGTGAATAGTAACACGCGTGAACAGTAACTTTTTGAGCAGAAAATGCCCCTTTCTTCTCATTTCAATATTTTTCAACATTTGTTTGAGTTCTTGAACTCCTTGAGGTGATTTGAGAAGAGATTTTCGAGGCAAAGTGTTGGGTAAGTGATTTTTGACCTAAAACGTTCTTTTTTCATTAAGTTTTTGACGATTTTAACTCTTAAATTTTAGTTTCAAACCCCAAAAATCCTTGTTTCTTCCCTAATCCGAATTTAAGGAAAATTGTGATTTCCAACTCGTTTTAAGCTCTATTTTTATGGGGTTTTCAACCATGAGTTCCTTATTACCAATAGAATGGGATTGTTCAATAAATTTACAGATTTAACCCTTTTCAAAAATAGTTAATTTTTGGACTATTTTACCCCCAGTTCCGAAATCTATCAATATGGGTGTCATTGGACTCCTTGTGACGTGTATGTTTCATTGTTGATAGTGGGTTGTCATTGCGAGTGCTGAATTCGAGAGTTACTTGTCCGGTGGAGGTATTCGAGTGCGGTTTCGGCAATTGAGGTAGGTTTGACTATCTTTCTTTGAGATTGAGATGGGGTAATTAGTCATTCATATGTTATAGACTTTGGGATGGGTTTGTAGTATGAGTTGAGAATGTTATATATATTGTGATGTCTGTGTGGAGGCTTATTTATTAATGTGTTGCCGTGATGGGGTTTATTTGTATTACATAGCCCGTGTGGGGGCCTTATTTGTTATCTTATTTACTTTGAGAGCATGTGAATTATGATTTGTCTAAGAGAGAGGCTTGAGTATATTATTTGACTTGTGATGCCGCCTGAGAGATTGAGTTGGGGGTTTTGAGCATACTTAAGTATTGAAATATTGTTGAAAAAGGGGTGAATATTTAAATGAAAGTGTGTTCTTTCCGTTACTATTTATTGAGGGTAAATATCATGTGTAGGTTAAGTTTTGAGAATTTTGAACCTTATACCACATGTGAGTTGATTATTACTTCCATGCATATGTGATTTGATGCATTCATCCTCATTCATCATATCATGAAACATGGGAAGTTGAGAAATATGGAAATTCTTTTTGAGAAAGAAAATAAAACACCTTTAAACCTTTGTATCTTGAGTCCCTGACCGAGGCAGTTTTCCGGCAGGGTAGTGGATGCATTGTGATCCCAACCTTTGTATCTTGAGTCCCTGACCGAGGCAGTTTTCCGGCAGGGTAATGGATGCATTGTGATCCTAACCTTTGTATCTTGAGTCCCTGACCGAGGCGGTTTTCCGGCAGGGTAGTGGATGCATTGTGATCCCTTGACCACGAGGAGGTGGCAAGGATAATGAGATATTGTGATTAAGGTATATGGTCTGCGAGACCCCCATAGGTCCTGCTTGGTAGCACAGCTCGGCAGGTGTATACGACAGGCTGTGCGATAGTCTTGATTCCACCGTACCACCACATCATTGCATCATCATATTGCATTGCATTGCATTGACATTTGTGCTGCTTGAATTATTTGATTAATTGTGATTATGAGTTGTTATTATACTTTATTCGTGCCACTATATATATAAACTGGCGGCACCGATGCCGAAGTGGGACTTTTCTGTATGCAGGTGGAAGCGTTCCTTAGTTTATTTCATAGGTTTGATTAATTCCTTATACTCAGTCAGCTAAAACCTACTGAGTACATGTGAATTGTACTCACCCCTACTTTTGTGTCCCTTTTTGATGCAGATACTAGTCGGGGTACCCCACGTGACAGTTAATATTCTAGCGGATTGTGTATTCTCAGGTTAGTGGTGAGGTCCTAAAATTCGGATCGTCACTAGTCTATCTTTATTTTTCAGTCTTTTATATCATTCAGAGACTTATGTTGTATCTTCAGATTCGAACCTTGTATTAGATGCTCTTTATACTTATGACACCAGGTTTTGGGATAATTTCTTCATTTTTTTTTTCTTTTTATTTAAATCGTGGCATCACTTTCCCCTTTGGGAGTCTTGTATGAGTTTTATTTTTAGGGTTACAAATCAGATTGGGTTTTGAGATGTGTATCATCATGACCTCAGTTTTTGGATCGTGACAGGTATGTTGATGATAATGTTCGAGGTGAAATGGATTGGAGTCTAATGTGACTACATGATATGTGATTTGCATAATTTGATTTGATTGGAGTCATATGAGTATAAATTATTGTTTGAGAAAGAGTTTTAAATAAATAATTTGTGAACACTTTTGCATAGATTATTTATACACTATTTTGAGTTTAAAGAATGATTATTTTCATCTTTGATTTAGAAAGACTTTAAGCATGATTTTAGTTTGAAAAGTCTCTTAATCACTATTTTGAGTATAAACGAGTTGATAATTTTTATATTAAAATATCTATTTTGAGATCGAGTTGAGGAGTTAAAAACTATGTTTTAAATGCATTCATTGAGTTGAGATTGTATCAAATTTAAAGAGAAGAGTTTGATGATTGAGATGAGCTGATTTGAAGGAAGGTCCAATGAGGCCAGATTTGATTGAGTTTTGAAAAGAGTCCAATGAGACTAAATGAGTTGATTTGAAAGAGTCCAATGAGACTAAATGAGTATTTTGAGTATTTTACTCACCTGATAGATATGAGCATATTAAGTCTTGGGAGGAGTATTGAGCATCGAATTGGGTAAGAGTATAGTTCATACTCGAATCCCATGAACTACGTAGTCAACATAGGAAGGGATTGGACCATTAAAGTCGGATGTTTCCCATTTCATTGTCCTGAAATGATAGGACTTGATTGATTGATGGATCCATGATTGGTTAATTCGTTCATACCCTGGCAAAGTATGAACGGATGTGGCAACAACATCGGCTTGTTGTACATCACTGGCTCATAGATGATGTTTGTCGGTTAGAGAAACTCCCAAATTGAGTGAATTGTGCATGATATGATTGGTTTGATTGTGATTGTAGATGATTGAGTTGAATGGCAAAAGTTGTTAAATTCTAATTTGCATATCTATTGAGTTGAGTCCTTTGACTTGATTGTTGAGTTGATTGTATATGATTGGATTGGATTAGACGATATGTGATTGGATTGGATTAGATGTTATATGATTGGATTGGATTAGATGTTATATGATTGGATTGGATTAGATGGTATATGATTGAATTGGATCGTATGGTATATGATTGGATTGGATCGTATGGTATATGATTGGATTGGATCGGATTGTATATGATTTGATTGAACTATATTGTACATGATTGGATTTGATTGGATGGTATATGATTGGTCTCTGTCTAAACTGTATTCTTATTTTAGACTTATGACACCTTGATTGAGTATTCTTATCTTTATGACTTGAGATATTTGAACCGACATTGTTTTATTCTGCCATATTACATACTCATACATTTCACGTACTGACATCCATTTGGACTTGCATCATTACATGATGCAGAGACATGTTTAAGAGATCATCAATAGGCACACCGTTGAGGATCTGTTCACACTCAGCTTATTGGTGAGTCCTCCCCTACATTCGGAGGATACCACTTAAGTTATTCTTGCGTCGAGTTAGTATTTTCATTCTGATTTGAGGTAGCCATGAACCTGTCATTGACACCAATTAGATAGTAGTGATAAAGGCTTCATAGACTATATAGTGACGGGTCGATTGAGTATTTTATTTTCTTGAATTATTCTTATCAAACTATTTAACGACATAGATTAGAGTTCGATTTGCTGGACCATGGCCTTTATTATTTGAGTTAGATTGATGATTTAGGTTGCCCACTAAATTATTTCTTTATTTTAAACTTTTCGCTGATTGATTGATATGAATGGACGTGTGATTGGATCAAGTGGTTCGCTTGGGGACCAGCAATGGTCTTCAAGTGCCGGCCACGTTTAGGGTACCCTCCCGGGGCGTGACATATTGTTACTATCTTAGCCATATCATGTATCAAAAGTATTCATGTTATGTTGTGCACACCTGATACAAGTCAAAATTCATTGAGTATTGGACAAATGCTTGAAAAGAATCATTCATTGCATTTTATGAATTATAAATGTGTTGTTTTTGACTCTTTTAGGTTAGAATTATTTTGTGTTAAGATAAGTAACAAAAAATTTTCTGTTAATTGAGAGAAAACAATTGAGCAGACTTATATCAGTATTTCACAAATATGTATAAAACTATGACACAAAAAGTTTGGTCACTTAAATATAAGAAGCATCGTAGAGATGAAAAAAGGGAGTTAGTAAAAATTATGCCCGAGTTTTTTCTAATGCTCAAGTTTGTGAAATCTTTCAGTAGGGAAAACAAACAAAACTATCATTTCAAGCAAATCAAATATGAAAAGCTAACTAGAAACTTAAGCTCATGCTGGGTTCTAATGTTGAAATTGAATGGAAAATGGAGGGACAACAAGTAACTACACTTTTTGTAAAGAGAATTTCTCCCATATTGATGGGAGAAAAAAAAAACTTTCATATTATTTAGCTTAAAAATAAAACTTCCATTTTAAGTTTATTAAAGTAAAAGAAATTTTATTATTAAAATTATCTACATTTTAAAGTTATTTACATTTTAAGTGATAAATAAAAATATAATTTTTAAGTGAGTAATAAATTATTTAATTAAAAATATGCAATTTATTAGTGGAGTGAACATTTTAAGAGAAATCAAAATATAAACAAACATAAGAATTAGACAAATAAATTCAACTTATAATATATTCATAGTAGAAATTGTATTTATAAAATGTAACTTTTAATAGAAAAATATATTATCATAAAACCAAACAGGGAATTAAAGGGCACTCAAAAATTATTCCAAAATTAACTCTTCTTAGCTATCACACCAAACGACCCTTAAAGGATTATTTTGTTGCTCGTTAACAAGTAAGTTATTTATATATTATAATTATTATAACTAATAACACACTTAAGTAGTATTTTAGTTGCTATTCATAAACTTGAGAACTAGTTTATAATTTATAAATTGATACGCGTATAAATTATGAGAAATTTACTTACTATTTTATAGGGAAAAAAATAAAATAAAAAATGCTACATGAATAATTAAATCTTACCTTACAAATAAGTGAATAACTCTAACTAGCAAACAAACAACCCTTTAGGGGTGATTTGTTATGCATAAAATAACTCATACTTATAATGTATATTTTAGTTATGTGTGAGTGTAAAATAATTACACATTGTAATCAATTCGATCAAATTTTTAAAATTAGCTTATTTTAAAAAGTGGTTAAAAAAATATTTATGGCAAAAAACAACTAGTGTTTGATTATTAAATTTTAAAAAACACTTTTAAAAATAATTGTTGTTTGACCAAACTTTTAAAAAATATTTTAAAGTTTATTTTTCTCAAAGATATATTTTTAAAAAGTGCTTTTAGAAAAAAAAAATACCTTTTAGCACATGAAAAACAGTTTGTGCTACTATCCAAAGTACTTATATTCTGGCAAAAGTTTGGCCACACTCCTTTATATTTTTTATTAAAAAATATTTTTTATTAAAAAATATTTTTTAATTAAAAAAATACTTTCGACCTCCCAAAAGCTTAGCCAAACAGACTATTAGTGTGCTAAATTTATATAAAACCATTAAAATCATTAATATGATATTGAAAATTTTAATTTTTAATACATGAGTAATTCTCTTCCTAATTAGTAATCAAACGACCCCTTATATTTTAAAATTTAAACTCTTTTCATGTTTATAATATTCAAAAATCTACAAAAATATAATAGTAGAATTTTCTTTACCTTTAAAAATCAAACACCAAAATCCCTTAAAATGGCCGTGTAAGTAAATGAATTTAAAAAATATGAGGTAGAAGAATGAAAAAACAAACTAATTCGAAAAGCAAGAAAGCCATTACAATAAGTAATTTGTTGTTATTTCTAATTAAAGCCTTTTTAAATTGTGCATGCTTGATTAAAATGTCTGTTATTTTTTTAATTAAAGAAACGTGTATCCTATATGAATACATTGATTTTTCTAATAAAAATACAGGGTTTACACAAAAGCTCTTGGTTTCACCCAAACGTGTAGTTGATCCTCTAGTTGGCCCCTACGCATATATCACTTGGGCATCCTCCTAAATCAACCGAGAGGGAAAAGAATTTTTTTTTGAAACTTGTACTGTAAACATGTCGTAATATTTGTATGAATATAAAAACTTTTAATTAAGAAATTATAAGAATGTTATTATTATCTAGACGGATTAATAAGAAAATAGTGTTGAACAACATGAAAAGAAGTAATATAAAGTGAACAGAGTATCGTTCCTATGAGAAATTTTGATTAGCTTTCTAACTAAACTAAAACTAATAATATCTAATCCTTTTAGGCTTTGTGGCAGAAAAGTGAGGCTCCACTGATTCATGCTGTGGTGTCATTAATTATTCCTCTACACTCACACTTTGTTTAATTCTAGAATATTGAGCTGTTAAATGAATGACAAAGCAAATAGAGGGTGAATAGAGGGGAGAGGTTGGGTTATGTTGGGCAAGTTGGGTTATTACTCATTGTTTGATCCAAGCAAACTTTGAGCGTGATGGGTTTTGATCCAATAATTATTTTGACCCAACCGAATTTGACACAACTTGCCCATTTGCCACTGCTAATTCAGCCCCTAACATTAAAAGCTACTATCATATTAAAGTACAGAGAGGGTGAGGGTCAACAGTATCCCCTAGACTTGGAATGTTTACACATAAGGAAACTCATCTTATTTCTCATATTAAGAGAGCAGTAATATCTGATTTCCAAGATAAAGAAGAATGCAAAAACAATACAAATATAAGAAGTGGTTTACCTTTTGAATAAACCTGCGTACAAAGCCCAAGCGACATCCTAATTGCCATTTCTTATGCTTCCACAACTGCATTAGAAACATTTCTTTTGCAGTGCTAAAAGGAAATTGTATCATAGTGATAGTGTAGCCAAATAAATCAGGCTAAAGAAATATTCACTTCATAATTTTTGAGTGAAGCTCTAGTATCATGTCAAGGACGGATGGACTATCCCTTAGAACGTCTACCAATAACCCAGTTGTAGTTGCATCAAATGAGAAACCCCTGCCAGTCATTTCCTTCATAAAAGTTGTCATTTCAGTAATTTTGCTACACCTGAGAAATCCCGCACAAGGACATTGTAAGTGAAGGCGTTTGGCAAAATAACCGTTCTCTTCCATTTTTCTTACCATATCATTAGCTTCATCTAACAAACCTTCAAGACAAAATCCATTTATCATCTTATTGTATGTTGTCACATTCGGAAGCAATCCAATTAAAGAAAGCTTCTCAAGAATAGCACGAGCTTTGTAGAGTTTTTCATTTTTGCACAATCCATTGATGACGGCATTGTAAATACTAGACAGTATAAAGTACAAAGATCATTTGACAGAAGATTACATGTCTAACTAAGACCAACTATTTGTGTTGGCATCTAGTAAATCATCTTGAAAATACTAGACAGTATAAAGTAGAGATTCAAAACCATGTGTATTCTCATAGTTCCCCTTGTAAGTGAGTTTGAGTCTGAACCTATGAGCATAAAGAATAAGCTCTGAAAGAAATTTTCACTTCTTATTTTTTGAGTGAAGCTCTGGTATCATGTCAAGGACAGAAGGATTCCCCCTAATAACATTTATCAGTAACTCGGTTGTAGTTGCATCAAATGAGAAGCCATTTCCTTCATAAAAGATGCCATTTCACTAATTTTGTTGCACCTGAGAAATCCTTGCACAACAACATTATAAGTGACATTGTTTGGAGAACAACTTCTTACTTCCATTTTTCTTAGAATATCTTTATCTTCATCAAACAACCCTTCTAGACAAAATCCATTTATCATTACAGTGTATGTTCTCACAACCGGGAGCAGTCCAGTGAAAGAAAGCTTCTCGAAAACAGCATGCGCTTCGTTGAGTTTACCATTTTTGCACAATCCATTAATGACAACACTATAAAAATGCAATAACATTTTATTTCTGAGAAAAACAAAAGAGGATATAGAACTCAAAATATCAAAATTCGATGTACCTCCTCAGTAGGTCTGCCTAGAAAAATCAAGCAACGTTCTTATTGCCATCAACTTCTACAATTGCACAGGATGTCAATTCATTGGCAAGGATAAAAAGGAAATTGTATCACAGCCATAGTGCAGCCGAATAAACCAGGCTAAACAAATATTCACTTCTTTTTTAGCTAGTGAAGCACTGGTATCATATCAAGGGCGGAAGGATTCTCCTTTATAACATCTGCCAATAGCATTGTATTAGATACATCAAATGAGAAGCCCCTTCCAGCCATTTCCTTCTTAAAAGATGTCATTTCACTAATTTTGTTTCACCTGAGAAATCCTTGCACAATGACATTATAAGTGACATTGTTTGGAGAACAATTTGTCTTCCATTTTTCCTAGAATATCTTTAGCTTTATCAAACAACCCTTCGAGACAAAATCCATTTATCATTACATTGTATGTTCTCACATCAGGAAGCAATCCAACGAAAGAAAGCTTCTCAAAAATAGCATGACCTGCGTCGAGTTTACCATTTTTGCACAATCCATTAATGACAACACTATAAAATGCAATATCAGTATATTCTCTCTTTCTTTGTAACTTATTAAGGAGTGACATAGCTTCTTCAACGAATCCGTACTTAAAATAACCATTGAGCAAAGTGAAATAAGTGCATAAGTTAGGTAGGGGCCCTGTAGATTCCATCTCAATGAACAATTGTTTGGCATCACCAGTTCTTCCAACTTCAAACAGACCTTTCACGATAGTATTGTAGGTAACAATATTAGGTTTTGATCCCTTTTGAGAAATTTCACAAAACAATTGCATGGCCTCGGCGAGTTCCCTTTTCTTACAGTATCCAGTTATTAGTATGCTATAGCTAAAACTGTTAGGCTCAATGCCCTTATCTACCAAGCTATCAAAAATTCTCCTCGCTCTATCTAGTTGACCTCGCAAACAATACCCATGCATTATTGCATTGTAGGTGATTATATCAGGCTCTACACCCTTTTCGACCATGTGTTTCATTACTTCCTTGGCATCTTCAACTTTCCTTTCTTTGCATAGTCCATCTGTTAGTATGTTGAAGGTGCACACATCTGGATACATATTAAGATTCACCATCTCAGAGAACAAAATCTTAACCTTTTCCCACTAACCGAGCTTACACAAACATCAATTAATGAATTATCCGTTAATAAGTCTTGACGAATGCCTTTCTGTTTCATCTCATTCAAAAGGTTGATAGCAGCATCTGAGTTTCCATCTTTGCATAGGTCATCTATGACAATGTTGGGCTTAGTGCCACTCCCTTGTTTCATTAACTGGAGCAAACTTAAAGTCTTTTGAATATGACCCCTTTTGTTGAGCCCATTCATGACGGTTGCATACATTACTTTGTTAGGCTCACAAATCTTCTCTCTCACCAATTTCTTGAACAATTCAACTGCATCTTTGACCTTATTTTCATCAAACATTCCCCTTATTAGAGTGGTAAACAGAATGCCACTCTTTAAGTAAATGGGTAACACCGAAAATGCACAATCAGAACGATGCATCAGACAATAACTATTAATCACGATATCCAATGTGAAAACATTAATTGGGATACCCAATTTCTTCATTTCTCGAAAAAGAGAAAGGACAACAATGTAATACTTCATACTTATCATCTCAATCAAAAGGTTGATAGCAGCATCTGAGTTTCCATCTTTGCACAGGTCATCTATGACAATGTTGGGCTTAGTGCCACTCCCTTGTTCCATTAACCGGAGCAAACTTAAAGTCTTTTGAATATGACCCCTTTTGTTGAGCCCATTCATGACGGTTGCATACATTACTTTGTTAGACTCACAAATCTTCTCTCTCACCAATTTCTTGAACAATTCAACTGCATCTTTGACCTTATTTTCATAAAAAATTCCCCTTATTAGAGTGGTTAATAAAATGCCACTCTTTAAGTAAATGGGTAACACCGAAAATGCACAATCAGAATGATGAATTTGATTGAAGAGGCTTCATTCTAACCATTTGATTGAAGAGAGTAACAACATCATCTAAACACTCAAAATTGCAACTATTTACAATAACTTTAGTAGGGCGGCATGAAGAAGAAGAAGAGTAAAAATGGGAAATATGAAAGGAAGAGATAGAGAGAATAGAGCCATTCCATTTCCGCAGATAAATTCTCCTCATCTTCTATCTCTCTCACTCAATTTCTCCATAATTTTCAGTGGACCTAATTTTATAGAATGCATTGTATAAATTAGAGTTGCTTATTAGAGAGATAACGACTTATGTAATATGGATTTTTAAGTATACTAATAAGCTATCGATTGGTTCAATATCAAATTAGTAATTAACACTCTGTTTGGATGGTGGTTTTCCATGATTTTATAATGTATGGTACTGTAAGGTATGTTGTTTGGTTTGATTGTATGGTACTCTATTGTAACTAATAAATTTACAAAAATGCCCTTAATTATTACTGAATGTCAATGCGGTGTCGTTACAATCTCACAAAATGTTACCATTTCCTTCTTCTTCAATCAGATCTCATCGAGTTTTCATGGCTTCAACCATTCATCGACCTTCTGTGTGAGTTTTTTTTGCTCTTTGTTTTCAATTTTAAGCTAATGGGTGCCGCTCAATGTGTTTGTTTTATGTTCTTTTGTTCGCTGTGAAGTGGGTCTCGTTTGTTTTTTTCATTTTGTTATGTGATTCCACTGGAGATAACGACCACAAATGATTTCAATTTGAAATTTCTAGAAGCTTCAAAAATTATTGCGGAGGAGAATGAGTAATGACGTAAAAGCAGTAGATATATTAGGGTAACATTTAATAATGAATAAAGGTAAATTAGAATTATTTAAAATTAAGTAAGGGTATAATTGGAAAAAAAAATAAACGATGAGATACCACTGAATTAGTGGTTTCAAAAGGTGAATGTTTTCATGGCTACAAAACCATGAAACCAAACCATACCATACCACGAAAAACCGCCATCCAAACAAGATGTAACAAGCGATTATCGGGCGGTGTATTGACTCAATCATTTCATGCTCCCTTCTTCTCCTCATCTTCTTCAATGGCCTAAAAGTGTTTTTGATGACTATATATAGTGAGTAGGGTTGAAGGGATTATTTTAATTTTTTTCGACCAAAAATTACGCTCTTTCTTTTTATATGATTAAATTTATTTTTATGTATATACAATGAATTTTGAACGTAAATTTTAGAATAAAAAAGTTATTTCCAATAAACTATCACTCTATAATATTATACTTTGTACTTTGCTATCAAAATCATTATGTTATTTTAAGATTTGCACGACAAACTTTATTATTAGTAATTGATACTAATGATATTAGTCCTACTACTGCTACTACACCTAATTAATGCATGCATTATTTTTGCTAACACACTACCAAACGACCCCTAAAATCAGAAAGGTAGATCTCTCTGTCCGAAGAAAGTCAACTCTACGAATTCTAAACTATCTAAAGAAGTTCTAAAAAAAAAAAGGCAGCTCGATGCAATAATCTCCCGATATGCACGAATTTAGGAAAGAACCGAACTACAAGAGCCTATTGTACGCAACTTTACGATGCATATCCAAAGAATGACTCAAATTGCAAAATCAACTACTAGTGACAAGTTGCACCAGTTGACAATGTCTGCTCGATAAAAATACAAAACTGATGTTTCAATTCTTTTATTGCTGAGAAAACGAAGCACTTGCTAAGATGCTTTCAATTTACTTGTGCTCATATATTAAAACTTAATCCCTGTTCAAACATCCTCCTCTATTCTTCAACTGTGAGTCCAAAGCCAAAGTTGTAGTCTTTCCTTTTGTGATCGACCTGAACAAGCGATAAGGAGCACATTTAGGACACTGATGAAAGTTATACAGCCAAACTGTGTGAGATTGTATTCCAAGCAGTAAAAGCAACAAGGAAAAGAATAGACAGAGGGGTGTGCCCCTTATCTACCAAGTTTGTATCCATGCGCCCTTCGGAGATTTCTCGGTTATCAGGAAGAGACAAAAAAAAAAACAGGTTAAAGTTTGAAGCAAAAGCAAAAAGGTGGGAGGAAATCAAGAAGCTTTTCATATTTCAGCATCATTGAGAGAAGGAGAGACAGCCTCAATTCTAAAATAAAGGCGTTAGGAACATGTATTCTGTGAAGGAGCTACGACAAGATAAAAAAGTCCAGATGCAACCTACCTCGGCTGCTAAATTGAAATTAAGACCCATGTTCAAGCGCTCATCCAATAAAGCAGCAACACATCCATTGGAATCAATCTTCCCTCTGAGACTACACTGTAATGCATGAATAAGTGTTGTTATAGAAACAAAATTTTAGTATTCAGTATTTATAAAGAGAATACCGAAGTACATACATAAAAAAGTATAAAATAGTATTAGTACAAAACTAATTATTTAGATTTTCAGAAAAAATTACAACAAAAGGTTACCTGCCGAAGGATGTAATCATAACCAAAGCTTGATGTAACATCTCTAGACATATGGTTGGTTGTACATAAAGTCTGATCCTAGAGACAGCTGCATCGCAGAAAAGAGTTTAAGAAAAGCAAGTCACAACTGAAGTCCTTAAGATACTAATTCAGTGCAACCATTCCCGTACATGGTGCAACTTTCTGAACATAACTTGGTGCAACCATTCCCGTACTAGTAACTTGCCCTGCATCAACCTCCAAATAAATTAACAAACGTTAAAAATGTGAAAACCATTAAAAAAGATATGATTCTCTACAAAAAAAAACCCAATTATCTAACCTGCATCTTCTTGATCCCATTTATACCAGCACTTTAGTCATTCCATAGAAACACACGCAGAGATATGATTCACTACAAGTTTCAAAAAAATATATGATTCTCTACAAAAGACCCCCAATTATCTGCCTTAAATTTGGAGCTTTCATTTTTCACTAGATTGTGCACAGTTGTAGCAAATAGTAAAGTTACACAAGATCAAACCACCAAGTTAGAAACTAGGAAAAAAGATTTCCAAGCCAACAGGAAACTGCAAAACTACTGGAAATGCACATGCCACATAGTAAAAGTGTCAAGACCAACACTAGCCTGCAAAAAATCAAGTTAGATTCTCGGAAAAAATAATAACATAAACAAAGCATGTTGTAACTCAGTGCAAAACTAGCAACTTGCCGTGCATCAACCTGCAGATAAATTAACATATACTAAATAATGTGAAAATCATTAAAAAGGGTAAACCTAGAAAGATGAAAGACAATTACAAGCAATGCTGGTGAAATCGGCAAAAGAAAATATAACAGATATATTTTTTTTCTTTGGGAGGGTTTACTCAGAAACATGAATATTTTGATGTTTCTGAAGATATCAAATAGCACTGAAAATGATATTACTAGACTTATAGTGTGTACAAAAAGGGAACTTACCATTATTTCTTTTTTAAGAAAATCAGTATGGTCACCATTTTTTTCTCAAATCAAAACTGATGTCTGGAAAGGTCAAGCAATGTTCTAATTGCCATCACATTTGGCAAATGCATTGGGTGTCATTTCTTTTGCAGGGATAAAAAGGAAACTGTATCACAGTGATAGCGTAGCCGAATGAACCAAACAAAAGAGATATTCACTTCTTATTTTTCGAGTGAAGCTCTGGTATCATGTCAAGGACAGAAGGATTCTCCCTTACAATGTTTACCAAAAACTCAGCTGTAGTTGCATCAAATGAGAAACCCCTTCCAGCCATTTCCTTCATAAAAGAAGCCATTTCACTAATTTTGTTGCACCTGAGAAATCCTTGCAAAATAACATTATAAGTGAAATTGTTTGGAGAACAACCGCTGTCTTCCATTTTTCTTAGAATATCTTTAGCTTCGTCAAACAACCCTTCAAGACAAAATCCATTTATCATTACGGTGTATGTTCTCACATCTGGGAGCAATCCAATAAAAGAAAGCTTCTTGAAAACAGCACGTGCTTCGTTGAGTTTACCATTTTTGCACAATCCATTAATGACAACATTATAAAATGCAAAATCAGTATATTCTCTCTTTCTTTCTAACTTATTAAAGAGTGACATAGCTTCTTCAACAAGTCCGCACTTAAAATAACCCTTGAGCAAACTGACATGAGTGTATATATCAGGCTCGGTCCCCGCAGATAGCATCTCAGAGTAAATTTGTTTTGCTTCACGAGTTCTTCCAACTTCAAACAGACCTTTCAAGATAGTATTGTAGGTAACAATATCAAGTTTTGATCCCTTTTGAGAAATTTCACAAAACAATTGCATGGCCTTAGCCAAATTCTTTTTTTTACAATATCCGTTTATTAGTATGTTATAGCTAAAAATGTTAGGCTCAATGCCCTTCTCTATCAAGATATCAAAAATTCTTCTTGCTCTATCTAGTTGACCACGCAAACAATACCCATCCATTATCGCACTGTAGGTGATAATATTAGGCTCTACACCCTTTTCGACCATGTGTTTCATTACTTCCTCGGCATCTTCAACTTTCCCTTCTTTGCATAGTCCATCTGTTAGTATATTGAAGCTGCGCACATTTGGATAAATATTAAGGTTCACCATCTCAGATAACAAAATCTTAACCTTTTCCCACTGACCAATCCTACACAAACCATCAATTATTGAATTATATGTGACTATGTTTGGAGGAATGCCTCTCTGCTTCATCTCGTTCAAAAGAGTGATAGCAACATCACAGTTTCCATCTTTGCAAAGGGAATCTATAACAATGTTGTAGATATATATGTCGGGCTTAGTGTTCCCTTGTTCCATTAAACGGAGCAAACTTAAAGTCTTCTCAGTATGTCCCCTTTTGCTAAGCCCATTCATGACGGTTGCATACATGACTTCGTTGGGCTCACAAATCTTCTCTCTCACCAATTTTTTGAACAATTCAACTGCATCTTTAATCTTATTTTCAGCAAAGATTCCCCTAATTAGAGTGGTAAAGGTGACAACATCAAATGGAATGCCATTCTTCAAGTAAATGGGTAACACCGAAAATGCACAATCAGAACAATGCATCAGACAATAATTATTAATCACACCAGTCAAGATGAACCCATCAATTGGGATACCCAATTTCTGCATTTCTCGAAAAAGGGAAAGGACAGCAGTGTAATACTTCATACTTATCATATTGTTAAACAATTTAGAGAAATGGACAAGTGAAGGAAGAGGTTTCATTCTAACCATTTGACGGAAGAGATTCACAGCATCATCTAAACTCTTTACTTTGTCAAAATTGCTACTGTTTAACCCAACTTTACCCTTTCCTGAAATGGATTTATCAGAATAATCTCTCACTGTAATTGCGGAAGCAGAATGTGAATTAGGGAAGAAAGAGATAAAGGGAATAGCATTGCCATTTCGCAGAGAAATTCTTTTCATCTTCAATGGCTAATGGATGTCTCAGTGTTGCTCTGCTCAGCGTGCCCTAATTATAGCCTTTGTGCTTTTTGAAAATTTTTAGAATATTTAACAAGTGAAAAGGCGAATAATTTTTTCGATTCGATTTATTAATCGGTTTGATTTTTACACATTCTTACTCTCCACAATCTACTTTATGGAATTATATAGGTATGTTGTTGTTTTTGTTGGATAATCTTAGATTTTAAAAAATGTTTTGGACATAAGTAATTAATCTTAAGAGTAAAAAAAAAAGTAATTATATTTTCTCGATATTTTCTTGATATGTTAAAAGTAATATTACAAAATCTTCTCATATTTTTTAAATTTCGTACCTAATCAAACTGTATTACATAATTGTGACAAAAAATATATTTTAAAATGTGAAAAAAATGAAGATTTTTTAACTATTTTGTTTTATTTATCATTTGTACAGGAATTATAATGGATGGTCAAATTTAATCTATTTGGGATTGGAAACATAATTTTTTATATTAGCTTAATTTCTTCAAAATTAAATAATTTTTATTTTTGGACTATAATTTAATTCACCCGATCCAATATTTTGATTCGTTTTTATTGAATAGCTTAATGCATCATTTTGAATTCCACATGTTAAGCATAGTTAATAAATATATCATTGCCCAATTAGTAAAATTTTCAACGTTTGATTATTCAAATTGAGTTTATTTTGTCACTTCTACGAAAATTAATAATAAATATTTTTTTATCCATGATAAATGTATCAGGAAAAAATTGCTTTCCAACATGCTCAACAGGAAAAAGAAGAAGAAGAACTTGCTAGAATTAAGGAGAAGAGCAGAAGGCGCAGGCAAGCTATTCTTGAAAAGAATAAGAATCAGCCTTCACAGAAGGATCAAGTTACTCAATCCAGAGACAATGGTAAGTTATTTGACCTGTGATTTTTGTAAAATATAATTCAATTTTGTTTTGTTGTATTTCTTCTTGCCTGTTGTAGAGCTCTATCTGAAGAGGGGAGGGTCTGCCTGAAACAACTTCTCTACCTCACAAAGGTTGGGGTAAGGTAGGCGTACATCCCACCCTCTCCAAATTCTACTTGGGGATTATACTAGTATATTGTTGTTGTTGACTAATTAATAACCCAGTTTTGCTAAGCAATTTAACTGCCAAGTTCCTGCTTTCTTAATGTATTTTAATTTTGAATCCGAACTCTTAAACGTGCGTGTTATATAATTTAGGATTTGAGTTGGATACTGCCTCCACTTAAGATTTTATGAACATTGTAAATTCACCTGAGCCTCTTCAGAGTTATTTTCTCTACTGTTCCTCTGCATCTCTCTCTCTCTCTCTCTCTATCTATCTATCTCTCTCTTGTTGAGTTTTTGGTCTAATTGTACTTTTCATTTCTAGGCATTTGGTGAGGTTCATGCGGATCAGTCTACTGAGAAACGTGTAGCTGGAGATAGTATTGTACCAGAGCCCATTGATGGTCCAACCAATGGTGCAGATGTCCATGTTGATGAGCCAACATTTTCTTCTGGGAAATCACCTTCGCGAGGTAGTTATAATGCTGAAGAGAAAGCTTCTGGACCTGGTGGACTGGGACAGGTTACTCTAGAGGTAGGTGTGTTCACTTGACCCTGAGATTCAAATGGGTTTTTCTTTTCTGGTGATGTCATTCTTCCTTTTGTTTTATTTATCTTCCACACTAATTTCTGGGAGATCTTAATACTTTCTCCTTTTGTTAGGGGGTTTGTTTTCGAATTAGTTGATGAAATACTTCCCCATTGGGTTCAAATATTTTGGGATGCTGATAATGCAGCTTACTTCTTCTAATCATAAGTCATTACTTTGCAGTTTTCAACAGAGGAGCTAGTGAAGAAGCTTGAGAAACAAATTGAACGTCTCCAACAACAACCACAGGTTAGAATACGTGCTCATTCTCTTTTTTTCCCTATCCTTCAACACTTAGTTATGTGAGCTCGTAATCATTCTCCCACATTATGGGTTTTTAAAAAAATTAGTCGATGAAATAATACTTCGAAATGCTGATATTGCAGCTTACTTTTTCTGATCATAGTCATTACTTTGCAGTTTTTAACAGAGGAGCTAGTGAAGGAGCTTCCTAAACAAATAGAAAAATTCAAACAACATCAACTGGAGTTGTTACGTCGTAAAAAGATGGTTTAAAATTAATTTCAATTTTATAGAGAAAAAATCACCAGACCCCACGTTGTGGGATTTCACTAGGTTGTTATTGTTGTTATAGAGAAAAAATCAATTTTAGAAAAGAGGAGTCGCCACTTAATTTTTTAAAGTAATTAAGAAAACTTAATTTAAAAGACTCTAACAGATTTAAGTTTTAAACATTCAGAGAAAAATGTATGAGGTTCTTATTTCCACTTTGAGAAGATGTTAAGCATTCAAAGTGGGCGCTAACGCGCGGTTATCCGACGATTTGAAAAATTATATGACTAACTTTTGAAAATATTAATTTAAAAGAAAACGAAGACTTTAAAATTATTTTTTTTTTAAAAAAAAAAGATCAAACTTAAACATTTAAAAATAATATATATGTGTATGAAAAAAAGTAAAAAGTTTATCAAATGACTAAGTAAATGTAGACAATTATTTAAAGAGTAAATTAACATGAATTGGTTTATCTTTAGGGGAATCTAATTAAGTTAAAACAAATTAAAATTAATATCTAAGTGAGCATAAATAACGTAAGTAAATAAATTATTATAATCCGAATTAATATAAATAAATAATAAATAACTCATGAAAATATTGTCCGACGCTTAGTTTCTGTACGCCTGGACTTAGCTGTTGGGCCATCTGCGTTTGGGGTCTTAAGCACAATTTCACTATATATCGCAGTTGTATATACATTGTATATCGGAATGTATATATACTGTATATAGTGTATACAATAATATTTCTGTATATTGAACTGTATACACACAGTATACCACCTATTTTGTAACACCCCAGAATTGTTTTTGCAAAGACTCGAACGTTTTTCCACGTGTGTGTAGACTTAAACTGAAGGACTTGTAATTATATATATGAGTTTGGATTAATTCCTAAGTATTTCAAGTGTGTTAGATGTGTTTAGGGGTCATAAGGGATCTCTAACACCAAGTTGAGTCCAAAGATTTCCAATCGATTAAGTTTTCGGAGGAGTTAGTATAAGGGTCAACTTCAAACGACCATATCTCTTTGAATATAATGAATTGGGTAGCCCACGACCTACGAAATTAAAGGTCTTTGATTCATCTTTCCAACTCCACCAAGATTGTAATTTTTGGAGTTCGGAGTCAAAAGTTATGACCATTTTACTACATACTAGTATTGCAGGAATTTCAGGCTTGGGCGACCACTGCAGGAAATTTAGGCTTGGCGCTCCAGTGGCGCCCGACGCCACTATAGCGCCAACAAGATTTTTGCCCAGTTTTCTAGATTTTTGAGGAAGGGCAAAGTGGACTTTTTCCCTAATTATATATACCCAACTTGGAACATTTTGGGATGATATTTTTAGCCTCCTCACCTCCTAAAAACCCTAATCTTCATCCCCTCTTCTCTTCCAAACATCTCCAACAAGAATTTGCCCTCAAAAGCTCAAGGATTCAAGCTTCTCATTGAAGACCCAATAACAAGGTTTCTTCAAAATCTACTCTAAGGTATGTAAGGCTAACTTAAAATATGGATTGAGTTCTTCCATATGCCCATAGATGTGTTGGATAGAAGTTGTGAAAGATTTGAACCCTTTATGAAGATTTTTCTTAAAATTTCCTAAACTATAGAATATTATTAAAATGTGTTAATGATGTTTTTGAGTTGACTTTTTTGAGGGTATGGATTCATGTATTCATTCACATGAACCCAAGATGAGATTTCTTTTTGGTCATAATTTATCTTGAGGATGAGATTGATGGTTTTTATGTATAATAAAACAAGTATTATTTTTATAGTGAAATGGGGTATTCTTTTACTTGAGTTTGATGAAATTGATTTTGAGTTATATGAGAATTGGGATAGTTATGAATGTGAATGGCATAAAAATAAATGAAACATTGGTAGAGTTAGAATGTCCTTTTGTCTCTATAAATTGAACATAGAATTAAATAAGGATTTTGGAGTAGATGTTTGATGATGATGTGAATGGTGATATTTGATGATGATGTGATGATGATGTTTGATGATGATGTGAATGATGAGCCCTTCTTCTTCTGGTGTGCCATGATGGTATGGAAGATGCATTTTATGTTGATGAGGATGTTGTGTGATGAAATAGATTGGAGTCTAATGTGATTATGTGATATGTGATTTGCATAATTTGATTTGATTGGAGTCTTATGAGCATTTTGAAAATAAATGATCTTTAGAGAAGGAGTTTTAAATAAATGATTGTGAGCATTTTTGCATAAACTATTTATACACTATTTTGAGTTTTAAAGAATGATTATTTTCATCTTTGATTTTAAAAAGAGTTTAAGCACGATTTGAGTTTGAAATGTCTCTTAATTATCACTTTGAACATGAGTATTTTGAGTATAAATGAGTTGATCATTTTTACATAAAAATGTCTATTTTGAGGTAGAGTTGAGGAGTTGGAATTATATTTTAAATGCATATAATATTTTCTACATCCATTGAGTTGAGATGGTATCAATTTAAAGAGAAGAGTTTGATGATTGAGATGAGTCAATTTGAAAGAAGGTCCAATGAGACCAGACTGATTGAGTTTTGAAAAGAGTCCAATGAGACTAACTGAGTTGATTTGAAATTAAGTCCTAAGAGACTAAATGAGTATTTTGAATATTTTACTCACTTGATAGATATGTGCGTATTGAGTCTTGGGAGGAGTATTGAGCACCGAATTGGGTAAGAGTATAGTCCATACTCGAATCCCATAAACTACGCCGCTAACATAGGAAGGGATTGTACCGTGTTGGATGTTTTCCTATTTCATTGTCCTGAAATGATAGGACTTGATTGATTGACGGATCCATGATGAGTTTATTCGTTCATACCCTGGCAAGTATGAACGGGTGTGGCAACGACGTGGCTCGTTGTGCATCACCTACTTATAGGTGGTGGGATTGTTGTCGGTTAGAGAAACTCCCAAATTGAGTGGATTGTACATGATTTGATTGGTTTGATTGAGCTTGTTGATAATTGAGTTGGATTATATCACATTACTAAGTTCTAATTTGCATATTTATTGATTTGATTCCTTTGACTTGATTGTTGAGTTGATTGTATATGATTGAATTGGATTGGATGATATATGATTGGATTGTGTAAGATTGGATTGGAGTAGCTGATATGTGGTGGATTGGATTAAGCGATATATGATCAGATAGTGTACGATTGGATTGGGTTGAATAGAGCGGTATGCGATTGGATGGGATCGAATTGCAAATAATTTGATTGAACTATATTATACATGATTGGAATGGGTTGTATGGTATATGATTGGTCTTTGTCTAAAACTGTATCCTTACATTAGACTTATGACACTTGATTGAGTCTCTCTTATCTTTCTGAATTGAGATATTTGAACCAACGTTACTCTTCCTTGAGGTATGTTTCATCCTGGCATATTACATACTCGTACATTCCATGTACTGACGTCCATTTGGACCTGCATCTTTTCATGATACAGAGACAGGTTTAAGAGATCATCAATAGGAGCACCATTGAGGATCTATACACACTCAGGGTATTGGTGAGTCCTCCCCTATATTCAGAGGACACCGCTTATGTTATTCTTGCGTCGAGTTAGCCCTTTTCATTTTTATTTGAGGTAGCCATGAACATGTCATTGGCACCAATTGGATAGTAGTGATAGAGGCTTCATAGACTAGATAGTGATGGGTCGGTTGAGTATTTTCTTTCCTTGAATTATTCTTGTCAAACTATTTTAATGACAAAGATCGGAGTTTGATTTGTTGACTCGTGGCCTTTATTTCTTGAGTTAGATCGTTGATTTGGATTGCCCGCGAAATTATTTCTTTATTTTAAATTTTCCACTGGTTGATTGATATTGAATGGATGTGTGAATGGATCAAGTGGTTCGCTTGGGGACCAGCAATGGTCCTCAAGTGCCGGTCACGTCTAGGGTACCCTCTCGGGGCATGACATATTTGTTCCCTGTATTTGCTGTATATCACCATATATTAGATTGTATATATATTATATATCAGTGTATGCAACATTATTTTCTTGTATATCAGACTATATAGATACTGTATATCACTGTATACGATACTATTTTCCACTTGTATTTCATGTATACAGCTCAATATCAATATATAAATTATGAATATTACTTTTCTTTCCATGTATCAACTTTCCAACAATTCGAACAAGATGATGGGAGACTCAAAACTCAAAAATTGCTTTCATGTATTTCTTCTTGCCTGTTGTAGAGCTCTATCTGAAGAAGGGAGGGTCTACCTGAAACAACTTCTCTACCTCACAAAGGTTGGGGTAAGGCAGGAGATAGTGTTGTACTAGAGCCCATTGATGGTCCAACCAATGGTGCAGATGTCTATGTTGATGAGCCAACATTTTCTTATGGGAAATCACCTTCGCGAAGTGTTTATAATGCTGAAGAGAAAGCTACTGGAGCTGGTGGACTAGGACAGGCTACTCCAGAGGTAGGTGTGTTCACTTTACCCTGAGAATCAAATGGGTTTTTCTTTTCTAGTGATGCCATTCTTCTTTTTGTTTTATTTATCTTCCATACTAATATCTGGGAGATCTTAATACTTTCCCCTTTTGTTAGGTTTTTTTTTAGAATTAGTTGATGAAATACTTCCCCATTGGGTTCAAATATTTTGGGATGCTGATAATGTGGCTTACTTCTTCCGATCATAAGTCATTACTTTGCAGATTTCAACAGAGGAGCTAGAGGAGCTAGTGAAGAAGCTTGAGAAACAAATTGAACGTCTCCAACAGCAACCACAGGTTAGAATACATGCTAATTCTCTTTTTTCCCTATCTTTCAACACTTATTTATGTGAGCTTGTAATCATTCTCCCGTGTTATGGGTTTGTTTTAAACTTAGTCGATAAAATAATACTTCGAAATGCTGATATTGTAGCTTACTTTTTCTGATCATAGTCATTACTTTGCAGTTTTTAACAGAAGAGCTAGTGAAGGAGCTTCATAAACAAATAGAAAAATTCTAACAACATCAACAAGAGCATGAGGATGGAGTTAAGCAACATGTTGGAATTTAACTGAATACTTCTGAAAATAACCTGTTAATTATAGCTGACCACTAAATTTCAAGCTACAGGGCTCAAATACTTTGGCATGCTGATAATTCTCAAAAATAAAAATAAAAATACTTTATGTTGATAATACAACTTATTTTTCTGATCATTAGTCATTACTTTGCAGTTTCCAACAGAGGAGCTTGTGAAAGAGCTTGCTAAACAAATTGAATATCTCTAATAGCATCAACCGGAGTATAACGACCAAGTTAAGCAAAAGGTTGGTTTAGCTTTTTTCTCCTTTAGTGTTTTTCCTAAATGCTGGCTTCTTCTATCTGATAATTGACTTACTGTTTTAACACTTACAGAGTGAGAGGTTGGCTGACATGTTTTGTGACGATATATTTGGAGAATCACCTGCGGCCATTTCGAAAATGGTGAATCTATCTTGGTAACGTCGTCGAAAATTATTATTATTGTTATATTAATTCAAATAAAATGTGAGTGTCCCTTTCTTTCCTACTGAACCAAAAATGCAACGTAAAAAGGAACCATTTATTGAAGTGATGACTGCAAAATGGCTTTTATTTTATTATGTTTCTAGTTGAACGTTATTCCCTTTGTCCATATTGTGGGAGTGTATTACTTGGTGGCAGTTTTTGCTACTACTATTCAGTTTAGAGTGTGATATCTAGGAATCATGTATTGTTTGAACTCTATTGATTCTATGAATCCCTCTATCTTGTGTTGTATGCTCCAAGGTAAAACCCTAGCCAATAAGTGAGAGAAAAAAGAGGATTGTTTTTGTCACGCCCAGGAGGGTACCCTAGACGTGACCGGCACTCGAAGGCCATTTCTGACCTCTGAGCGAATCCCTGGTCCAGTCACACATTCATTCAATAACATTTTCTTAGCGGACACTCAATTAATGAAATACTATTCACAATATGGGGGCCGAAGGCCAAACATTCATCAACTCAACAAACAAATATAATAAGACTCCTCAAAATAACCGTTCAACCTCCCCACACTCCAGTCTATGAAGCCTCTATCGAAGCCTAAGAGGTGCCAATGACAAGTCCATGGCTACCAATAATCAAAATAAAGGGAATGACAACACACTATACATGAAAGCTCAACATCCTCCAAAAACTATGAGGACTCACCAACTATCTAGGAGTGTATGTGGATCTTCAACGGAGTGCCGGTTGATGATCTCTAGTACCTGTCTCTACATCATGAAACAATGCAGGCTAAATGACATCAGTACATGGAATGTACGAGTATGTAAAATGGACGAATACAACGAACATTAAGGAAGAATTAAATCAACTCGGAAGCTCAACTCAAGGGACACAACAACTCAATCAAGTGTCCTAAGTCTAAACAAGAATATGATTTAGATGGGACCAATCACATACCATTCAACTCACTCTAACTCGGAGTACTATCAAGACCTATTTGGGAGTTTCTCTTAACCGACAAACATCACTTATGAGCCAGTGAAAGTACAACAAACCGACGTTGTTGCTGCATCCGTTCATACTTTGCCAGGGTATGAACGAATTAACCAATCATGGATCCAATCCAACCAAGTCCTAGATGTTAGGACAAATCTCTCGGGGAAGCGTCCGACTTTAATGGTTCAATCCCCTCTATGTTTGGCAACACAGGTATTGGGTTCGAGTATGGACTATACTCTTGCCCAATTCGGTGCTCGATACTCCTCCCAAGAATCAATGCTCATAAAACTCCATCCAATCAACTCAATCAACTCATATCGACAAGTCTCATTACAACCTTGTCAACTCATAAACTCTATCACAATCAAATCTCTTCCAATCGTACTATCCGATCAATCTCAATCATCTCTTTAAAAGAAATTTAAATGCACATTCATAGCAACATATAGATATAATCAATCATTACCTCCATCCATTTGAGAAATCTTTGTGACTCATCACAACTTCAAGACTTTAAATCGACATTTTTAAAATCGACAACCTTTTTGGAAAAAATAACATCCTTTATCACAATCTAAATAATTAAAAGGTCAATAAAAAAACATATTTAACAACTCATCTTTATCAACTCATACTCACATGAAGGCCCGTTTTAAGAACCTTTTAGCTCAACAATATCAACACATATAGAGTCAAATAAATAGGGGACAAAGCTCATACAAACATAACCATACCAAGAAAACTCCATTTTTCATGAACATCTAACCTCAAAGCAAGAGTAGGGCACATGGGTGGACTCAACCCATGTTTTGGATAGCCTTACATACCTTAGTGAAGACTTGAAGAAAACCTTGTGGTTGGGTCTTCAATGGAGAACACAAACCTTGAAGCTCTTGGAATTCTTCTTATTGGAGGAGGATTTGGAGAGGAAGAAGAAGAGAGAGAGAGGAGCTCCTAGGGCTTTTTTTAGAGAGAGAGAGAGGGGCTGCAATTATGATCCCAAAATGCCTAAAGATGATACATATATAATTTGGGACATTTCCCAAATTGCCCCTTCTCAAAAGTTCTAAAAAATAGGCAAAAATGCACCTGGCGCGATAGCGGCGCGTCGCGCCATTGCAGCTCCAGACTGATTACGCCTAAAACCTGCACATCTCGTAGTGGCGCGCGCCACGGACCAAACTACTGAGGCACATTCTGTTGACACCCAATTTTGGCTCTCTGTACTCAAAATTAACGTCTTCAGGCTACTTGATCGTTAAAGAACACAAAATATAATATTTGTTTTTACACATTTTTTTTAGTTTTTTTTATTTATTTATAATTATCCTTATTTTTAGCATTTTCATGAATTTGTTTTCTCATTTTTTTATAATTTATGTATAAGCATTCTTATCCATGTTGACATCGATCCTCCACAATGCAAATTAATCATCGAGCTTCTCCAATTTTAACCAATTTGAAATAATTAATCTTTTAAAAATCCAAAAATATATATTTTAAATACTTTAAAATAACTTTGTCATTTTATAATTTTTGAATGATATATATAGTTATATATAATAATTTATTACTTTTTATCATTATTCAAAAATAATCTCAAACATATTTTATTTTAATTAATTAATTCATAAATTAGTGTTGACATCCAATTTTGACCGACCTATAACCCATTTTTCGATTGCTATTTAATTAAATGTGTATTCTTTAAATTTTTATTTATTGTATGTTTGAGCTTACATTTAGTATAATATTTAAAATTTTATTATTGTTATTATTATATAAATAATATTACTATTTACTTCATTGGTTATTAATTTAGAATATTTATTCTAATCATCCATCTCTTTTTGACTAATCCTACATAAAGAAAAAGGAAGACAATCTTATTTTTTTTTCTTCTTTCAAAAGAAGACTAACACATACTACTCTCTCTATTATCTTCTCTTTTCCTCCCCCACAAACACACCACTCTCTCCATTCTATTCTCTTTTTCTTTCTAAAAAATACATCACTTTCTCCATTATCTTCTCTTTTTCTTCCTTAAAAAGTCTCAAAAGAAGCTTGTCCTTTCATCTAGAACAAAGCAACTTCTCCCTTGTGGTAAGTAAATCAAATTCGATTTTTTGAAACTGCATAGCTGTTAGTAATTTTGACGTATATCATTGTATAGATCTTTGTTTTTAGTAAAGAAATATGTTTTGAAAAGATAAAATACGTACCTACAACTTTTATGTTTATGTTGGAGCCTAGATCTGCTGTTATTGGATCGAAAAATAGGACGCAACATAAGACAAGTTTTGTCCAGATTTTTTATTTAAAATTCCAGCATGTACAACCGCTTGTATTTTGATCATATCTTTTTGTACAAAATGTATTTTATGATGATTCTTTTCTTTTTGCAAGCTTAAGACATATATCTACAACTTTCATGAAGGACATAAAGTCCAGTTTTGCCGTTTGGAGTTTCAAATTTTAGGTACAACATGAGGTACATTTTTGGTCGGATTTACTGTTTTGATAGCTTTAAGTGTTGTTGTTTGTTGTTGTTGTTGTTGTTGTTGTTGTTGTATAGCCTTAAGTGATAATATGAAATATTACTTCAAATTTATATATAATTCAAATTATAACTGGCCAATAAAAAAATCTTTCCGTCGATTTTCGAGGCCTCCCCATTTTAAAAAGACGGAAATTTTAGTTTAAGTTTATATTAGACGTTATATTTTGCAAGTTAAAACAAAGTCCAATAATGTTAAATCAATAAACTCTGGGGTGGCTCCATCTTCGAGAAATAATAAATAGCTATTGCGATGGTAAATTCGGTAAGAAACTAACAAGTAACACAACTCTACCTCTCCTTTGTTTTTTTATTTTTTTTCATTATTATTTTACTTTTTTTTGTTTATAGATCTACTTTGTTTTATGATAGATATAATTATTGTGATGTGTTTCTATTATTTTTTTTTACTTTATTATTGTTGTCTCCATTATATCTCTTTATTAGTGATATTTATTGTCATATATGTTTGCTTTTGATTATTTTAATTGATTGTTTAAAAGATATGATAGTTTTGATCTACTTTGTTTTATGATAGATATAATTATTGTGATTTTTTTTCTATTATTTTTTTTACTTTATTGTTGTTGTCTCCATTATATCTCTCTATTAGTGATATCTATTGTTTGTTGAGTGAAAATTATTATTTTGTTTTTGTTTGACTACTTTTGTTAATAGTTTAACTTCATTTGTTTTGGCTATATTTATTCATCACTTTTGTTTGTTGGTGGACTATAATTGATGATTAGTGTATACTTTATTTATTTATAGTTATCTTGTATCTATTTTTATATAGATACAAGATAACTATAAATGAGGATATTCGAGAAATGAGGCTATTCGAGAAAAGGTAGGAGTGGCCTCGGTGGAAGACAAGATGCGGGAAACGCGACTGAGATGGTTTGGACATGTGAAGAGGAGAGTCCTAGATGCACCAGTGCAGAGATGTGAGAGGCTGACCATGGATTGTTTCAGAAGAGGTAGGGGTAGGCCGAAGAAATATTAGGGAGAGGTGATCAGACAGGACATGGCGCATTTACGACTTACCGAGGACATGACCCTAGATAGGAGGGTGTGGAGGACACACATTAGGGTAGAAGGCTAGTACATAATGATTTTATTCTCCCTTATTCGTAGGCGTATTAACGCACTATGATTTCTTGTACTCTGATGTATGCTATTTATGGTATTTATGTTATTATCCAATAATAATATCTACTGTTTTTGTGCTTTAATTATAATATTGTTTGGACCATTTTCGTCATCTACTTATTTATTCTAATATTCTTGTCTGACCTTTTTCTATGCTTTTATTGAGCCGAGGGTCTTTCGGAAACAGCCGTCCTACATTGGTAGGAGTCAGGTCTGCATACACTCTACCCTCCCCAGACCCCACGATGTGGGATTTCACTGGGTTGTTGTTGTTGTTGTATCTATTTTTAATTTTGTTTGACTACTTTTGCTAATAGTTTAACTTTATTTGTTTTGACTATATTTATTCATCAAAGGATTATAATTGATGATTAGTAATAATTTATTTTCTTTAATACATGATTTCTTATTTAATGGATGTTGATATTATTGTTTTTATTCTTTTTGACTATGTAGGATATACTAAAGCTAGGTTGATTCACTTTTCATTAACTTTAGTATTACTATTTTATTTTTTATATTATCATGTGTTTAAGTTAATTGATAAAATCTTCTCACTTATTTTTTTTGTCATATTGTACCTTTATTTTTGTGGGTGTTGGTGTTTGATGATGTAAATATTCACTAGTTATTTTTTTCTTTTGTTATTTTGTTTATGTTACTATTTTTGTTGAATTATTGTTGTTGGTTTGAATTTTACATCTTTTATCTAGTGTATTTCTTATTATGTTATTAATTACGCTATTATTGTTTCACTTCTCAAATATCTTATATGTTATCTCTATCATGTCGATTGTTTCATCAATTATTGGTTATCATGGCTTTCACGCCATTTTATTGAAATAATTTTATTATTTTTAATTATTATTGTAATTCATCATATTAAATAGAGATTACACCTAATAGGTCGATGAAGAAATTACCGTCGATTTCCAAGGCCTTCCATGTTTATAAGACGGATTTTATTTTTAGTTATTATTATTATTATTATTATTATTATTATCATCATCATATTTATTCCTTACTAACACTTCTATTAAGTCTTTTACAGGTACTCAAAATTGCTTCCTGAGAAAGCTATTCGAATTAAGTTCGAATAGTATATTTAATTTATTATTGTGTATATTATTGACGTTAGACAAACATTAGGCCGTTCCTTATATTATTGTTTCAATTTATTCTTTATGTATATTTCATTACATATTTGCGCAATATTTTCATCTCCTCAATTTAAAACCTGAGTTTAGCTGGGACCTGCAGTTGTTAATTTCGAAGGATGCTGATACCTTCCCTTTGAAATAACTTGAAACCTTACTTAGGATCCATTGAATTTGTAGACATTTTTAAATAATTGTTTGGTTTCTAATTATCCTAAAATTATGGTGACTCCTTAAATTAAACTATTTTCTTTTAAAATCTCTTTTGAACAATTGAATTGATTTTTTTACGAATCAACATGACGTTCTAATAGGAATGTAATATTTATTACAGTTACGCCTCTGAGCTTACTAAAAATAGAATTCTATTTTTTGTAGTATATATACACACATATTTTAAAATTATTTTGATAATAATTTATTCATTATTAATATTTTACCAAGTGTCTGTACATGTATTCGGAGATATTTTCTGCAAATGATATTCAAAATTATTTTTCTTTTCATATGATAAAAGAATTCTTTGTTCATATGAATAAAGGGCTATTCTTTTAATATTGCATAAAAACTACCTTTTTTATATACATATACCTTTCTCATATTTTTCTACATATAATTGGTGATAATATACTTTACTTACCTAGTACATACTTTTTTTATACATATATTCTTATACAATTTTAGTGTATATATTTTTATATATATGTTTGTTATACTTGCAAATAATAATTTTATCTCCTCCTTTTTTGATGAATTAAGTCTAGCTGGGTACCACATTTTGTGGATTTCGAAGGATGCCTAACACCTTCCCTTTGGAATAATGTAAACCCTTACCTAGAATCTAAATTGGTTTTTTGCAGATTGAAACGTGTGTCATACAGGTCATGCATCAAATAGGTTTTCCTTATTTTCCTTAATAAATTAGGTGGCGACTCTATACAATAATTAATCCTTTTAGAGTCTGTATGTTGTGCTTTATCTAATCTCGATTAAAAATAGGGCATAACACATTCTTGGCGCGATAGTGGCGCGTCACGACCTTATGACGCCAAGGCCAATATTTTCTGGGTTCTGGAAATTGGCTTGAAAAACCCTGCACACCTTATAGTGGTGCGCCGCGCCAGATCCCAAACTACTGAGGCATGTTTCTGGCGCGATAGTGGCGCGTCGCGCCACTGCGGCGCCAAGCCCAGTTTTCCAGCAATTGCAACCTAGGCCTGAAAATCTCTACTGTGCTAGTTCATCTTAGGATCGTCATATCTTTTGACTCCGAACTCTAAAAATTACATTCTTGGTGGCGTTGGAAAGAAAACTCGACGACCTTTAATTTGATGGGTCGTGGGCCGCCTAGATTGCCGTCTTTCAAAAGATAGGGTTGTTAGAAGTCAACCCCTTATGCGAACTCCTCCTCAAACTTAGCCACGACGAATCTTTTGGATTTGATTTGGTCCTAGGGGTCCTTCGTGACCCCACATCACCTCTAGCACTTCTCAATTTCTCAAGGACTCGTCTTAACTCCTACAAATGCTTTACAATACTCGAGTTCGACCCTACTCGAATACAAGAAGGGTCCGAATCTTAGGGAAAATTTTTAAGGGGTGTTACATTATCTCCCCTTTGGGATCATTCGTCCTCGAATGATGAGAAATCAAGAATAGACTTGGGGTGCAAATCAAAATCAAAACTCAGTCATTCAATCAATCAAATTCTCTATCAATTATCAAACAACACTCAAAATGCACAAATGAATTCAATGTCAAGGAAGTGGACATTATCTTCGACATTCTCCTCGGTAGGCACGAATAGATGTGGATATTTAGATTTCATGGCTTCCTCCGCTTCCCATGTGGCTTCCTCAACAAATTGATTCCTCCACAGGACCTTGACTGAGGCGACCTCTTTGTTCCTCAATTTGCGAATTTAGCGATTAAGAATTTGGACCGGAACCTCTTCATAAGACAAGCTATCCTTAACTCCAACGCTATCAATGGGGACTACCAACGAGGGTTTGCCCAAGCACTTTTTCAACATCGAAATGTGGAACACCGGATGAATAGAGGCTAGTTCTGAGGGTAACTCCAACTCATAGGCAACACTCCCAATCCACCTCAAAATTTGGTAAGGACCGATATATCGGGGACTAAGCTTCCCCTTCCTCCCGAACCTCATGACTCCCTTCATGGGTGACACTTTCAAGTATACCCAATCACCCTCCTCAAACTCTAAGTCTCTCCTCCTCACGTCAGTGTAAGATTTTTGGCGGCTTTAGGCTGTCTTTAGCCTCTCTTGAATAACCCTCACCTTCTCCATGGCTTGGTGGACAAGGTCAGGCCCAATCAACTCGGCTTCACCAACTTCAAACCACCCAATGGGCGATCTACACCTCTTTCCATACAAGGCTTCATAAGGAGCCATTTGAATGCTTGCATGATAGCTATTGTTATATGCAAACTCTATGAGAGGTAAGTGATCATCCCAATTTCCCTTGAAGTCAAGCACACATGCCCTCAACATATCTTCCAATGTTTGGATGGTGCACTCTGCTTGGCCATCTGTCTGGGGATGAAAGGCCGCACTCAAGTTCACCTTCGAACCTAATCCCTTCTGAAAGGATTTCCAAAATTGGGAAGTGAATTGGGATCCTCTATATGAGATGATAGACAAAGGGACCCCATGCAACCTGACGATCTCCTGAATGTACAACTTTGTATAATCTTCTACGGTATTAGTAGTCTTAACCGCCAAGAAGTGAGCTGATTTCATTATTCTATCCACAACCACCCAAATGGAATTGTGTTGCTTTCGGGACTTCGGCAAGCCTATAATAAAGTCCATGTTGATCATCTCCCACTTCCACTCTAGAATTTCTATATTTTGGGATAAACCACATGGCCTTTGTGGCTCAACTTTCACCTGCTGGCAATTCGGGCACTTGGAAACAAATTCCGCAATATCTCTCTTCATCCCACTCCACCAATAGATTTCCCTCAAGTCATGGTACATTTTTGTGGAGCCTGGATGAATAGAGTATCTAGAACTATGCGCTTCGGCCATAATCCTCTCTCAAACATCATCGACATCAGGCACACACAATCTACTTTGGTACCTCAATACACTATCTCCCCCTTTGGTGAAAACCATCACCCCTTGTTTGTGAACAACTTCTTTCAACCGGAGGAGGATGGGATCCTGATCTTGTTTCTCCTTTACCTCTATTACAAGTGAGGACGTAGCCCCATCTCGAACGTTTACTCCACCTTCATTGTTCTCTTCCAGTCGAACTCCCAATCGGGCTAATCGATGTACCTCCTTCGCCAATTACCTCCTTCCCTCTTCCACATGGGTAGTGCTACCCATGGACAACCTGCTAAGTGCATCAGCAATAATATTAGCTTTACTTGGATGGTAGAGGATGCTCATGTCGTAGTCCTTAAGTAGCTCGAGTCATTGCCTTTGCCTCAGGTTGAGTTCCTTCTGGCTGAAGACATATTGTAAGCTCTTGTGATCGGTGAATATATCAACATGCACTCCATACAAGTAGAGGCGCCAGAATTTAAGCACAAATACCACAGCTGCCAACTTAAGGTCATGAGTCGGGTAATTCTTCTCATAAACCTTAAGCTGTCTTGAAGCATAGGCTATCACCTTCCCCCTTTGCATCAACACACAACCCAAACCAATTCTGGATGCATCACAATAGACCACAAAGCCCTCTGTTCCATCGGGCAAAGCTAGAACAGGAGCAGTGGTTAGCTTGGTCTTCAATTTCTGGAAACTCTCCTCACAAGCATCGGACCATTGGAACTTAGCCTTCTTTTGAGTCAGCTTAGTCAATGGTAATGATATGGATGAGAATCCCTCTACAAACCTTCGATAATAGCCAGCCAAATCCAAGAAGCTTCTTATCTCTGTCGAGGATGTGGGTATGGGCTAATTCTTCACTGCTTCAATCTTCTGAGTGTCAACCTGAATACCATCTCCAGATATAATATGGCCTAGGAAGGCCACTGATGCAAGCCAAAATTCACATTTGGAGAACTTTGCGTATAATACCCTCTCTCTCAAGGTTTGTAAAATGACTCTAAGATGATAGGCGTGCTCCTCTTCATTCTTGGAGTAGACCAGAATATCATCTATGAATACAATCACAAACATATCAAGATATGGTTTAAACACCAGGTTCATGAGATCCATGAAAGCTGCGGGGGCATTTGTAAACCCAAAGGACATGACCAAAAATTCAAAGTGGCCATAACGAATCCGAAAAGTAGTCTTCGGAATATCACCTTCCCTCACCTTCAACTGATGGTAGCCGGATCTCAAATCTATCTTTGAGAAACACATGGCACCCTGAAGTTGATCAAATAAATCATCTATTCTGGGGAGAGGGTATTTGTTCTTTATGGTGATCTTATTTAGCTGCCTGTAGTCAATACACATTCTAAGGGACCCATCCTTTTTTCGCACGAATAGGACCGGAGTACCCCATGGTGAGACACTCGGCCTAATGAATCCCTTATCTAATAAGTCCTTTAACTGTTCTTTCAACTCTTTCAACTCAGTTGGGGCCATTCTATAAAGAGGAATCGAGATAGGCTGGGTATCAGGAAGAATATCAATCCCAAAGTCAATCTCCCTATCAGAAGGGACTCCAGGCAGATCTTCAGGAAAGACATCCGGAAACTCATTGATAATTAGAACCGACTCAAGGGATGGAGACTCAATATTGTCATCTTTCACTCGGACAAGGTGATAAATACACCCTTTTAAGATTAGCTTCCTGGCCCTAAGGTATGAAATAAACTTACCCTTAGGCGCAACAGGACTGCCCTTCCACTCTATGACAGCCTCATTCGGGAATTTGAACGTGACCATCTGAGTTCTACAATTAATAGAGGCATAATAGACATAGAGCCAGTCCATGCCAAGGATCATATCAAAATCAACCATATCTAACTTAACCAAGTCAGCCAAGGTATCTTTGTGATGAATTGACACAGTGTAATCTCTATAGACTTTCTCAGCTATGACAGAATCACCGACAGGGGTAGCTACGTAGAAAGTCTCACTAAGACATTCAGGGATTTTACTGAACTTACTAGACACGTAAGGAGTTATAAAGGATAGGGTGGCACCCGGATCCATCAAAATATAATAGTCAAGAGAAGAGACTTGAATCATACCCGTCACGACGTTTGGAGAGTTCTCCTGATCTTGGCGACTACCCATGGCATATAGGCGGTTTGTACCTCTACTCGTACCTAAAGTAGTGCCTCTCTGATTACCCCTAGTTGGCGGTGTGGTGGTAGAGAACTGGGCTCTGTTCCCCCATGCTGGACACTCCTTTTGAAAATAGTCTATTTGGCCGCATTTATAACAACCAACCCCTCTCGCTCTGCATTCTCCCAAGTGGAGACTACTACACTTGTCGCATGGTGGCTTCCCTTGCAAACCTTGAACCACGCTAGCTTGTGATTGAGAACCCTGGGGTCTGAAATTCTGGCGACTCTAACCCCACCGATCGTACCTATTCTGCGGCATAGGTGCACTGGCGGTAGATGAGGCATAGTTGGGAGGTCTCTTCTGGAAGAAGGACCTATTGCCCTTGTTTTGCCTCTGTTCACTCTCATGGCCCGCTGATTTTACCTTTTTGCTCAGGTGCTCTTCTCTGTCTCTTCGTTTCTCATCCTCTACCTGTTGAGCATACACCATTAATCTGGAAATATCCATATTTGAGATCAACAATGCTGATTTGCACTCCTTCTTCACATGCCTCCCTAATCTGGAGATGAACTTCCTCATCTTTGACCTCATATCTAGGATCATTTCTGGAGCATACCTGGACAGCTGGATGAACTTCAGGCCATACTCCTTAACTGTCATACCTTCTTGTTTCATATTTACAAACTCCTCCACCTTTGCTTCCCTCAATTCTCGGGGAAAGAAGTGGTCAAGAAAGGCTCCCTCAAATTCATCCCACATAGCAGGTTCAGCATCCTCACCTCTACCTTGCTCCCATTGGTTATACCAAATGTTTGCCACATCCTTGAGTTGATAAGACACCAACTCAACCCCCTCAATTTCCATAGCATGCATAGCTTTCAGAATTTTCCATATCTCATCAATAAAGTTTTGAGGGTCTTCATCAACCTTAAAACTCGTGAATGCAGGCGGATTCATCCTCAGGAAGTCTCTAATTCTAGTGACAGCAGACGACTCTTGGGAATTAGAGCTAAGAGTCGGCGAACTCTGGTTACCATTTCGGGCAGCCATTAGTTGCATGAGCATTGCAATTGCCCCTCGAAATTCTGCCTCTGATGTGGTTGTAGGCGGAGTAGCAGGCACTTGGGGCGCTTCCGCATACCTCACAGGTCAGCCTCTAGCCTTTGCCGGGCGTACCTCAGACTGAGGCATCTCTGCATTTTCGGCAGTTCTCTGGCTGACAGTACGTTTTGGAGGCATTATCTGTAACGTACAAACGCACGAATTAGAAAGGAGTTTTATAGAGTTTAACTTTATCGCACGAAGTCAGAGTATGAAAGAAGGGAAATAATTCCTAATGTCCTATAGCCTCCTGCATATAAGTGTGGTGCACAACACGCCCATAAGCAAGACTCCACTAGACACGGCTTCATAGACTCCCTAGGACTCTTGAACTTTGGGCTCTGATACCATGTTTGTCATGCCCCTGGAGGATACCCTATACGTGAACGGCACTCGAAGGCCATTTCTAACCTCCGAGCGAACCACCTGGTCCAGTCACATATTCATTCAATCACATTCTCTTAACGGACACTCAATTAATAAAATACTATTCACAATATGGGGCTGAAGGCCAAACATTCATCAACTCAACAAACAAATATAACAAGACTCCTCAAAATAACCATTCAACCTCCCCACACTCCAGTCTATGAAGCCTCTATCGAAACCTAAGAGGTGCCAATGACAAGTCCATAGCTACCAATAATCAAAATAAAGGGAATGACAACACACTATACATGAAATCACAACATCCTTCGGAAACTATGAGGACTCACCAACTATCTGGGAGTGTATGTGGATCTTCAACGGAGCCCCGATTGATGATCTCTAGTACCTGTCTCTGCATCATGAAACGATGCAGGTCAAATAGCGTCAGTACATGGAATGTACGAGTATGTAAAATGGTCGAATACAATGAATATCAAAGAAGAATCAAATCAACTCGGAAGCTCAACTCAAGGGACATAACAACTCAATCAAGTGTCCTAAGTCTAAACAAAAATCTGATTTAGACGGGACCAATCACATACCATTCAACTCACTCTGACTCAGAGTACTATCAAGACCTATTTGGGAGTTTTCTTAACCGACAACCATCATTTATGAGCCAGTGAAAGTACAACAAACCGATGTTGTTGCCACGTCGTTCATACTTTGCCAGGGTATGAATGAATCAACCAATCATGGATCCAATCCAACCAAGTCCTATGATGTCAGGACAAATCTCTCGGGTAAGCATCCGACTTTAATAGTTCAATCCCCTCTACGTTTGGCAACACAGGTATTATGTTCGAGTATGGACTATACTCTTGCCTAATTCGGTGCTCGATACTTCTTCCAAGAATCAATGCTCATAAAACTCCATCCAATCAACTCAATCAACTCATATCGACAAGTCTTATTACAACCTTGTCAACTCATAAACTCTATTACAATCAAATCTCTTCCAATCGTACTATCCGATCAATCTCAATCATCTCTTCAAAAGAAATTTAAATACACATTCATAGCAACATATAGATATAATCAATCATTACCTCCATCCATTTGAGAAATCTTTGTGACTCACCACAACTTCAAGACTTTAAATCGATATTTTTAAAATCGATAACCTTTTTGGACAAAATAACATCCTTTATCACAATCTAAATAATTAAAAGGTCAATAAAAAAACATATTTAACAACTCATCTTTATCAACTCATACTCACATGAAGGCCCATTTTAAGAACCTTTTAGCTCAACAACATCAACATATATAGAGTCAAATAAATAGGGGACAAAGTTCATACAAACATAACCATACCAAGAAAACTCCATTTTTCATGAACATCTAACCTCAAAGCAAGAGTAGGGCACATGGGTGGACTCAACCCATGTTTTGGATAGCCTTACATACCTTAGTGAATACTTGAAGAAAACCTTGTGGTTGGGTCTTCCATGGAGAACTCAAACCTTGAAGCTCTTGGAATTCTTCTTGTTGGAGGAGGATTTGGAGAGGAAGAAGAAGAGAGAGAGAGGAACTCATAGGGCTTTTTTTAGAGAGAGAGAGGGGCTGCAATTGTGATCCCAAAATTCCCAAAGATGATACATATATAATTTGGGACATTTCCAAAATTGCCCCTTCTCAAAAGTTCTGAAAAATAAGCAAAAATGCACCTGGCGCGATAGCAGTGCATCGCGCCATTGCAGCGCCAGGCTGATTATGCCTAAAACCTGCACATCTCGTAGTGGCGCGCCGCGCCAAGGATCAAACTACTGAGGCACATTCTTGGCGCGATAGTGATGCGTCGCGCCCTTACGGCGCCAAGGCCAATATTTTCTGGGTTCTGGAAATTGGCTTGAAAAACCCTGCACACCTTATAGTGGCGCGCCGTGCCAGAGCCCAAACTACTGAGACATGTTTCTGGCGCGATAGTGGCGCATCGCACCACTGTGGCGCCAAGCCCAGTTTTCGAGCAATTGCAACCCAGGCCTGAAAATCTCTACTGTGCTATTTCATCTTAGGATCGTCATATCTTTTGACTCCGAACTCCAAAAATTACATTCTTGGTGGCGTTGGAAAGAAGACTCGATAACCTTTAATTTGATGGGTCGTGGGCTGCCCAAATTGTCTTCTTTCAAAAGATAGGGTTGTTAGAAGTCAACCCCTTATGCGAACTCCTCCTCAAACTTAGCCACGACGAATCTTTTGGATTGATTTGGTCCTAGGGGTCCTTCGTGACCCCACATCCCCTCTAGCACTTCTCAATTTCTCAAGGACTCGTCTTAACTCTTGCAAATGCTCTACAATACTCGAGTTCGACCTACCCGAATACAAGAAGGGTCTGAATCTTAGGAAAATTTTTTGAGGGATGTTACAGTTTTGTTCTTTGTACTTGTGCTTAGACTGAATTATGGAAAATAATTTATTGTGCTTATGGAGAGTCTTTTCTTTGTCAAATCAGGCTGTAATAAGTAAACTGATTTCATTTGTTTTGGTTATATCTGTTTTGCAGGGCAAATGAGATGGCATGCCGACCGAGCGCAATTGTGTTCATGATAATTGGAATGATCCGGAAGGGTTTTATAGTAAGTATTTCATCTCACATTTTGCTTGGATATTTCTTATTGAGATTTTACTTCAGAGCATGTTGATCACACTTCTAAATTTGTTTTTTTTCTCCCTCTTTCTTGATATTTTCTCATGACAGTCCCTTCATTCTGTTATTTGATATATCATACTGCAAGTTGACATTGTCACCTCAAGAAAATAGCTTTATCCTTCTGCCTATTTTTGTCAACTTTTCCTGTAATGGCTGGTAACTTTTGTCTTAGTTGATGTTCTAATTCTCATTGACTTTTGCAAGATACTACTTCAGAGAAATTCTTGATGGCCGTTATGAGATTCTTGCTGCTCATGGGAAAGACGTGTTTTATACTATTGTTCGGGATAAAGATTTGAAGGTTATACCCGGTGACCCGACAAAAGTAGCAATAAAAATCATTCATAAAAATGAAACCATGTGAGTTAATCTATTAATTTCTCCATTTCGTACCAACCTTACTTGTTTTGGTGGCCTAATTTTGTTGTTTCTGCTCATCAAGTATAAAGCGGGTATGGAAGAGTTGGTCATATTGAAGAAGCTAGTTGCTTCAGATCCTAAAGACAAGCGCCGTTGTGTTCATTTAATCTCTAGCTTCAAGTACCGGAATCATCTTTGTCTAGTATTTGAGTCTCTCTGGATGAATCTCCGTGAGATCCAGAAGAAGTTTGGGCGTAACATTGGACTCAGCCTCGACGTTGTGAGGCTTTATGCGAAGCAAATTTTCAGTGCTTTGAAGCATCGAAAGAGTTGTGGCGTGCTTCGTTGTGATATTAAACCTGACAACATCTTGGTAAGTGGAATGTTTTGAGTATTGTATTTTTTGCTGGCTTGCTGATTCACCCACTTTGCATCTGCTGAGAGTAGCTTTTCATCACTTTGCTTTTGTATGCGTATGATAAGTTTTTTATATTTAATTGTTAAGGTAAATGAAGCGAAAGACAAGCTGAAGCTTTGTGACTTTGGCAATGCTATATTTGCTGGCAAAAACGAAATTACTCCATACCTCGTGAGTGGCTTTTACCACGCCCCCGAGATCAGTAAGTATCATTTCTCAAGATTTGCCATTTATTATTTTTTGATCTTCCTTTTCACTTTGCTTCTTTTGTTTGATGCTCCAATGTTTTGATCCTAAGTAGTTTTATGGATCTGGGGTTTTGTTTGTTAATGTATTTTTTCTTGTTGCAGTACTTGGCTTGTCATACGATCATCCGATGGATATTTGGTCAGTAGATTGCTGTTTGTTGAGCTTTATGCTGGGAAAGTCTTATTTCCAGGTTGTACTAATAATAACATGCTCCGTCTTCATATGGAACTGAAAGGTCCATTTTCGAAGAAGATGCTTAGAAAGGTTCGTCTTAAGACATTCTCTGAATGAAAACGTTTATGATTTGAAGTTCATAGGCTTGTCAATAATTTGCTGTGGATAATTCTGTTATGATGATTGTATTATGTGGCGGCTTTTATAGTTTGTAATGAGTAATGACATGATATAGCTAGTATGGAAACAATAATACTCTTTTCTTCTTTTATCACAGGGTGCATTTACATATCAACATTTTGACCAAGATCTCAATTTCCTCGCCACTGAAGAGGATCTCGTTACAAAGAAGGTACGTCTTGTAGACCGTTGAGCCCGTCTTTTCAATCCCTGATAAACAACCCTTTATAAGAATGAATGGTAATAACTTTGTTGTACTTTTAAGTTTTGCATGTGCTTCTATTTGTTTGCAGGCTATAAGGAGGCTGATTGTCAACATGAAGCTGAAAGATATTAGTTCAGTAATTTCAGGTGACCCAGGTGAAGAATTAAAGATGTTGGCTAACTTCAAAGATTTGATGGAGAGAATCTTTGTGTTAGATCCTCTAAAGAGAATCACTGTTTCTCAGGCATTAGAACACCCATTCATCATGAAGAAGTGAACAACAATGATGATGTAACACCATAAATTTTGTAAATTTATTATGTGCCTTTAGACGATCTTGTTCTTATAGTAAATATTATTTTATCATTTCTCTTGAATTTAAATTTAAATTTTGTTTGAAAAGAAGAAAAAGAAGACTTATTATATCTTGTTGATATTCACCATGATTTGCTTAAAACATCTTCAGATTTCAGACCCTTAGTGGGTGTTTGGTTGTGTATTAAGCTAAGGAGGTCGACATAATTGCTTGATTATTTGCTTTGAGGATCTATACTTGATGTTTGTTTGAGCTTTAAGTATGAAACTATGACTAAAAAGCCACATTCCTACTTCAGCTCAGATTCTAAAGACGGTTTACACAGAATATCTCCCTACCATTTGGTCTGGAAGGAATTTCAGAGTCTTTTGTGTAGAAAGAGAGAACTACAGATAGTCTAGCTTGGGAAATAACTTGCATTTGCAATTTTAGATCATCAGTGAAGCTAAGCGTTGTGTTCTACAGGCTATCCTTTTGATAATGTTGTTTACATTCCATAGATAGTAGCAGTGTTTTCAATGGTGAAAAGCGAAAAAAAGCTCTAAGGTCTGTTGGGGGTTTAAGCGCAAAGCGCAAATAAAGCTTGGGCTTTAATGAAAAAAAGTCAAAAGGTACAAAAAATACAACTATATATGTTTATTCCAATACTAATAATTATAAACATGAATGACAAATATATGACCAAAGAAATTGGAAAAAAAACTATGATAAAGTGAAATATCAATTGTTTAGTGTCACTTCTTTAGAAGAGGCTCATTGGCAAGTAAAATCTTGCCTTAGAACCTTGCAGACGACATTAAAGCGCACATAAAGCGAGGCGAAGCACTCAACACATTTTGAGCCTCGCTTCAGGGATTAAGCGCGCCTTTGACTACACTAGATAGTAGGTAGTGTTTTTTGATGTATCATGACTTTTATTTGAAAAAAGGTGTAATATAGCTTAGCTGTGGTGTTTATCATTCATTACTTGGTGATTAATACAAGTAATTAGTTACAAAAAAGGTACTTTCAACAGTAATCTTTATCCTCTTGATTTTTGGGTGGATTCCGGTTCTTCTTCTTATTCGATTATGCTTGATGTTGTTGTTTGACGTAGTGTTGGGCAAAATTAACTAATTGGTGGAATTTTGGATTAGCTTTGTGAAGCTTCTTGACAATTGAAATTTTGAATATTTGCATCTTGATATTTGATTTTCTTGAAGCATCTACCTTCATCATTAAGTATTTGATGGTGATTTTGATAAGCTCATTTCTAGAATTCATTTCTTGAGCACCTTATATGGCTATAGCTAAATTCATGTGTTTAAGTTTGATATGATATGTTGCAGTTTTTTTTATGGGAATTGGAGAAATTTATGGCTCCAATCCCAAAGTTTTTGTGCTACTAAGCTTTATGCTTAGCGATAGTCTGTTGCTATCGTAGGTGATGTGCCTGAAAAGACTTGAGGATGGTCACTTGAAGTGGACTCTCTAGAAGCATAGATGGTGATCATATTTGCATAAGCATATATTTTATCTTTTAATTATGATGGTTTTCCATATATATATATATATATATATATATATATATATATATATATTTGTAGACTTTTGGGGATTTGTACATGAACCATATGATACACTTAGATATGTACTTTTTAATGAATGTTGGCCATGATGTAACTTGAAATTGGTGAATAGTTTATCTACTTCTTTCTTCCATAGAGAGGGAACTTATCCTTAGACTTTTGGAGGGTGTGTAAATCGAGTCTAGTTATTTACTATGTTTACTCTTGAATTTCACTTTAGTGGCGAAGGGGACTTAAATAGTTAGTGCTTGACATTTGAAATTTTGGATTTCATGCCTAGTATGAGTCTAGAATGTAGTAGTATGAAAAATAATCTTCTACTTGATATTAGATACAATCTAAGGTGTTGATTTAATTGAAAGATGTGCTTCCCATTTTAACTCAAAGAGTCTTGAAGAAAATACATAACTTTGTATATTAGATTAGTTCGATTAATAAGTGGCCTTCAATTTAGCCTGAAAAGAAAAAAAGTGGGGTAGAAGTTAAGTTCCCTAGGAAGTTTCTACAAATGATATTCTACTAGACACAATCATCTGGGGGAGCGATGCTTGGAATGGTTGAAGTTGCAGAGACAATGACTTGTCGTGGGAAATCTATTATCTTGGCAAACAAGCTATCCTTGACACCACAGTGACACGGTTATCAATTTTATTATTTATTTTTTAAAAAAAAAACTTACCAACTTGCAGTACACGTTTTGGGTTTGTTGTCTCTTGAATAGACTTGTTTGTATCCCCTAAATACCATACATGTGATATTTTCCAACGACTTTTTATGCTTCAACTCTTTCTTTTCTAATTTTCTGCATAACGTGTCACCAGATAATCGCATCAAGCACATTCTTGTCGTTGATTAGACCGATATGACGTCCATGTAGATGTAGTCTGTGCTGTTGTAAGTGAACATTGGGATGAGCTGAACCGTTTAAAGCCTACATATAAGGAAGTCATTAGTTTCATCTTGTTTGGAAGGAGACCTTTTAAAATTTGACTTTACCGCTCTTTGGTGAACTTTTTTAATTCTTTGTAACTATTTGCATTGTTAAGGGGAGCCTTGATGCAAAAGTAAAATTTATTATCGTGTGACGAAGAGGTCATAGGTTCAAATTGCTGAACACAACCTTTTTTTCTTCTAATTTTAATATAGATTTTGCACGGATTGCCCTTATTTCAAGATGATCTTCTTGATTTTCATTTAATGAAAATTTATCGGTTAAAGTACTCTTAACTATGACCTAGTTTTGCAACTTGTACGACAGAAGTTCCATAGGAATAAATTATGCATAAGTATTCTGAAAATGACACAAGCACCGTAAGAACTAAATTATGCACGTAAAACTTGTAGGTTATGAACTTCTTAAGGCATAATGTTTTGAAATGGAACCAAATTTTTACTTGAGATTTTTTTCTTAGGTATAACTTATATCTTGCGATTTCTTTTTTATATCGGGGTATTTTCAGTTAATTTTTTGTAACTTCAGGTGTTGAAAGGGCAAAAATTAGAAATCATCCAGAAATAGGAGCATTCAAACTAATGAGCCAATTTTAGTTCATTAAAGTGGTGGTGGCTTTACGACCCCTACCTGTATATTAACCACCAAAAGGAGAATAAATGTAGCCAAGATTAATAACTATCCAAGTTGTCCCAAACCAAATCAAACACTTCACGTGAAATTAGGAAATAAATGATAAAGTTTAGCTTTTTCTATATTATTAGAATATATCAAAGTGGAAGCATTATATGAATATACTAATAGGAATATAACTTTTTCTTAAATATAATTTAATTTCATAATGCTAATGTAATTCCATTGAGGCATCAACTCACAGAAATTGGATTCATGCTAAGTAAAAGGTTAATCAAATATTGTCCCCATCTTATTTCTAACAATTTGGATATGTGAAGGTGTTAAACTAATGAAAACATCCTAACCAATATTTTAGTATTCTTTCTATGTTCCATCATTGGATAATTGAATTAAACTGTAACGTACCAACGGATTCCAAGTTACTGCAAGTTAATTATCTATTGTTAATATAACAAAAATATGTTTAACAACTCATATCAATCAACTCTTAGACATAACAAAATATGTATAACAACTCATATCAATCAACTCTTAGACATAACAAAATATGTATAACAACTCATATTAATCATGAAACATTTATCAATTTCTCAACTTATCAATATCAACATAACAAAATTTGAAGAAACCTTGATGTTAGGTCTTCAAAGGGAAACTTGAATCCTTGAGTTTGAGAGGATTTTATTGGAGATAATTTGAGAGAGAAGGGGATGAAGATTTGGGTTGTTTGGAGAGGCAAAAGACTGAAATTATGATCCAAAACGCGTCCAGTTGTGTATATAGATATTAGGTAATTTTACCAAAATATCCCTACAAAATCTGGAAAATCCGCCAAAATTTGCTGCAGGCCCTCTCTGTTCGACCAAGCATAACTTTTGACTCCGAACTCGGAAAAATACAATCTTGGTGGAGTTGGAAAGAAGACTCAAAGACCTTTAATTTAATAGGTTATGGGACACCCAGTTCATTATATTTTAGGAGATATGGTCATTTGAAGTTGACCCTTATACTAACTCATTCGGAAACTTAGCCGAAATGAATTCTTTGGACTTGGCTTGATTTTTTTTGGGATCCCTTATGACCCTAAATCACATCTAATATATTTTAAATACTTATGAATCAATCATAGATCATATATACAATTTGAATCCTTCGAGTTCGATCTTATACGTACATGAAGAATGGTCCGAATCTTAGTGAAAAAAAAGTTGGGATGTTACAGATAACATCTGATTTTTAAGAAAAAGAAGACAGGAATAAAAACTCAAAATATCAAAATTGATGTACCACCTCAAAAGGCCTACCTAGAAAGCTCAAGCAACATGCTAATTGCCTTCAGATTGTGCAATTACATAAGGAAATTGTATCACAGCGATAGCGTAGCCAAATAAACCAAACAAAAGAAATATTCACTTCTTATTCTTCGAGGGAAGCTCTGGTATCATGTCAAGGACAGATGAATTCCCCCTTTCAACGTCTACCAAAAAAACAGCTGTAGTTGCATCAAATGAGAAGCCCTTTCCAGCCATTTCCTTCATAAAAGATGCCATTTCACTAATTTTGTTGCACCTGAGAAATCCTTGCACAATGACATTATAAGTGACATTGTTTGGAGAACAACCGTTGTCTTCCATTTTTCTTAGAATATCTTTAGCTTCATCAAACAACCCTTCAAGACAAAATCCATTTATCATTACAGTGTATGTTCTCACATCCGGGAACAATCCAAGGAAAGAAAGCTTCTCGAAAACAGCATGCGCTTCATTGACCTTACCATTTTTGCACAATCCATTAATGAAAAGATTACAAAATGCAATATCAACATATTCTCTCTTTCTTTCCAACTTATTAAAGAGTGAAATGGCTTGTTCAACAAATCCGTACTTAAAATAACCATTGAGCAAAATGGCATGAGTGTATATATTCGGCTTGGTCCCCGCAAATAGCATCTCGGCGTAAATTTGTTTTGCTTCACCAGTGCTTCCAACTTCAAACAGACCTTTCAAGATAGTATTGCAGGTAACAATATCAGGTTTTGATCCCTTTTGAGAAATTTCATAAAACAATTGCGTGGCCTTAGCCAAATTCTTTTTCTTACAGTATCCATTTATTAGTATGGTATAGCTAAAAATGTCAGGCTCAATCCCCTTATCTATCATGGTATCAAAAATTCTCCTCGCACTATCCACTTGACCACGCAAACAATATCCATCCATTATCGCATTGTAGGTGATTATATTAGGCTCTACACCTTTTCCAACCATGTGTACCATTACTTCCTTGGCATCTTCGACTTTTCCTTCTTTGCATAGTCCATCTATTAGTATGGTGAAAGAGCGCACATCTGGATAAATATTAAGGTTCACCATCTGAGAGAACAAAATCTTAACTTTTTCCCACTGACCAATCCTACACAAACCATCAATTAATGAAGTAGATGTGACTACATCTGGAGGAATGCCTCTCTGCTTCATCTCGTTTATAATAGTGATAGCAGCATCTAAGTTTCCATCTTTGCAAAGGGCATCAACAACAATGGTGTAAATATATATGTTGGGCTTAGTGTTGCCTTGTTCCATTAAACGGATCAAACTTAAAGTCTTGTCAGTATGGCCCCTTTTACTAAGTCCATTCATGATAGTTGCATACATGACTACGTCAGGCTCACAAACCTTGTTTCCCACCAATTTTTTGAACAATTCAACTGCATCTTTAATCTTATTTTCAGCAAAGATTCCCCTTATTAGAGTTGTAAAGGTGACAATATCAAATGGAATGCCATTCTTCAAGTAAATGGGTGGCACTGAAAATGCATAATCAGAACAAACCATCAAACAATAACTATTAATCACAGCAGTCAAGATGAACCCATTAATTGGGATACCCAATTTCTGCATTTCTCGAAAAAGAGAAAGGACAACAGAGTAATGCTTCATACTTATCATATTGTTAAACAATTTAGAGAAATCGACAAGTGAAGGAAGAGGTGTCATTCTAACCATTTGATTGAAGAGAGTAACAGCATCATCTAAACACTGAAAATTGCTACTATTTACACTAACTTTAGTACGGTGGCATGAAGAAGAAGAAGAGTAAAAATGGGAAATATGAAAGGAAGAGATAGAGAGAATAGAGTCATTCCATTTCCGCAGATAAATTCTCTTCATCTTCAATCTCTCTCACTCAATTTCTCCATAATTTTCAGTGTGACCTAATTTTATAGAATGCATTGTATAAATTAGAGCTGCTTATTGGAGAGAAAACGACTTATTTTTAAGTATACTAATATGCTAGCCAACTAATAAGTTATCGATTGGTTCGATATCAAATTAATAATTAACACTCTGTTTGGACGGTGGTTTTTCATGATTATAGACTGTATGATTTGTTATTGTTTAATGATAACTTTATTGTTTGGTTTGACTATATGGTGCTGTAATGTCCTTAATTATTAATGAATGTCAATGCGGTGTCGTTACAATCTCACAAATGTTACCATTTCCTTTTTCTTCAATCAGATCTCATCGAGTTTTCATGGCTTCAACCATTCATCGATCTTCTGTGTGAGTTTTTTTACTCTTTGTTTTCAATTTTAAGCTAATGGGTGCCGCTCAATGTGTTTGTTTTATGTTCTTTTGATTCGCTGTGAAGTGGGTCTCTTTTGTTTTTTTCATTTTGTTATGTGATTCCACTAGAGATAACAACCACAAATGAAGAGATAATTTCAATTTGAAATTTCTAGAAGCTTCAAAAATTGTTACGGAGGAGAATGAGTAATACGACGTGAAAGCGGTAGATATATTAGGGTAACATTTAATAATGAATAAAGGTAAATTAGAATTATTTAAAATTAAGTAAGGGTATAATTAAAAATAAAAAAGTAAACAGTGAGATACCACTGAATAAGTGGTTTCAAAAAGTGAATGTTTTCATGGCTACAAAACCATGAAACCAAACCATATCATACCACAGAAAACCATCATCCAAACAAGCTGTAACGGGCGATTATCGGGCGGTGTATTGACTTAATCATTTCATGCTCCCTTCTTCTCCTCTTCTTCTTCAATGGCGTAAAAGTGTTTTTGATGACTATATATAGTGAGTAGGGTTGAAGGGATTATTTTAATTTTCTTTGACCAAAAATTAGCTCTTTCTTTTTATATGATTAAATTTATTCTTATGTATATACAATGAATTTTGAACGTAAATTTTAGAATAAAAAAGTTATTTCCAATAAACTATCACTCTATAATATTAAACTTTGTACTTTGCTATCAAAATTATGTTATCTTAAGATTTGCATGTCAAACTTTATTATTAGTAATTGATACAAATGATATTAGTCCTCCTGTTACTTAAATTCTGGATCTGCCACATGATGTCACGACCCAACCAGGGCCGCGACGGGTACCCGAAAGTGTTATTCCGAGCACCTACTATACGTATCCTATTCTTACTACTGAGTGGGCCGAATGAGAGATACCATTGTTAATAGCATCTTTATAACCATGCGACAACAGACTTTGCTAACATATTACACAGCGACGAACAAAGTTGCAAAATATCTAGCTGTACATATCTGTCTACGAGCCTCTAAACAAGATACATATGACCACAAGGAGGGCCGGTTTCTGCCGTGCCCAAATATATACACAAAACTAGTACCGATAAAATGAAGCTCCGAAACAACTGGAGCGCTCTTGGTGTACTGCTAGTGGAGCTCCTAAGGACCGAACTCGTCCGCCTGCCTACCTGCGTGGCATGAAACGCAACGTCCACAAGAAGGGACGTCAGTACGAGTAATGTACCGAGTATGTAAGGCAAAAAAAATCAGCATAATAGAGAACATAGGGTATGAATAACTATATCATAGAATCATAGAGCATATAATGAGATAAGAGAGTAACCTGTACATATGAGTGCCCTTTTAGGCCGGATGCCATGCATGCTTGTCTTATCATGTAAAACATATCTTTTTCATATGCATAGAAAATAGAAGTCATATCACCGAACAACGTCGGCGTGCCCACATATGTCCCGCGTCCGGGCATCCCTCGTCCAGGATGAAAATTACTCCAACTGATCAGGTGGGAATGCGTCTATAGCGCCACATATACACCTCCCCATATCCCCCATATACATATACATATACATATAGACAGCATGCAGGAGAGCTCAACGAAAGTCATGTATCTATCGGAGTGACGGAAGGTCGGTAACCTCCGATTATATTATGAATTAATCACGGTCGCTTTGTCTCACCTTGAAGGAACAATTGTTATAAGATGAGACTATCAACGAAAGATAATATTAAGAGAACGTAGAATAAGGTCACAATCTTATAAGGCGTCAAATCGTATACATATGCACATATGATCAATTTTCAAGACTCGTAGAATAATTAGAATGAGCTATGATTAACAAAATAAGATAAGAGTCATGTCAAGTACCTTTCGAAAATTACCATGGATTATATCAAAATGAAACTTTTGGAATCATATACACATATCTAAGCGCGAGAAAATATCCTTTGGAAACTCAAGAAAATTGGCGATCCTAGTGGCTCTACGAATAGGACTTCCTTGAAATTGTACAAAATGACATATACTTGTTTCATAAAACTCATGCCAAAAGAAAGAGTATCTCTATATACTTATGTCAAAACATGCCAAGAAAAAGAAGGGTAAACCTTTATTTTGGGAACTATAGACATTTTAGAAAACATTGACGGGTTATAAGAAAAGTAGTCATTTCCTTGGGACCATTGGCACCTAGCTTTAGAAAACAAAGAAAATATGGAAGCACTTATGAAACCATAACATCGGGATCATGCCTTGAAAAAGAAGGCTAAGCCTTACATACCTTGTCCGCTTCCTTAGTCAATCCCACTTAACTCTTGGCTTTCCCAAAATCTATAACAAGATTAATGAATGCCAACATTAGCTATAGGTATCCAAGAACCTCATTCTAAACTAACATTTTGTCTACCAAAATTTCGACAGCACTTCCCTTGTAAATACACCATCCCCGAGGATCTAACTCGGCCAATTTACCAACAATCATACCAAATCAATATACTACTTTCTCCAAGACCTTCCAATTCCAATAAGAACAATAACAATCTAATCCCTTCTTTCAAATTCAATTACCACAACCCAATAATTTACACACTAACCACATCATACTAACAATATTAGCTTCCATATATGCAAGAACATCATATTAAATTTACAAACTTCTAAAACAAGTCTCCAACTACTATAACTTTATAAGGATCCTTAAGCTTTTCTTAGCAACATAGAATCCATAACAAAAACTAAAATACTAAATAGAATCAATTCACCATAACTTGCCAAACCACCCCCATATTTGGCCACAACAACTATATGCATATTTTCATGAATTTTCCATCCATTCCTATACCTTGCAACAACAACCACATACTACATAAAATTAATCTATTCTTTCCACACAATATCACATACACGGCCAACACCCACATACATATTTTCATATACTTCATCCATTTCTTCACTCTACAACATATACCAACCATCCATAAAAAATAGAGAAGATTGAAACCTTACCTTTTCCACTTAATTCTTCAACTTGCTAGAATTGTGCCTTGCAAGAACGAATAGCCTTCTTGTTCCAACAATCTCTCTATGTTGATTAGGGCCTTCAACTTGCTTGGAATATTAGAAGAATTAATTTTGGAACAAGATTTCAAGGGATAAAATCCCTAGCTATGCCAATTTTCCTCTCTTATTTTTTCTCCCCTCTTTTCTCCAAGTTTCTTGAAAATTCTAGAAATTGAAACAAGATGACTACTAAGTCATCTTTGGGCTTTTTCTACTTCTTGAAGTTTCTAGCAACTATATATATATATATAAATAGATAGTAAATGGGTAATGGGCCTCTTAATTAATGAACTTAATTTCCAAAATTTGGGCCATTTCTTATTTTGGGCCTCAATTCTCTTATCATTATTCCTTTGTAGCCCAAACTTATGTATCTCACTTTTGTAATTCCCAAACTAATTTCCAAAAATTCCACATAAATTTTTCCCTCGGCCTTCCTCCGTATTTCCACCTCCATGTTTTCTTGAACATTACACCGGTATTAAATAAAATAACTCATAACCTCTTTCCTTGCAAGTCAATTTTTTTTTTTCCAAATGCGCAAAAGTGCGAGATGTAACACATGACATCATACACGCAAAAAATTTGAAAAAATTATGCATAATGCAATGCAAAATCCAAAAGGTTGTATCACTTATATAGAGAAAATAGAAGTTGGAACCCTCACAAAACAATAAGGGGTCGTTTTAGTAGAGTGTACTAAAATAATGCTTAATAGAATATATATTAGTAATGTTTGTATTAGTTATGCTTGCATTAATTAAACATAGAATATTTCTCATGCATTGTTTGGTTTAATGTATTAAAAAATAACATTCATTGCATAGAAATATTTATTTACAAAAATATCCTCAACAATTATGATGAAAAAGATGTAAAAGAGATTTTGAGGGGTAATTGGGTCTTTAACCATAATAATGCAAGCATTAAATCCCCACCTAGAAATCCATGGTATTAGTAATGCAGCCTTAATACACAATAGAGTGTATAACCAATGTACCAAAGAAGGTACTGCTAATACACCTAATTAATGCATGCTTCATTTTTACTAACACACTCTACCAAACAACCCCTAAAATCAGAAAGGTAGATCTCTCTGTCCGAAGAAAGTCAACTCTACGAATTCTAAACTATCTAAAGAAGTTCTAAAAAAAAAAAGGCAGCTCGATGCAATAATCTCCCGATATGCACGAATTTAGGAAAGAACCGAACTACAAGAGCCTATTGTACGCAACTTTACGATGCATATCCAAAGAATGACTCAAATTGCAAAATCAACTACTAGTGACAAGTTGCACCAGTTGACAATGTCTGCTCGATAAAAATACAAAACTGATGTTTCAATTCTTTTATTGCTGAGAAAACGAAGCACTTGCTAAGATGCTTTCAATTTACTTGTGCTCATATATTAAAACTTAATCCCTGTTCAAACATCCTCCTCTATTCTTCAACTGTGAGTCCAAAGCCAAAGTTGTAGTCTTTCCTTTTGTGATCGACCTGAACAAGCGATAAGGAGCACATTTAGGACACTGATGAAAGTTATACAGCCAAACTGTGTGAGATTGTATTCCAAGCAGTAAAAGCAACAAGGAAAAGAATAGACAGAGGGGTGTGCCCCTTATCTACCAAGTTTGTATCCATGCGCCCTTCGGAGATTTCTCGGTTATCAGGAAGAGACAAAAAAAAAAACAGGTTAAAGTTTGAAGCAAAAGCAAAAAGGTGGGAGGAAATCAAGAAGCTTTTCATATTTCAGCATCATTGAGAGAAGGAGAGACAGCCTCAATTCTAAAATAAAGGCGTTAGGAACATGTATTCTGTGAAGGAGCTACGACAAGATAAAAAAGTCCAGATGCAACCTACCTCGGCTGCTAAATTGAAATTAAGACCCATGTTCAAGCGCTCATCCAATAAAGCAGCAACACATCCATTGGAATCAATCTTCCCTCTGAGACTACACTGTAATGCATGAATAAGTGCTGTTATAGAAACAAAATTTTAGTATTCAGTATTTATAAAGAGAATACCGAAGTACATACATAAAAAAGTATAAAATAGTATTAGTACAAAACTAATTATTTAGATTTTCAGAAAAAATTACAACAAAAGGTTACCTGCCGAAGGATGTAATCATAACCAAAGCTTGATGTAACATCTCTAGACATATGGTTGGTTGTACATAAAGTCTGATGCTAGAGACAGCTGCATCGCAGAAAAGAGTTTAAGAAAAGCAAGTCACAACTGAAGTCCTTAAGATACTAATTCAGTGCAACCATTCCCATACATGGTGCAACTTTCTGAACATAACTTTAAGAAAATCAGTATGGTCAACATTTTTTCTCAAATCAAAACTGATGTCTGGAAAGCTCAAGCGATGTTCTAATTGCCATCACATTTGGCAAATGCATTGGGTGTCATTTCTTTTGCAGGGATAAAAAGGAAACTGTATCACAGTGATTGCGTAGCCGAATGAACCAAACAAAAGAGATATTCACTTCTTATTTTTCGAGTGAAGCTCTGGTATCATGTCAAGGACAGAAGGATTCTCCCTTACAATGTTTACCAAAAACTCAGTTGTAGTTGCATCAAATGAGAAACCCCTTCCAGCCATTTCCTTCATAAAAGATGCCATTTCACTAATTTTGTTGCACCTGAGAAATTCTTGCAAAATAACATTATAAGTGACATTGTCTGGAGCACAACCGCTGTCTTCCATTTTTCTTAGAATATCTTTAGCTTCATCAAACAACCCTACAAGAAAAAATCCATTTATCATTACAGTGTATGTTCTCACATCCGGGAGCAATCCAATAAAAGAAAGCTTCTCGAAAACAGCAAGCGCTTCGTTGAGTTTACCATTTTTACACAATCCATTAATGACAACACTATAAAATGCATTATTAGTATATTCTCTGCTTCTTTCTAACTTATTAAAGAGTGACATAGCTTCTTCAACAAGTCCACACTTAAAATAACCATTGAGCAAAGTGACATGAGTGTATATATTCGGCTTGGTCCACGCAAATAGCATCTCAGCGTAAATTTGTTTTGCTTCACCAGTTCTTCCAACTTCAAACAGACCTTTCAAGATAGTATTGTAGGTAATAATTGTAACACCCCTCAAAAAAAAATTCCTAAGATTTGGACCCTTTTTGTATTCGTGTAGGGTCTAACTCAATTATTTCGAAGTATGTGCTTGAGTTAAGATGAGTTCCCGAGAAATTGAAAAGTGCTGGAGGTGATGTGGGGTCACGGGGGACCCCTAGGACCAAGCTAAGACCAAGAAGGTTCGTCATGGTTAAGTTTTAGTACGAGTTTGTATGAGAAGTCGACTTCTAACGACCCTATCTTTTGAGAGATGGAGATATAGGTGGCCCACAACCTATTAAATTGAAGGTCGTCAAGTCTTCTTTCCAACGCCACCAAGAATGTAAATTTTGGAGTTCGGAGTCGAAAGATATGACGATCCTAAGGTGAACGAGCACAACCGAGATTTTTAGACCTGGGGTTCAACTACTGGAAATCTGGGCTTGGTGCCGTAGTGGCGCGATGTGCCACTATCGCGCCAGGAACATGCCTTAGTAGTTTGGCCCTTGGCGCGATGCGCCACTAAAAGTTGTGCAGGGTTTTTCAGGCCAAATTCCAAAAACTCAGAACAATGGCCTTGGCGCTGTAAGGGCGCGACGCGCCACTATCGCGCCAGAAACATGCCTCAGTAGTTTGTTCTCTAGCGTGGCGCGCCACTACGAAGTGTGCAGGTTTTAGACGTATTCAGCCTGGTGCTGCAATGGAGCGATGCGCCACTATCGCGCCAGGTGCATTTTTAGCCTATTTTCAGAACTTTTGAGGAGGGGCAATTTGGGAACTTACCCAAATTATATATATATTACCCTTGGTCTTTTTGGAACACATTTTTCAGCCTCACTCTCTCTCTAAAAAGCCCTAGGAGCTTCTCTCTCTCTCTCTCTTCTTCTTCTTCTCAATTTCCAACAAAAAGAGTCCAAGAGCTTCAAGATTTGAGTCCTCCATTGAAGATCCAACCACAAGGTTTTCTTCAAGTCTTCACTAAGGTATGTAAGGCTATCTAAAACATGGGTTGAGTCCACCCATGTTCCCTACTCTTGCTTTGAGGTTAGATGTTCATAAAAATAGAGTTTCTTGGTATGGTTTATGCTTGTATGAACTCTGTCCCCTATGTATTTGATTCTATATGTGTTGATGTTGTTGAGCCAAGGAATTCCTAAATTGAGCCTTTATGTGAGTATGAATCGATGAAGATGAAGTTGTTAAATATATTTTATTAATATCCTTAACTATGTGGATTATGATAAAAGAGGTTATTTTCCTAAAAAATGTTGCCTATTATAGAGTGTGATTTAAAGTCTTGAGTTGTGATGAGTCTCAAGGATTTCTCTAATGGATAGAGTAAATGATTGGTTATGTCTATATGTTGCTATAATTGTGCATCTAAATTTTTTTTGAAGAGATGATTGAGATTGATCTGATAGTACGATTGGAAGGGATTCGATTGTGATAGAGTTTATGAGTTGACAAGATTGTAATTAGACATGTTGATATGAGTTGATTGAGTTGACTGGATGGAGTTTTATGAGCATTGAGTCTTGGGAAGAGTATCGAGCACTGAATTGGGCAAGAGTATAGTCCATACTCGAACCCAATACCTATGTTGCCAAACGTAGGGGGGATTGAACCGTTAAAGTCGGATGCTTCCCCGAGAGTTTTGTCCTGACATTATAGGACTTGGTTGGATTGGATTCGTGGCTGATTTACTCGTTCATGCCCTGGCAAAGTATGAACGGACGCGGCAACAACGTCGGCTTATTGTACTGTCACTGGCTCATAAGTGATGGTTGTCGGTTAAGAGAAACTCCCAAATAGGTCTTTATAGTACTCTGATCAGTTGAGTTGAGGGAGTTGCTATATGCTTATGAGTTAGTCCTATCTAAACTATTTCTTGTGTAGATTTAGGACATTTGAGTGAGTTGTCCTGTATATATATATATATATATGTTGAGATCCTGAGTTGACTGATTCTTCCTTGATGTTCATTTCATTCAGCCATTTTACATACTTGTACATTCCATGTACTGACGCCATTTGGCCTGCATCATTTTATGATGCAGAGACAGGTACTAGAGATCATCAACCGGCGCTCCGTTGAAGATCCACATACACTTTCGGCTAGTTGGTGAGTCCTCCTAGTTTCCGGAGGATGTTGAGCCTTCTTGTACAGTTTTGTTGTCATTTCCCTTATTTTGTTTGTTGGTAGCCATGGACTTGTCATTGGCACCTCTTGGACTTAGATAGAGGCTTCATAGACTGAAGTGTGGGGAGGTTGAACGGTTATTTTTGAGGAGTCTTATTTTATGTGTTTGTTGAGTTGATAAGTGTTTGGCCTTTGGCCTCATATTGTGAATAGCATTTTATTAATTAAGTTTCCACTAAGAGAATGTGATTGAATGAAGGTGTGATTGGACCAGGTGGTTCGCTCGGAGGTCAGAGATGGCCTTCGAGTGTCAGTTACGTCTAAGGTACCCTCCCGAAGCGTGACAAACATGGTATCAGAGCCCATAGTTCAAGTGTCCTAGGGAGTCTATAAAGCCGTGTCTAGTAGAGTCTTGCTTATGGGTGTGTTGTGCACCACACTTATAATCAGGAGGCTATAAGACATTAGGAATTGTTTCACTTCTTTCATACTCTGAATTCGTGCAATAGAGTTAAACTCTATAAAACTTTTTTCTAATTCGTGCGTTTATACGTTACATATAATACCTCCTAATCGTACCGCTAGCCAAAGGAATGTTGATAATGTAGGGATGCCACAGTTAGGGGTACGTCCAGCAAGGGCTAGAGGTCGACCTGCGAGATATGCGGAGACACCTCAAGTGTTTGCTACTCCGCCTGCACCCACGTCAGAGGCAGAATTTAGAGGAGCGATTGCAATGCTCACGCAACTAATGGCTGCCCGAAATGGTAACCCGAGTTTGCCGACTCTTAGCTCTAGTTCCCAAGAGCCATCTGCTGCCACTAGAATTAGAGACTTTTTGAGGATGAATCCGCCGGCATTCACAGGTTCAAAGGTTGATGAAGACCCCCAAAACTATATCGATGAGATGTGGAAAATTCTGAAAGCTATGCATGCTACGGAGATTGAGGGGGTCGAGTTGGTGTCCTATCAACTCAAGGATGTGGCAAATATTTGGTATAACCAATGGGAGCAATGTAGGGGTGAGGATGTTAAACCTGCTAGGTGGGATGAATTTGAGGGAGCCTTTCTTGACCACTTCTTTCCCCGAGAATTGAGGGAAGCAAAAGTGGAGGAATTTGTAAACCTGAAACAGGAGGGTATGTCGGTTAAGGAGTATGGCCTAAAGTTCATCCAGCTGTCCAGGTATGCTCCACAAAAGATTCTAGATGTGAGGTCAAAGATGAAGAAGTTCGTCTCAGGATTAGGGAGGCATGTGAAGAAGGAGTGCAAGGCAACATTGTTGATCTCGGATATGGATCTTTCTAGATTAATGGTGTATGCTCAACAAGTAGAGGAGGAGAAAAGAAAAGACAGAGAAGAGCACCTGAGCAAGAAGGCAAAATCAGCGGGTCATGAGAATGAACAGAGGCAAAACAAGGGCAACAGGTCCTTCTTCCAGAAGAGGCCTCCCAATTATGCCTCATCTACCGCAAGTGCACCTATGCCACAGAACAGGTATGACCGGCAAGGATAGATTCGCCAGAATTTCAGCCCCCAGGGTTCTCAATCCCAGGCCAGTGTAAGTCAAGGGTCGAGGGAGAAGCCACCATGCGGCAAGTGTGGTAGGCTCCACTTGGTAGAATGCAGAGCGGGAAGAGTTGGTTGTTATAAATGCGGTCGAATATACCATTTTCAGAAGGAGTGTCCGATATGGAGGGATAGGGCCCAATTCTCTACCACCGCACCACTAGCTAGGGGTAATCATAGGGGCACTACTTTAAGTACGAGTGGAGGTACAAACCGCCTATATGCCATGGGTAGTCGCCAAGATCAAGAGAACTCTCCAAACGTCGTGACGGGTATGATTTGAGTCTCTTCTCTTGACTGTTATGTTTTGATGGATCCGGGTTCCACATTATCTTTTGTGACTCCTTACGTAGCTAGTAAGTTCAATAAAATTCCTGAATGTCTTAGTGAGCCTTTCTACGTAGCTACCCCTGTTGGTGATTCTGTCTTAGCTGAAAGAGTTTATAGAGGTTGCACTGTGTCAATCCATCACAGGGACACCTTGGCCGACCTAGTTGAGTTGGACATGGTCGATTTTTATGTGATTCTTGGCATGGACTGGTTTTATGTCTGTTATGCCTCTATTGATTATAGAACTCAGGTTGTCAAATTCAAATTTCTGAACGAGGCTGTCATAGAGTGGAGGGGTAGTCCTATTATGCCTAAGGGTAAGTTTATTTCATACCTTAGGGCCAGGAAGCTAATCTCAAAAAGGTGTGTTTATCACATTGTCCGAGTGAAAGATGACAGTATTGAGTCTCCATCCCTTGAGTCGGTTCCAATTGTCAATGAGTTTCTGGATGTCTTTCCTGAATATCTGCCTGGAGTCCCTCCTGATAGAGAGATTGAATTTGGGATCGATATTCTTCCTGATACCCAGCCTATCTCAATTCCTACATATAGAATGGCCCCAGCTAATTTGAGAGAGTTGAAAGAGCAGTTGAAGGACTTATTAGATAAGGGATTTATTAGGCCGAGTGTCTCACCATGGGGAGCTCCGGTCCTATTTGTTCGAAAGAAAGATGGGTCTCTTAGAATGTGTATCGACTACAGGCAGCTGAATAAGGTCACCATAAAGAACAAATACCCTCTCCCCAGAATAGATGACTTATTCGATCAACTTCAGGGTGCCACTTGTTTCTCAAAGATAGACTTGAGATCCGGCTACCACCAGTTGAAGGTGAGAGAATGTGATATTCTGAAGACTGCTTTCCAGACTCGTTATGGCCACTTCGAATTTTTGGTCATGTCCTTTGGGTTGACTAATGCCCCCGCCGCTTTTATGGATCTCATGAACCAAGTATTCAAACCATATCTTGATATGTTTGTGATTGTATTCATAGATGATATTCTGGTTTACTCCAAGAATGAGGAGGAGCATGCCCATCATCTTAGAGTCGTCTTGCAAACTTTGAGAGACCAGGTATTGTATGCAAAGTTCTCCAAATGTGAATTTTGGCTTGCATCAGTGACCTTCCTAAGCCATATTATGTCTAGAGATGGTATTCAGGTTGACGCCCAAAAGATTGAAGCTGTGAAGAATTGGCCCAGACCCACATCCCCGACAGAAATGAGGAGCTTTTTGGGTTTGGCTGGCTATTATCGGAGGTTTGTAGAGGGATTCTCATCCATATCATCACCATTGACCAAGCTGACCCAAAAGAGGGCTAAGTTCCAATGGTCCAATGCTTGTGAGGAGAGTTTCCATAAATTGAAGACCAAGCTAACCACTGCTCCTATTCTAACTTTGCCCGATGGAACAGAGGGTTTTGTGATCTATTATGATGCATCCAGAATTAGTTTGGGTTGTGTGTTGATTCAAAGGGGGAAGGTGATAGCCTATGCTTCAAGACAGCTTAAGGTTCATGAGAGGAATTACCCAACTCATGACCTTGAGCTGGCAGCTGTGGTGTTTGCGCTTAAAATCTAGCGCCACTACCTGTATGGAGTGCATATTGATGTATTCACCGATCACAAGAGCTTGCAATACGTCTTTAGCCAGAAGGAACTCAACATGAGGCAAAAGAGATGGCTTGAGCTACTCAAGGACTATGATATGAGCATCCTCTACCATCCAGGTAAAGCTAATGTTGTTGTTGATGCTCTTAGCAGGTTGTCTATGGGTAGCACTGCCCACATGGAGGAAGGAAGGAAAGAATTGGTGAAGGAGGTACACAGATTAGCCCGATTGGGAGTTCATCTGGAAGAGAACAATGAAGGCGGAGTTACAGTTCAGGATGGGTCTACATCCTTACTTGTGGCAGAGGTAAAGGAGAAGCAAGACCAAGATCCCGTCCTTCTCCAATTGAAGGGAGTCATTCACAAACAAGAGATTATGGTTTTTACCCAAGGGGGAGATGGTGTATTGCGGTACCAAAATAGATTGTGTATGCCAGATGTCGATGATGTTCGAGAGAGGATTATGGCCGAAGTGCATAGTTCTAGATACTCTATTCATCCGGGCTCTACAAAAATGTACCATGACTTGAGGGAAATCTATTAGTGGAGTGGGATGAAGAGATATATTGCGGAGTTCGTTTCCAAATGCCCGAATTGTCAACAAGTGAAGGCTGAGCATCAAAGCCCTTGTGGTTTAGCTCAAAATATAGAAATTCCGGAATGGAAATGGGAGATGATCAACATGGACTTTATCACAGGTCTATCGAGGTCCCAAAAGCAACACAATTAAATTTGGGTGATTATGGATAGAATGACGAAATCGGCTCACTTCTTGGCAGTTAAGACTACTGACACAGCAGAGGATTATGCAAAGTTGTACATACAGGAAATCGTCAGATTGCATGGGGTCCCTTTGTCTATCATCTCAGACAGAGGAGCTCAATTCACTTCCCAATTTTAGAAATCCTTTCAGAGGGGATTGGGTTCGTAGGTGAATTTGAGTACAGCCTTCCATCCCCAGACAGATGGCCAAGCAGAGCACACCATTCAGACATTGGAAGATATGTTGAGGGCATGTGTGCTTGACTTCAAGGGGAATTGGGACGATCACTTACCTCTCATAGAATTTGCATATAACAATAGCTATCATACAAGCATTCAAATGGCTCCTTATGAGGCCTTGTATGAGAGGAGGTGTAGATCGCCCATTGGGTGGTTTGAAGTTGGCGAAGTTGAGTTGATTGGGCCCTATTTTGTCCATCAAGCCATGAAGAAGGTGCGAGTCATTCGAGAGAGGCTAAAGACAGCCCAAAGCCGCCAGAAATCTTACACCGACGTGAGGAGGAGAGACTTAGAGTTTGAGGTGGGAAATTGGGTATACTTGAAAGTGTCACCCATGAAGGGCGTCATGAGGTTTGGAAAGAAGGGGAAATTTAGTCCTCGATATATTGGTCCTTACCAAAATTTGAGACGGATTGGGAGTGTTGCTTATGAGTTGGAGTTACCCTCAGAGTTAGCTTTCATTCATCTGGTATTCTATGTTTCGATGTTGAAGAAGTGCTTAGGCGATCCTTTATTGGTAGTCCCTATTGATAGCATCAGAGTTAAGGATAGTTTATCCTATGAAGAGGTTCCGATCCAAATTCTTGATCGCCAAATTTGCAAATTGAGGAACAAAAAGATCGCCTCAGTCAAAGTCCTGTGGAGAAATCAATTTGTTGAGGAAGCCACATGGGAAGCGGAGGAAGCCATGAAATCTAGATATCCACATCTATTCGTGCTTACCGAGGAGAATGTTGGAGGTAATGTCCATTTCCTTGACATTGAATTCATTGTGCATTTTGAGTCTTGATTGATAATTGATTGAGAATTTGATTGGTTGATTGACTGAATTTTGATTGTGATATGTACTCCGAGTCCATTCTTAGTCCCTCGTCATTCGAGGACGAATGATCCCAAGGGGGAGATAATGTAACACCCCTCAAAAAAAATTCCTAAGATTCGGACCCTTTTTATATTCGTGTAGGGTCTAACTTAATTATTTCGAAGTATGTGCTTGAGTTAAGATGAGTCCCCGAGAAATTAAAAAGTGCTGGAGGTGATGTGGGGTCACGAGGGACCCCTAGGACCAAGCTAAGACCAAGAAGGTTCTTCATGGCTAAGTTTTAGGACGAGTTTGTATGAGAAGTCGACTTCTAACGACCTTATCTTTTGATAGACGGAGATATAGGTGGCCCACGACCTATTAAATTAAAGGTCGTCGAGTCTTCTTTCCAACGCCACCAAGAATGTAAATTTTGGAGTTCGGAGTCGATAGATATGGCGATCCTAAGGTGAACGAGCACAACCGAGATTTTCAGGCCTGGGGTTCAACTACCGGAAATCTGGGCTTGGCGCTGTAGTGGCGCGATACGCCACTATCACGCCAGGAACATGCCTCAGTAGTTTGGCCCCTGGCGCGACGCGCCATTAAAAGTTGTGCAGGGTTTTTCAGGCCAAATTCCCAGAACTCAGAATAATGGCCTTGGCGCTGTAAGGGCGCGACGCGCCACTATCGCGCCAGAAATATGCCTCAGTAGTTTGGTCTCTGGCACGGCGCGCCACTACGAGGTGTGTAGGTTTTAGGCGTATTCAGTCTGGCGCTGCAATGGCGCGATGCGCCACTATCGCTCCAGGTGCATTTTTAGCCTATTTTCAAAACTTTTGAGGAGGGGCAATTTGGGAACTTACCCAAATTATATATATGTTACCCTTGGTCTTTTGGGAACACATTTTTCAGCCTCACTCTCTCTCTAAAAATCCTTAGGAGCTTCTCTCTCTCTCTCTTCTTCTTCTTCTCAATTTCCAACAAAAAGAGTCCAAGAGCTTCAAGATTTGAGTCCTCCATTGAAGACCCAACCACAAGGCTTTCTTCAAGTCTTCACTAAGGTATGTAAGGCTATCTAAAACATGGGTTGAGTCCACCCATGTGCCCTACTCTTGCTTTGAGGTTAGATGTTCATAAAAATAGAGTTTCTTGGTATGGTTTATGCTTGTATGAACTCTGTCCCCTATGTATTTGATTCTATATATGTTGATGTTGTTGAGCCAAGGAATTCCTAAATTGAGCCTTTATGTGAGTATGAGTCGATGAAGATGAAGTTGTTAAATATGTTTTATTAATCTCCTTAACTATGTGGATTATGATAAAAGAGGTTATTTTCCTAAGAAATGTTGCCTATTATAGAGTGTGATTTAAAGTCTTGAGTTGTGATGAGTCTCAAGGATTTCTCAAATAGATAGAGTAAATGATTGGTTATGTCTATATGTTGCTATAATAGTGCATCTAAATTTCTTTTGAAGAGATGATTGAGATTGATCGGATAGTACGATTGGAAGAGATTCGATTGTGATAGAGTTTATGAGTTGACAAGGTTGTAATTAGACATGTCGATATGAGTTGATTGAGTTGACTGGATGGAGTTTTATGAGCATTGAGTCTTAGGAGGAGTATCGAGCACCGAATTGGGCAAGAGTATAGTCCATACTCGAACCCAATACCTGTGTTGCCAAACGTAGGGGGGATTGAACCGTTAAAGTCGGATGCTTCCTCGAGAGTTTTGTCCTGACATTATAGGACTTGGTTGGATTGGATCCGTGATTGATTTACTCGTTCATGCCCTGGCAAAGTATGAACAGACGCGGCAACAACGTCGGCTTGTTGTACTGTCACTGGCTCATAAGTGATAGTTGTCGGTTAAGAGAAACTCCCAAATAGGTCTTTATAGTACTTTGATCAGTTGAGTTGAGGGAGTTGCTATATGCTTATGAGTTAGTCCTGTCTAAACTATTTCTTGTGTAGATTTAGGACATTTGAGTGAGTTGTCCTGTATATATATATATATATATATATATATATATATATGTTGAGATCCTGAGTTGACTGATTCTTCCTTGATGTTCATTTCATTCGGCCATTTTACATACTTGTATATTCCATGTACTGACGCCATTTGGCCTGCATCGTTTTATGATGCAGAGACATGTATTTGAGATCATCAATCGGCGCTCCGTTGAAGATCCACATACACTTTCGGCTAGTTGGTAAGTCCTCCTAGTTTCCGGAGGATGTTGAGCCTTCTTGTACAGTTTTGTTGTCATTTTCCTTATTTTGTTTGTTGGTAGCCATGGACTTGTCATTGGCACCTCTTGGACTTAGATAGAGGCTTCATAGACTGAAGTGTGGGGAGGTTGAACGGTTATTTTTTAGGAGTCTTATTTTATGTGTTTGTTGAGTTGATAAATGTTTGGCCTTCGGCCTCATATTGTGAATAACATTTTATTAATTAAGTTTCCGCTAAGAGAATGTGATTGAATGAAGGTGTGATTGGACCAGGTGGTTCGCTCGGAGGTCAGAGATGGCCTTCGAGTGCCGGTTACGTCTAGGGTACCCTCCCGGGGCGTGACAATAATATTAGGTTTTGATCAAAAAAAAGGGCAGCCCGATGCACTAAAGCTCCCGCTATGCGCGGGGTCCGGGGAAGGGCCTGACCACAAGGGTCTATTGTACGCAGCCTTGCCTTGCATTTCTGCCAGAGGCTGTTTCCAAGGCTTGAACCCGTGACCTCCTGGTCACATAGGTTTTGATCCCTTTTGAGAAATTCTCTTCATCTTCAATGGCTAATGGATGTCTCAGTGTTGCTCTGCTCAGCATGCCCTAATGTATAGACTTGGTGCACTAACATTAATTTAATCAATAAATTAATATTTATTAATTGAAAGAGTGTTTTGATTCAAAAACACGGAGACGAAATTGACGAAATTGATATTTATGCAAATATTTTTTAAAACTTGGTATAATATTATATGTTGGCCAACATGTTAAATGATGTATTTGATTGAATGTTAAGCTATTCATCTAGAAGATTAGAAATCAATTCACAGTTTCACACTCTCTATCTCAGAAACACTCTCTATTTTATTCCGACTTTATAGTATTTTGCTAGATAATATTATTTATTTTATGTTAAACAAAACTTTTGATATATTAGTTTAGCAAGATATTTAGGTGTCTTTCATACTCCAAGAGCCCTTTTTGTTTGGCTAGTTGCCAAGAAAGGTGCAACTTCTACAAGATCCAACAGGTTGTAGTATTAATATCGAAGAAAAATTTAGTTATAACAAATATTATTTTATTTATCTCATAATATTAGTATTCGTGCGATGCGTGGTTGGTATAAAAAAAAATAGTTAAACAAATATTATTTTATTTATTTGATGTGATACATGGTCGGTATAAAAAAATTAGAAATATTATTTTATTTGTTTGACCTAAACAATAGTACAGTATCAGTATACTTTCTATGCTACGATGTTTATGTCATTCTCTATTTATTTTTCTTTGCATTCACACTAATAATAAAAGTAAAACACTAAATGGGATTCCATTTGCATCATGTTGCAAGGTTAAATGAATGTCTTGATTCACATTAATCTTCAAAGAGAATTACAACCAAAGATTAACCATACATGCCCAGAAGTACATGACAAGTCACTAGAGAAAGTTAAAACTGATACAAAATAGGATACACAGGGCAACTTTCTGGCCTCGTATACAGATGACCCGGTGTGCATGGAGCTCTCAGGAAAATGACTTAAGCCAATGGCCACTGAGGTCTTCCAATTCACTTTCTCCCAAGTCCAGTTCACTCAGATTCCTGCAGCAAATTGTGAGTTACATAATTGTAGGTTTTGAGGAGGAGACAAATTGGATAACGAGGAAGCTCACGAGTGGACCGGCAGATCTAAATATTATTACAATCGCTGGTATGCCAGGTTCGGGTAAAACTACTTTGGCGTACAAAGTATACAATGATAAATCAGTTTCAGATAAATCAGTTTCTACTCATTTCGACATTCGCGCATGGTGTACAATACACCAAGAATATTTTAGGAGTTGTTGAACAAAATTTTTAATCAAGTTACTGGATTGGTTCGAAATTGAGTGAGAATATTGATGTTGATGATAAGCTACGGAAACAACTGTATGGAAAGTGGTATCCTATTGTCTTAGATGACTTGTGGGATACCACAACAGGGGATGAGTTAACAAGACCTTTTCCAGACGTTGAGAAGGTAGTAGAATTATTTTTACTACTCGAGAAAAGAAAGTGACTTTGCATGGAAAACGACACATCTCTTAACCTTCAATTGCTCAGACCAGATGAAAGATTGAAGTTATTAGAGAAAAGGGCATTTGGAAAAGAGAGTTGCACTGTTGAACTATTGGGTGTTGGAAAAGAAATAGCCCAAAATTTCATCGTCTTCCTTTGGTGGCTGATCTGATAGCTGGAGTCATTGCAGGTTTGGAAAAGAAAAAGACTTGTGTGGCTTGAAGTTCAAAATAATTTGAGTTCCTTTATTTTAAACAGTGAAGTGTAAGTGATGAATATTATAGAATTATGTTATGACCATTTACAACATCACCAAAAGCCATGCTTTCTTTACGTTGCAACTTTCCACCAGGACAGAGAAAATTCAGTCAATGTTTTGAAAATGGTACGGTGTGCTGAGGAACAGACCGAGATGAAGAATGTGGAAGAAGTGATGGACGTTTATTTGGATAATTTAATTTCCAGTAGCTTGGTAGTTCTTTTCAACGAGATAGGTAAATACCCGACTTTCCAACTTCAGGACTTCTGTTTGAGAAAAGCAAGAAATGAAAAGTTGTTTGTGCATGACTTTCACGTATACTTGAGTGCTTGTTCTTTTTTTGATATGGATACAGATGAACCAATACTGTTAGCAGAGGATACAAAGTTAGAGAACTTGAGATGTTTAGATGAACTTGTGGTTTCCTATTCAAAAGATACAAAAGATATTTTCAAAAGGTTTTCCAATCTTCAATTGAGTCTCAAGAAAGCATGGGATTATTCAACAGAGCGATATTGGTTCCCAAAATTGGATGTCTGTAATGAACTAGAATCGCTTACAGTAGGTTTTATAAGCACAAACACAAATGACAGTGTAGAGACAAATCAGCCATGGGATTTTCACTTCCCATTGAGTTTGAAAAATTTGTGGTCTTCTGACTTTCCTCTGACATCCAATTCACTATCAACAATAGGGAGACTGCCCAACCTTGAAGAGCTGACCCTTGTTGACTCAATTATCCAGGGAGAAAAATGGAACATGGGGGAGGAAGACACCTTTATGAATCTCAATTTTGTTTAACATGAGCCAACTGACTCTTGACAAGTGGGAGGTTGGGGAGGAATCCTTTACCATGCGTCAGAAATTAGTACACTGGGGATGTCGTAAGCTTGAGGAGATTCTGCCTAGTTTCGGCGATATTTATTCATTAAAAATTGAAAGACTTGTAGAGAGCCCTAAACTTGAATATTCCGCTAAGAACATTAAGGAATATGCTGAAGATATTAGGGGAGGGGACGAGCTTCAGGTCCTTGGCCTTAATAATATCTCGTTATTTAAGCACCATGCGTGAAAAGTAGTGAGCGCTCTTACCTTGGGAAATATGTAAGTATAGACGGAATTTATTACATATTCCATTTAATTTTATGTGGTAGAGTTTGACTGGACACCGAGTTTGAAAAAGGAAGGAACTTCTAGTCTTAAACATGCCATGTCATATTTGTGGCTATAAAAGCATGTCATTAAAGGTAAAATGAGAAATTTATAATTAAATTATTTTCAATTATAGAAAGGCGTTGTACTATTAAAAACATGCTAAAAAGAAAAAGAGTGCCACATAAAATGGAGCAAGTTCTTTTCTTCTTTTATTCCGATTTCTTCAACCAGTGTAATTTTCTTTGCAGAGGGCGTGTAAGGAATAGAGATACAATTTTCTTTGCCAGTACATCAGCCTTAGAGGGCCAAGATAAATCCTCAGACAACTCTATTGTGGTGAATAAGTACTCTTGTCAAGTTTCCCCCTTTTTTTCTTCATTTTGTGTGCTTTATAGTTAAAAACCAGTAGTCTTGCTAAGTATTCCAAAATTTGTTCTTTCAAAATTGTTGTTCTTGTATACTCTCTTTTCTTTTTGGTGTGGCTTAAATTGTTTGTATATCATATGTTACTCCTCAAGTCCATCATATAGTACATTATTGCAAATCTTATTGTGTATAAAGCAAATACACTAAAAAAGGGCATTCAAAAAAGAAATGAAGCAGAAAGTAGTACCTATCATCAGTTGCTTCGCTTTCAGAACTTCAGTTTCAGGCGTGACCGTGATGAACCTGTTCTGCAAACCACACATTAATTAAATTGACATCATTTAATGGAATACCTATCTGAGATATACTACTCCTCAAATAGATAGAAAATGACAATACAGAAGATAACAAATAGCATTGGAAATGCTATTCCTAAACTTATAATGTGTACATATAAGGGTAACTCACACTATTTATCATATCAAGAGACCAGTAATACCAGATTTTCAAGATAAAGAATAGTGGAAAAACAATCAAAATATCAGAAGTGATGTACCTCCTCGATAAGCCAGCATGAAAACCCAAGCAACGTTTTGATTTTCATTTTTCATCTTCCACAATTGCATTGGATTCCTTTTCATGTGAGGTGATAAACCGAAATTGTATCAAAGTTATAACATAGCCAAATAAACCAAGCGAAAGAAATATTCACTTCTTGTTTTCCGCATGAAGCTCTGGTATCATGTCAAGGACGGAAGGATTCTCACTTATACAGTTTACCAGTAAATTTGCTGTAGTTGCATCAAATGAGAAGCCCCTTCCAGTCATTTCCTTCATAAAAGTTACCATTTCATTTATTTTCATGCACCTAAGATATCCTCGCATAATAACATTGTAAGTGACATTGTTTGGAAGACAATTGTTCCCCTCCATTTTTCTAAGCATATCTTTAGCTTCATCTAACAACCCTTTTAGACAAAATCCAGTTATCATTGTATTGTATGTTATCACATCCGGAAGCAATCCCATTGAATAAAGCTTCTCAAAAATAGCATGAGCTTTATCGAGTTCACCATTTTTACACAATCCATTAATGATAATATTGTAAGATATAATATCAATATTTTCTTTCTTTCCAACCAACTTATTAAAGAGTGACATAGCTTCTTCAACAAGCCCGTACTTAAAATAACCATCAAGCAAAGTGTGATGAGTGCATAAGTTAGGTACTGGTCCAGTAGATACCATCTCAATGAACAATTGTTTTGCATCACCAGTTCTTCCAATTTCAAACATACCATGCAAGATAGTATTGTAGGTAACAATATCAGGTTTTGATCCCTTTTGAGAAATTTCACGAAACAATTGCATGGCCTCGGCGAGTTTCCTTTTCTTACAGTATCCATTTATTAGTATGCTATAGCTAAAACTGTTAGGTTCAATGCCCTTATCTACCAAGCTATCAAAAATTCTCCTCGCTCTATCTAGTTGACCACGCAAACAATACCCATCCATTATAGCACTGTAGGTGATAATATCAGGCTCTACACCCTTTTCGACCATGTGTTTCATTACTTCCTCGGCATCTTCAACTTTCCCTTCTTTGCATAGTCCATCAGTAAGTATGCTGAAGGTGAGCACATTTGGAGAAATATTAAGGTTCACCATCTCAGATAACATAATCTTAACCCTTTCCCACTGACCAATCCTACACAAACCATCAATTAATGAACTATACGTGACTATGTTTGGAGGAATGCCTCTCTGCTTCATCTCATTCAAAAGAGTGATAGCAGCATCTAAGTTTCCATCTTTGCAAAGGGCATCAACAACAATGTTGTAGATACATGTGTCGGGCTTAGTGTTCCCTTGTTCCATTAAACGGAGCAAACTTAAAGTTTTTTCAGTATGCCCCCTTTTGCTAAGCCCATTCATGACGGTTGCATACATGACTTCGTTGGGCTCACAAATCTTCTCTCTCACCAATTTTTTGAACAATTCAACTGCATCTTTAATCTTATTTTCAGCAAAGATTCCCCTAATTAGAGTGGTAAAGGTGACAACATCAAATGGAATGCCACTCTTCAAGTAAATGGGTAACACCGAAAATGCATAATCAGAACGATGCATCAGACAATAACTATTAATCACACCACTCAATATGAATTCACTAATTGGGATACCCAATTTCTGCATTTCTCGAAAAAGAGAAAGGACAGCAGTGTAATACTTCATACTTATCATATTGTTAAACAATTTAGAGAAATGGACAAGTGAAGGAAGAGGTTTCATTCTAACCATTTGACGGAAGAGATTCACAGCATCATCTAAACTCTTTACTTTGTCAAAATTGCTACTGTTTAACCCAACTTTACCCTTTCCTGAAATGGATTTATCAGAATAATCTCTTACTGTAATTGCGGAAGCAGAATGTGAATTAGGGAAGAAAGAGATAAAGGGAATAGCATTGCCATTTCGCAGAGAAATTCTCTTCATCTTCAATGGCTAATGGATGTGTGAGAGTTGCTCTGCTCAGCGTGCCCTAATTATAGCCTTTGTGCTTTTTGGAAATTTTTAGAATATTTAACAAGTGAAAAAGTGAATAATTCTTATAAATTATTACTTTTTCTAATGTAATTTATATCATTTTTTTTAGTTATCCCAAAAAAAAAATGTCATGCTTCCTTGTTCAATTTTAGTTATTACATATTTTTTTTAAATAATGATTAATATAAGTATATGTTTATTATTATTATTATCATATTAATTGATATATAGTGTTAGATCTTAGCTCTATCTTTGAGTTAGAGGTTACATTTATATACACTTTATCCTCTCCACTAAGAGTGTGCATCAATCAGTTCGGTTCAATTTTATATATTATCGGTTCAGTTTATCGATTAGAAAAAGATAACTACAACAGAGATTTGAAACATAACCTTTGTCTAAAAACTTGAGTCCGGGAGAGGATAGTTTTCTGAGATCCAAAGCAAGGTTTAGTTTTCTGAGAAATTCTCATCATCTCCATTGCCAAATTGCTCAATAATTTTCAATTCCCCAACCGCGTGCGAAAAACGCAATCGACCAATAAATCTAGCCAAAAAAAATGATGAGTTAGGGGTTAATGAGTTTTTAATGATTTTATAAATAAAAAATTCATTGTTGATTTTTTTAATATTGGGCTGTTAGCCCAATATTCTGAAGGAAATATTATCAGAAAAAATACTTTTTAATAAATAATTACTGATTTTAGCGATACTTTTTATTTATTACCATTCATAGCTTTTTGGAAATTTTTAGAATATTTTTCAAGTAAACAAGTGAATAATTCTTATAAATTATTACTTTTTCTAATGTACTTTATATCATTTTCTTATAAAAATGTCATGCTTCCTTGTTCAATTTTTTAGTTATTACATATTTTTTAAGAAATAATGATTAATATGAATATATGTATTATCATATTAATTGATATATAGTGTTAGATCTTGGCTCTATCATTGAGGTAGAGGTCACGTTTGTATACACTTTATTCTCTCCACTAAGGATGTGTATCAATCAGCTCGGTTCAATTTTATGGTGAAGGAGTTTACATACACACGATCCTCCCCAATCTTGCTTGCAGGAATATATTGGATCTACTGTTGTTGTTTTGTTTTTAATTTTTGTGTGACGGTATCCAATTTTTTAAGAATAATAATTTATGTCATGTATTATTTAATATTTAACATAAAGACAAATACTCTGAATATTGTTTTACATAACAAAAGTTACATGGCTAGTAACATGAAAATTCACTTGCTATTGATAAAGAAAATACATTATCCATCGTACGCATTCAAATACTCCAAATATGTGGATAAATTTACATTATCCATCGTACGCATTCAAATACTCCAAATATGTGGATAAATTCAAATAAGTTAATTTGAATTTGAAATGATTTTTGAGAATTTACATGAATGTCCAATTTTTACATAAAATAATCTTCAAATCTCCACAGCTCTGGTAAAATAAATTATCTCAATAAACAAAGATTTTTCAATATATTCTTATTGAGAACATGAGAATGAAGGAATGATCAATAGGTGTCCAATACCATAAAAAATAATGTAATAGCATGGACAATGTCTTCAATGGACCACTTTTTATCATACCACTCTTAATCAACTATTGAGATATGCTTAATGTGGCTATCTGTCTTAATCAATTATTGATATACTCTTGACGTGGTTATCTGTCAAGTGTAGTGTTGTATCAGAAAGATAAAAATATAATAATGAAAAAAAATAAAGTGTGAGAAGTCATTGACCTTAAAAAATAGTTGAGGTGTATTATACACATATATATGCTCGTATTTCTTAAGTATATACTAAAACCAAAATAGGCATTGCAAATCGATAGTCACTTTCAAAGAAGATAAATTTATAGTGGTCGAAGAAAGAAAGCTATTTAGAAAAAATAATACATATCTCATTTTGAATTTCAAATAGAAATTTAGGTTTAAGATTTCAATAAAACTAAAATCTATCTTAGAAATAACAATAAAAAGGGCAGCCCGGTGCACTTAAGCCCGACCACAAGAGTCTATTGTACGCAGCCTTACCTTGCATTTCTGCCAGAGGCTGTTTCAACTCAAAAAATAAAAATAGTCTTTTATTTGAAGGTCCTTCCCAAACAACGATTTCAAATCACTTACTTAGAAATATTAACCATATATCTTAGAAGATTATATTTTTTTTAGATAAATCCTCAATTGACTTGGCAAAAATAAAACTTTTCTATACAAGATTGAATTTTAAAATAACATATAACCACAGGGTAAGAAGAAACTCGATAAGGGGAGGCAAAATAATGAGAGACAAAGTTTAATGAATATTTAAAATATATACCAATTTATTAGATATTTGAACCACTCAATTATGTGCTTTTATATGATTTCATTTTTTCCCCGTATTCTTTTGAGCTTCCCTTTTCATGGTTCTTTAACCTTTTCATTTCTTTTTATTTCTTTGTGTCTATTTTTATTTATCTATCATATTAAAAACATGTATTCATTTTTACTTGATCAATTTTAAAATATTTATCTTATATTTTATTATTAAGTACTAGTTATTTTTAATTCAATTTTTAATGAGTGAGATGTCTTATAATAATTAGGAGTGATATAATAATTTTTTCTATTATTTTTTAAAGAATGTACTAAATCAAATATAAATAAGTAAATATGAACGAAGGGAGTGATTTAATAGAACAAATGTTGAGATTTGTTGCTCTAAGTCAAAACTTTATGTTTATTAGTATTTTTAAAAAAATCAATATTATTCACAATCAACATAAGCAATATTACGTGGATGTATTTAAGAAAATTATTGGGTTTAATTGATAGGTTGAATCGGAAATAGAGGGAAAAGAAGTGAAGGGAAAAGAGAGCTATTCCCTCTTGCTTTACGAAATAAGCATTTGTCCCACATAGGTGGTGGAAAGAAAAAATCTCCTACTTAAAAGTAGAATCACCCATTCATGTTGCTAAAGAGTCAAGAAGAGGGTCTCCCCTCACGCCGTCGTCGTCGTCTTCATACGAAAATTTCTGAAAAACAATCTTCTTCTTCTTCTCTGCACTTCCTAAAACTCGTGTATTATACTGCCTTCGAGTGGTTCACAATCACCATAATTTATTGTACCGCTATTCTGGTGAGTAAGTTGTTCTATCTTGGGAGGAAAGATTTCAAAACCTCGGGTACATTGAGGGGAATAATTTCCTTAAAGACACACTTTGCATTCAGTGGGCTCGATTTTTGTTCTTATACTGTTCTTATTTTCAGTTTCTTTCCATTTTCAGAGATTATTGTTACTGTTTTAATATTTTATAATACATTTTACTAACAATTTTAAGAAAATTACTATCGTTTTTGTGTTTCTGATTAAACTGTATTCTGTTTTGGAGACTAAAACCTGTGTGGTTTTCCACTCCATATGAAATTTGGTATTCTGACTTGAAGAGTATAAAAACTTCGTTGGAATATTAAAGTTCATAATTGTACAAGATTTGAAGAATATAAAAACTTCATCGTTGCTATTATAAAAAGTTTGACATTCTGAAGTATTAAAATAGTTTATCTATTTTGACATTGAAAAGAAATGGCAAGTGAAACTGCTACTACTTCTGCGACTTTTGCTGCAACAAGCCGCACTGCTGTGCCACTAGCGGAAAAATCAGAAAAAAATTCTAGAGCCAACTTCAAAGGATGGCAGCAAATGGTGTTCTTTTGTATTACCACTCTTGGTGTGCAGAAGTTCACCAACGAAGACCCTTCTGTGCCTGCTGTTGATATGCTGGCCAATGAAACATTTATGATTACTGAGGCATGGACGCACGCGGATTTTCTGTGCAAGGGCTACATTCTAAGTGCTTTGGATGATGATTTGTACAATGTCTATAGTGGTGTGAAAACTTCTAAAGAATTGTGGAATGCACTTGAGAAGAAGTATAAGACTGAAGACGCATTCTTGAAAAAATTTATGGTTGCTAAGTTTCTAGACTATAAAATGATAGATAGAAGAATCGTTGGAACCCAAGTTCAAGAACTACAACTTATTTTTCATGAACTTATTACTGAAGGTATGGTAGTTAATGAAGCATTTCAAGTGGCTGCAATGATAGAAAAGTTGTCTTCTTCTTAGAGAGATTTCAAAAATTATCTAAAGCACAAGCGCAACGAAATGAAGTTGGAAGATCTTGTAATTAGTCTCAAGATTGAGGAAGATAATAAAACAGCCAAAAAGAAGTCGTGTGGAAATTCAACGATTATGGGAGCGAACATCGTTGAAGATGTTGCCCCAAAGAATAAGAAAAAGAAGAAACCTTTTGGAAAGAATAAGGAGCAGAACAAAAAAAAATTCAAGGGCAATTATTATAATTGTGAGAAAGCTGGCCACAAAGCCCCAAATTGTCATCTCCAAAGGACAATGGAAAGGGACAAGCCAATATGGTGTAGAATAAAGAAGACATGGATGATCTATGTGCAATGCTACCGGTATGCAACCTGGTAGGAAATTCCAAAGAATGGTGGCTTGATTCAAAAGCTACGTCGCATGTTTGTGCAGTCTGAGAAGACTTCGCTACTTATTCCCCTGCTACTCCTGATGCGACTATCTATATGGAAAATTCTGTAATGGCTAAGATTGAAGGATATTGCAGAGTATTTCTAAAATTGACATCCGACAAGGTGGTGATGCTGAACAAAGTTAATCATGTTCCAGAAATGCGAAAGAACTTGGTTTCTGCCAGTCTTCTTATCAAGAATGGATTCAAGTGTGTTCTAGTTTCAGACAAAGTAGTTGTCAGTAAGAATGAAATGTATTTAGGAAAAGGCTATCTCACCAAGAGTCTTTTCAAACTAAATGTAATGGATGTTGATGATAATAATGTTCAAGCTTCTTCTTACTTACTTGAGTCAAATAATTTATGGCATTCACGTTTAGGACATGTCAATCATAAAACTTTGCGAAAACCGATTAACTTAAATGTATTGGCTAACTTTGATTGTAATAAATCAAAATTTCAAGTATGTGTTGAATCTAAGTATGCTAAGAATCCTTATAAATCTATTGAAAGGAATTTCAGTCCATTAGAATTGATTTACACAGACATTTGTGATATGAAGTCAACACCAACTCGTGGTGGGAAAAGTATTTTATAACTTTTATTGATGATTTCACTAGATATTGTTATACGTATTTGGTTAATCGTAAGGATAAAGCAATTGATGCATTTAAGCAATACAAGAACGAAGTGGAAAACCAATTGAACAAAAAGATAAAAATGATTAGAAGTGATAGGGGTGGAGAATACGAATCTCCTTTTACAGAGATATATTTAGAATATGGAATTATTCATCAAATTACTGCCCCCTACACACCACAATCAAATGGAATTGCGGAAAGAAAATATCGAACATTAAAAGAAATGATGAATGTTTTATTAATAAGTTCCGATTTACCACAGAACTTGTGGGGGGAAGCTATCCTTACAGCTAATCAAATACTCAACAGGGTGCTCCACAACAAAACACAATATATTCCATATGAACTATGGAAAGGAAGAAACCTCAACTTGAAATATTTCAAAGTGTGGGATGTTTAGCAAAGGTCCAAGTTCCTTTGACCAAAAGGGTAAAAATCGGACCAAAAACCGTGTATTATGTTTTTATTGTCTATGCTACAAACAACAAAGCTTGTCGATTTTTGGTTCACAAATCGGACAATCTCGAAATTCATGTTAATACCATAATTGAATCAGATAATACTGAATTCTTTGAAAATATTTATCCGTATAAAACAGAATGTGAGTTCTCAAGTGAAAGATCTAAGCGACCGCGAGAAGAACCAAAGAAAAGTAAACCAACCAAAAAGGATCCAAGGCGTAGCAAATGTTAAAGGATAGCTACTTCCTTTGGATCAGATTTGTGACATTCTTGCTTGAAAATGAGCCTCAAACATTTAAAGATGCAATGTCTTTTTCTGATTTAACATGTCATGACCCAAATTCGGGTGTGATGGCACTCATCTCAACCCACCGAGATAAGTCAGCCCAATACCCAATGAAAAGTAGATGCGGAAGAAAAAGAAAGGAATTAAAATTTAACTTAAGAAAAAATGCGTAAAATAAACTCAAAATCCCCCAAGATTGGTTGTCATGTGTACAATCCACTAATACATTACCGAGTATAAAAGAAAATACAGTCACAATGTCTTTGTCTCTAAAATAGGACTAAAACATAATAAAAGAGTAAGAGGTATCCGCTAGATGGATGTAACAGTTACCTCAACACTTGAGATGATAGCCTCCAAATTGGTAGAAAATACTAGGAGATCAAGCAAGTTCGGGCTTACAACCTACACAAGTGTAGAAGTAAGGGGTGAGTACCAAACAACACGGTACTCAGCAAGTGGACAACTAAAACTAAGCAAAGCTCAATAGATACAAGTACTCATGTCCTCCCAACCAACCCTCATTAACTACAACCTGCATAAAATCAGCCCAACTCTATACTCGTACAATAATAACAGTAATACAATCCACGAATACTCATCAATAGTCTCATCAATGAATCATATAAAGTCAAGTTCAGCATATACAGAGCAATAAATGGGTAAACATGAATTCACAAATATCAACAAAATGCGATGCAATGCAATGAGATGATTCATGTCTGTCCTATCGGTACACATCCGCTGAATTACAGTTCAAAACTCATGGGGGACATTTTTATCCATGTAACCTACCACAGAGCGTGTGGATCATCCCCTTAATATACATATCCTACCACGAAGCATATGGCCCGACCCCTTTATTTCATAATACCTGCCACGGAGCATGTGACCCAACCCTTTTGTTTCATAATACCTGTTATGGAGCGTGTGGCCCGACCCCTTTTATTTCATATCATTTTCAATCTCAACACAATATGTCAGAACTAATGCAATTAATTCATGTTCATATAATTCACGATAATAACATGACAACAATAATAATTTTCCTATCTCACATCAACATAGTCATTTTATATGTCCAAAATAAACCCATAATCACAACATATCAATTTCACCAAAACATGTCATTAGATCACCATTGTATACCCCTAATCTCCATTTTTAAAGCTAATCATAGAGTCAATAACCCAGTCCAATTCTCATTACTCTCCAGTATGCATAACACGGAAATACAAGCATCTATAAGCTTAAACCGAGGTTTAGAGATTTATTTGTCTTAATTAATCAAGCAATCACTCTAGGACTTGAGCCTTCTCTTTTCGTTGGGCCTCCAAATCAATATAATCTAGTCAAATAAATAATCACAATAAGATTTTCGAAACTAACAACACCCTTATTAGCATATGTCTAGCCTAGACCCAAAAATTTAAGCAAATCTATAAACATGTTCCTAATCTTGATGCCACTTAACATGTCAACTCCTATATTTGCTGAATATCAAAACTAGGGTTAAACTTTAATTAAATTGAATAATCACTTTAAAACTTGAAACTTTTGTAATGCTTCCTAACGATCAAAATATGTTCAAATACATAATCTTCATAAGAATACGAATCCAATGACACTCATATTGTTATATTTATTTTCGGATCAAAATTGGGTCAAGAAGTCATTCCAAGTCATTGAAATCAAATATGAAATTTTCTTTTTGATTATGTTCACTCATGATAAAATAAACTCACATGTTAAATTTCAGCTAAAACGGATCGTTATTCGACCCCCAAATCAAGATTTTATGTGAAAAACCCTAGGATCATATTTTCTTATTTCAGTGTTATTTCTCCACCAATATACCCTAAAAATATGTTCATAATCACATGAAAATTTAATGGAAAGGATGAGAATAATTACCTTGACGCTTTGGAATGAAAATCCCTATTTTTCTCTTCTCCTTTATTTTTCTCTTCTCCTTTATTTTTCTTTTCCCCTTTCTTTTCTTTCTTCCTCCGTATATTTTTGTTTTCCAGTTTTCTGCCGCCGCTACGTTATACTCGTTTACATCTTATATATATATATATATATATATATATATATATATATATATTATTCTATTTTTATTTTCTTTTATAATTTTTTTTATTTTTTTCTTTTTCTTATTAATTATGTACTAAAATAACAAACCCTACTAACCTATTTTATTAAATATAAGAAAAGTGATATAAGTATTAGATAAATTAACACTTTATCCCATCAATTAAATTAATTATTTAAAATCACCCATCAATTAATTAAATGAAGTTATCGAATAGTCCAAAATTTCTAATTTAAATGTACGGAAGAAGTCTTTTATGAAGAGAAGATGACTCGTTCTCAAAATGACAAAATGAGTCATTACATAACATTTTAGAAAAAATAATCAATAGTGAGATTCAATCAATTTTGAACAACCATACACGGGAATTGGTTGATCTTCCTCCTGAAAATAAATCTTTAGGATCAAAATGGATTTTTAAAAGGAAAATGAAAGTTGATGGCACTATTGACAAATATAAGGCAAGACTTGTAGTCAAAGGATATAGACAGAAAGAAGGCCTTGATCACTTTGACACATATTCGCCAGCGACAAGGATAACATCTATTCGGGTGTTAGTGGCACTGACAGCTGTATATGGTCTTGAAATCCATCAAATGGATGGCAAGACGGCTTTTTTAAATGAAGAATTGGAGGAATAAATTTACATGGAACAACTTGAGGGTTTCGTAGTTCCTGGTAAAGAAAGGAAAGTCTGCAAACTTGTTAAGTCACTTTATGGACTTAAACAAGCACCTAAATAATGACATGCGAAATTTGACCAAACAATGTTGGCAAATGAATTTAGGATTAATGAATGTGACAAATGTGTTTACATTAAAAATACTCCAAATCATGAAGTCATTGTTTGTTTATATGTTGATGACATGTTGATAATGAGAAGAGATATTATCGATGTAAATGCTACGAAGCGTATGCTTGCTACCAAATTTGACATGAAAGACTTAGGGATTGCTGATTTGATCTTAGAAATTAGGATTCATAAAACTCCACAAAGTCTAGCATTATCACAGTCACATTATATTGAAAATATACTTGTTAAGTTCAAGTATTTAAATTTCAATGTTACAAAGATTCCAATTGATGTAAGCTTTGCACTTCAAAAGAATGAAGGTGAAAGTGACTCACAATTGGCCTATGCATGAGTTTTGGGAAGTTTGATAGATATTATGAATTGTACACGACCAGATATAGCATGTGCTATTAGCAAGCTGAGTCGATTTATGAATAATCCCAATCAAACTCATTGGATGGCAATGAAATGAGTATTGGGGTGTTTGAAACACACCCAAAACTATGCTTTGCATTATAATAAATATCCCATAATAATTGAGGGATATAGTGATGCAAACTGGATTACCAGATCATCTAAAGTTAAATCCACGAGTGGATATGTTTTCACTGTTGGTAGAGGAGAAGTGTCTTGGAATCATCAAAACAGACATGCATCGCCTGTTCTACAATGGAATTTGAATTTATAGCTTTAGACAAGGTCGGTGAAAAAACTAAATGGCTCTGAAATGTTTTGGAAGATATTCCATTTTTTTCCAAACCTTTGGCACCTATATGTATATATTGTGATAGCCAAGCGGCAATAGGTAGGGCAGGAAGCGTTATGTATAACGGAAAATCGTGTCACATTCTACGGCGAAACAATACTGTTAGATAACTACTCTCTAGTGGTGTTATCACTATTGAGTACGTAAACTCAAGAGATAATGTATCGTATCCACTAACAAAAGGCCTATCTAGAGAGGTTGTTGAAAGATTATCGAGGGAAATTGGGTTAGGGCCTAAGACAAGTCATCATGGTGGTAACTCTACCTAGTAAACTGGAGATCCCAAGAACTAGGTTCAAAGAGATCAAACAAAGTTATGAATGGGGTTCAACATTGTCAAATAACTCAACTCATTCTCATGATGATGACAATATTCTGAAACAAGGATAAAACCTTAAGGCTTTTTACTAAGTTAATAAAGCATTAACATTTTTTAATGATTATCTAAGTCTGACAGAAAATGACTAGATAGTGTGTCTATAGGACTACACGTTTAGAAATCACCTATGCGAGTGTGAAGTATAAGCCGCTTCAAGGGGAATGACGGTAAATGCCCATTCTCTATGCATTCACGAAATGAGGCGGTGTTCATGGATGAAACGAACACAACCGTGAGAACCATAGATGGTTTAGGATTAATTGTGTGACTTATATTGTCTAGTTATACAATAAAGTTCAACGGTTCAAAGATATCGCATCTACCGATTGATCGAGTATATCCTATATAAGTTCACTATGGAAAGTTCAAAGGGAAAACCTACTTATCCAGATGCAATTAATCTTCACTTGTATATCACACATTTATCCGTGCATTCCTTTATCTTATAGTCATTTCCCATTCATGTGGGGGATTGTTGGGTTTAATTGATAGGTTGAATGGGAAATGGAGGGAAAAGAAGTAGAGAGAAAAATGAGTTGTTCCCTCTTGCTTTATGAAATAAGCATTTGTTCCACATAGGTGGTGGAAAGAAAAAGTCTACTACTTAAAGGTAGAAGCACTCTTTCATGCTGCTAAAGGGTCAAGAAGAAGGTCTTCCCTCGCACCGTCATCGTCGTCTCCATACGAAAATTTCTGAAAAACAATCTTCTTCTTTTTCTTCTGTGCACTTCCTAAAACTCGTGTGTTATACTGCCTTCGAGTGGTTCGCAGTTATCATAATTTGTTGTACCGCTATTCTGGTGAGTAAATTGTTCTATCCTGGGAGGAAAGATTCCAAAATCTTGGGTACGTTGAGGGAAATAATTTCCTTAAGGACACACTGTGCATTCAGTGGGCTCGATTGTTTTTCTTATATTGTTCTTATTTTCAGTTTCTGTCCAGTTTCAGTCTTTTATTTTCAGAGATTATTGTTACTGTTTTAATATTTTACAATATAGTTTACTAACAGAAATTACTTACATGCACATATATCTCTTTAGTCTTCAATATTAAAGGAAAAAAAATCCATGTTGTTGTATTAAAACTCTTTAGGTTTTATACATTTTATTCTTTTTCAATTAAAGTAAAAAATAGAAATAGGAATTTATGTGTAAAAATATACTTTTAGTTTGAAAACCTCAAAATTGGTTTATACACTTTACTCATTGTTGATGTTTTTGAGAAACTTATAATTACTAAAAAAAATTTAATTTATGTGATAATATATAGCTGGGAGTAAAATTTAACAAAGAAAATTCTGGAACATGTATTTTAAAATAATTCATTTATGATCATGTAATGATAATCATCTCATGAAGGATGATATAGAAAATTTAAAATCAAATTATTTTTGAATATTAAAAAAAATTCTATGACAAAATAAAAAGAAGAAAATATCATCATAAAAGAAGGACAATCAAACAATTTGCAAAAAAATAAAAAAAAATAGTTGGCTTCCAACAATATTAATAATTTTTTTAATGCTTTCTTAATTTCTTAAAGCAATACTTATTCTGAACCAAAATGGATAAAAGGAATATAATGTTACAAATATTTTCTTTTTGTGGTCTAATTAGGATTAGGGGAAGTTGAAATGTGAGAGAAAATTATAAAATTGAGAATTAAACTCTCGTCAATAAGTTGAAAGTTTTTAATCCAAAAAACAAGATAAAAAATAGATCAAGACAATTGAAAAATGCAAAAGGAGGAAGAACAAAATTAAAAACAAACATAACTTTTAAAAGACAACTGTTATTTGTAGAGGTAAAATTATTTGTGAGATAAAAATGCATGAAATATATATTATACAACTATATAAATTTGAATTTTTTTAAAAGATAAATTTCAAAAATTTCATAAACTATATATATATAAAATTATTTTTGAAAATCTATTCCCAAAATTTATCGCCAACGGAAGCAAAGCAAAGTGTTGTTTAGGTGGTGCAAGTGTGCAGAAGTGAATTTTCAGTGATTTCGCTACAACTTACTAGTGTATTCCTAGACTAAGAATATGACACTGAAGAAGCAAGCTCAGGAGATCACCCGAAGGTAGTAGTGAAAGATTTAATGTATTCCAACCATGCAAGACCACAGGCAAGATTTACTACATGGTTGCAATTACAAGGAAAGCTATTAACGGTTGACAGACTCCTGAAATGGGGGTTGGAGATAGAGGAGAAGTGCAGCCTATGTCAACTACATAATGAGACTAGAGAACACTTGTTTTTTCAGTGCTCTTTCACAAAAGTTGTATGGGATAAAGTGTTGAAATTGATGCAAAGAACGCAATATGATTTGATCAATTGGGAACACCATTTGCAATGGGTTATTAAACTATCCAAAGGCAAGACTCCTCAAGCTCAATTATTCAAAATGGTATACCCGAAAGTATACATGCAATGTGGAAGGAAAGGAATAGTAGAATATTTGAGAAGAAGAATCACACACACGAAGCAATAGCAAAGGAGATTGTATATGTGGTATGTGTTAGGGCTCCAACCCAACTGCAATCTATCATTCATAGCTATGTATTTCCAACAACAATAGTCTTAGGTAGCTCGTAATTGTATTTTCTTATTTTGAGATATAGCTTGATGAGGTGTAGCAAGCTATTGATATGTAATTCCCTACTTTGGTGATTAATAAACAATACTTAATTACCAAAAAAAAGAAGCAAGCTCACTCTCATTGCAGAATTCAAAGGCAGGCATTTTTTCCGATAAATAAAGTTAGAAGTATCCGACTTGCTTTCTCTCTTCTCTTTTCTTGCCGTTGGCATTCTCAGTCAATTCCTTGTTCCAAACCTTCTCTTCTAGTCTATCTACTTATTGGATTGGTAGGTATAATCTTTCTTCTATGCTTCTCATTGAACTTTAAGGTAATGAGAGAGAAGATAATGACATATAATTTAGTAAGTAAAGCTATGGACTAGAGTCTCACTCTATGCCAGTACCGATAATTTAAAAAAAATGATAGACATTAAGCATGCTCACTCATTTTTTCTTTCTAATACGCCAACTCAAAGAGAAAAATGTTAGAAGCGTTAGCAGTCTTTTTTGCCTCGCTTGCTACTAGAAAGAAAGAGTCGTTGTCATTCGAGAATCAACACATGAATAGACTCTTTCTTAGATCTTCAAGGAAGAAGTGATTTTTTCCCAAAATTTATGAGAAAAAAAATAAAATTATTTTCTAAGGCATATATCTACATTGAAAAAGAATGTAATAAGAATATAATTGATTCTCCAAATAATAATACTAGCTAGTGCCAAAGAAGACATGACAATGTATCATTGATATATATATTTTTTTATTCATGAACAAAATTATGGAGTTAGGTGAACATTATGGTGTCTAATAGATCTCAAGGATCACTAGATAAGCTTGAATTATTACAAAAAGAAAAAATAGACCATTAACATGCATGCTTAACTCATTGCCTCATATGACTCGATCTCTTTCACCTAATTAATTTTTTATTAGTCACTTTTGTTTCAATTTAAATTGGATTCTCTCAACACTTTATGTTAGCAAAAACAAAATTACGGACTCTCTATACACTACATCAAAATAATTTTTATTGGCAATTAATTAACGACAATAACTTAATTACCGTTAAATATATATTTTTGTGACAATTAGCACTTTTTGTAAATGTCCATAAAGCATATAACGATATTGAATTCAGTGGCAATCAATTAATTCCACCAAGGACTTTAAATGATTTTTTAAATTATTATATTTAAATAAAATTAAATTATATAGTTAAATAATTTCTAAACATAATTTGTAAAACATTGCAATAACAACAACTCAAAACACTTTAGACATGATACAAGTTGATAATTATAAAAATCATGCATATAGTTCATATGTGTCTAACCAAAGAAAGTTGGACATTAGTGTTGATTGTACAAGTCTTTCTCTCCTATATTACGTCGATTTGATAAATTGTGAATCATTACTTATATTTTTACTAAAATAACCTACAATTAAGTAATTTTTTAAATTATTGTTTAAATGAAATTAAATTAATAATCAAATAATGTTTAAACATAATTTTAAAAATATTGGGATAACGAAAACTCAAAACACATTAAACCTGTTAAATGTCGATAATTATAGAAATCATGCATAAAGTTCGAATGTGTCGAACCAAAGAGAGACAGGCATCAATAGTATTGATCGTACAAGTCTTATCCCCTATGTTACGCAGATTTGATAACTTGTGAATCATTACTTATATTTGTTACTAAAATATTATTTAGTTATCGTGTTTAAAGAAAATTAAAATATATAATTAATTAATTTTTAAACATAATTTTGTAAAACATTGGAATAACGACAACTCAAACACACATTAAATCTAGTGAACGTCGACAATTATAGAAATCATGCATATACTTCGAATGTGTCAAACCAAAGAGAATTAGACATTAATAGTATTGATTGTACAAGTCTTATTCAATATGTTACGTCGATTTGATAAATTGTGAATCATTATTTATACTTGTTACTAAAATTACCTTAATTAAGTAATTATTTTAATTATTATGTTTGAATAAAATTAAACTATATAATTTAATAATTTTTAAACATAATTTGTAAAATATTGGAAACGACAACTCAAAACACTTTAGACCTAACGTTGATAATTATAAAAATCATGCATATCGTTCATATGTTTCGAACAAAAGAGAGTTCGACATTAATGTTGATCGTACAAGTCTTTCGCTCCTATATTACCGTGATTGAATAAATTGTGAATCATTACTTATATTTGTTACTAAAATGACCTCCAATTATGTAATTTTTTTAATTTTTATGTTTAAATAAAATCAAACTATATAATTAAAAAAATTAAACATAACTTATAAAATATTGGGATAGCGACAACTCAAAACACATTAGCCCTAGTAAATGTCGATAATTATGGAAATCATGCATAAAGTTCAAATGTATCGAACCAAAGAGAGTTAGACATTAATAGTATTGATCTACAAAGTCTTATCTCGATCCTATATTATCCCCATTTGATAAATTGTGAATCATTACTTATATTTGTTATTAAAATGACCTCCAATTAAGTGATTTTTTTAATTATTATGATTGAATAAATAAAACTATATAATTTAATAATATTCAAACATAATTTGTAAAAGATTTCAAAAATGAAATCTCAAAACACATTGTCAACCAATTAAACTATAAGCCCCTACAGATCGACTTGATAAATGTCGATAATTATAGAAATCATGCATATATTCGATGAGTCGAATAGAGTCAGACATTAGTATTGATCGTACAAACATTTCACCTCATTTGATAAATTGTGAAGCATTCATTATATTTGTTACAAAAAGACTTTTAATTAAGTACTTTTTTTAATTAATAAGTTTAAATAAAATTCAACTCAATAATTAAATAATTTTTTAACATAATTTGAAAAACATTATAATGGCGACAATTCAAAACAATTTAAACCTAGTCAAACACCATTTTCCATTTATATTTTTTCAAATTTATTTGGGAATATTTATGACTAAACGGCACCTAGATGTGGATGATTAAAGTGAATTGGATTTTTAAACATAATTTTTTTTTGGTAAAACATAATTTGTAAAACAATTTTTTGTTACTAAAACGTCACATTTTTAATAATTATTATGTTTGGGCTAAATTTTTGTGAGGTTAATGTGATGTTTTAATATTTTAAAAAAATCACATTTTTACTAAAACGTCACATTTTTAATTATTTTTTTTTGTAAAACATAATTTGTAAAACATTTTTTTTTTGCAGATTCTGAAAACATTTTTACTGAAACGTCACATTTTTAATAGAGAAGAATGACGAGACTTATGTTTTCTTTAGTGGACTTTGGGTTCCTTTCCCATGTTTGATTATGGAATCATCAATAATTAATTTCATTAATCATTTTCAATGTATTGGAAATATGATTGAAGAATATATTAAATTTTTAAGTTAAAGGGCAAAAATGTCCAAAAAGAAACTAGTTTATAGTGTGAATAAATCTTTTTAGAATTTTGGCCAAATTTGGGCCAAATATTTTGGGCCTAAAGGATTTTCCCCAACTTATATTCATCTTAAAATTTCCACCATTGGCTTATATAATATTTTCCTAATATATACTGAGTATTATTTTTGTATGACAAACATGCATGATAATTAATAATATGTTAAATTACTTATAGATGATAGTTCACATTTATTTAAAGACATACTAAGTGTAAAATGAGAAAAATAAGTTAATAAGTTTTTCATGTTTATGACAATCATTATGCATGTTAATTAATAATGTTGATTTATTTATCAAATATCAAAAAATTACTTATTTTTCACGTAAAATTAATTTCATCAAAAACACACTAAGTGTAAACTGAATAAGTTATATTATTTTAAATATAGAAATAAGTTTGACCGAGTCTTTGAAGTTTTTCTACGAACCAATAGGACAGTTCGTAGATGGACCTACGGGCTACGACCTGTAAGAAAGGCCGTAGGATGAGATTCAGAAGAATGATTTGTGGACTTCGATCGACGAAGTGAATGGTCTTACAGACCGTAGAACGTTTGACGGGTCTTAGAATGGCTTGTAGGGTGAGTTTCAAAGACTATGTTTTGGAGGTTCTGCAGAAAGAGTGGTACCTACGACTCGTAGACCTGGTCGAGGGCAATTTTCAGTAGTTTGATTTCTGTGTCATGTTTTCAATGAGGAATTTTGACGAATATCAGGAGGACCTACAGATCATAGGTCCTGTTCGTAGGTCACTTCCAATAGATTAATCCTAAGGTTATTTTGCATATTTCCCACTCATTTAACACCTAAGTTATATCGTTTTGGACTATATTGCACTATTTATATCGATTCAAATTCTTCAAATTTTACATAAAATAAAACGGAAAGAATAACAATTAAAAATAAAATCGTGTTGCCTAAAAATCTTTTTCTTCTTATGGAGAAAGTGGATTATTCTTATCATGTGGGGCCCACTTAAAAGTGGGCAAGATGGGCAAGTTGCCCACTTGGTCTTCTCTAGTTTGATGGCTATAAAAATGTCTTCTCTTCTCAAATGTAAGAAGAGATGCATACGAAATTCTCCTTTGTTCTCCTTTATTTTTTCTTACTTATTTTGTTAAGCTATTCTTTTCTCTTACTCTCTCCTCCTTATTTTGTTAAGCTAGTGTATTTTATAACACGTTATCAATACAAAATTCTAATTTTCTTCAGATAAATTAACTTTTATATCAGGTATATCTGCTGAATTTTTTTTATTTTAGTTGTCTTTGTTATTTCTACATTAATTTCTATATCAATTGTCATCATGTCAAATTTATCAAAACTTAAATTTGTGGCACTTGACATTTCCGGAAAAAAATATTTATCATGGATCCTTGATGCTGAAATTCACCTTGGCGAATCTTTCTTATAAAGATGATGCTTTCGAAGATCTACCAAATATTACTCATTTGGAAGATGAAGATTTTATGAATGTTGATCGAACAAATTGATCATCTAACTGGGGATAAAAATAGTTATTTTTTTATTATGTTTGATATTATGTTGTCATTCCTAAAATATTTCTTAAGGCAGTGCAATTTCTTAAAAGTTTCTTATGTTGTTAGTTTTTCACGTTCTTATAATGTATCTTTTTGTTTGTGAAGAATATGAAAATTTTCAGTCATCAGTTGGATTCAAAAACAATTATGATGATATATGGCTTATTGATAGTGCCACAACACACACTATTTTAAGAGATAAGAAATATTTCTCTTATTTGATTATGAAATAAGCTAATGTTAATATAATATCTGGTAGTACAAGATTAATTAAAGGATCCAGAAAAGCTAAAGTTGTTCTTGTCGGAGGAACAAATTTAACAATTAATGAAGCATTATATTGTAGTAAGTCTCAAAAAAACTTATTAAGTTTCAAAGACATTCGTCAAAATGGTTATCATATTGAGACAAAATGGATAAAAAGAATGAATATCTTTACATTACTACAATGATGTCGAGGAAAAAATTTATACTTGAAAAGTTACCCGCTCTTTCATCCGGCTTATACTTCACAAGTATTAGCAGGGTTGAAACACATGCCATAGTAAACCAAAGGTTTACTAACTCAAATGATTTTATTATTTGGAATGAACGGTTGGGTCATTCCGATTCTAATATGATGCGCAAAATAATTGAGAGTTCACATGAACACTCTTTGAAGAACCAAAAGATTCTTCAATTTAAAGAATTCTCTTGTGCTGCATGTTCTCAAGGCAAATTGATTACTAGATCATCAGTAATCAAAGTGAAAATTGAATCTCCAGCATTTCTGGAACGTATACAAGGTGATATATGTGGACCCATTCACCCATCATATGGACCATTTAAATATTATATGGTTTTAATAGATGCACTACAAGATGGTCACATGTAGGCTTATTAAAAACTCATAATATGGTATTTGCGAGATTACTTGCTCAAATAATCAAGTTAAGAGCATAATTTCTAGATTATGCAATAAAGACAATTCGTCTTGATAATGTTGGTGAGTTCACATCTCAAATATTTAATGACTATTGTTTGTCCACTGGAATAATAGTTAAGCATCTGGTTGCTCATGTTCATACTTAAAATGGTCTAGCGGAATCATTAATTAAACGTCTCCAATTAAATTCTAGACCAATGCTTATGAGAACAAAACTTTCCATTTCATTAAGAGGTCATGCTATTTTGCATGCAGCAAGTCTTGTGTGGAGTAGAGCCACAAGTTATCATAAAATCTCCCTATTACAATTGGCTTTTGGTCAGCAGACGAGCATTTTTCATTTTAGAATATTTGGATGTGCAGTATATGTTCCAATTGCTCCACCACAACGCATAAAGATGGGACCCCAAAGAAGATTGGGGATATATGTTGGGTATGAATCTCCTTCTATCATAAAGTATTTGAAACCTATGACTGGAGATTTATTTACTGCAAGATTTGTTGATTGTCATTTTGATGAATCAGTATACCCAACATTAAGGGGAGAAAATAAGCAGCTGAAAAAAAAATAGATTAGAATGCATTATCATTATCTAATTTAGATTCTCGTACAAATAAATGTGAACTGAAAGTTCAAAAGATAATTCATTTGCAAAATATTGCAAATCAACTGCTAAATACATTTACTCACCTATCAAGAGTTACTAAATCTCATATTTCAGCTGCTAATGCTCCAATTTGAGTTGATGTCCCATTATGACAATTAATTAATACAAATGAGTTTAAACCATGAGCCCGTTTGGATTGACTTAAAAAACGTAACTTTTATGTATGAAGTGCTTTTAGAACTTTGAAGTGCTGAAAGTTATTTTTATAAATAAGCAGTTGAGTGTTTGGATAAAAGTACTTATGATGTGAATTTTAGGGTTAAAAGAATAAAAAAAGGTAGTTTAGGAATTTAATTAAAATATAAGGGATATAAAAGTAATTTCCATGGTCAAAGAAAATGACTTTAAGCACTTTGGAAAAAAAAGTTAGGAATCCTAACTTTTCATTTTTGACTGACTTTAAGAACTTTATGGCTTAAAGTCAGCATTAGGCAAACACGTCCAAAAGCTAAAAAGGGGCTTTAAGTTGGATTTGACCAACTTAAAGCCAATCCAAACGGGCTCTATATTTAAAACGTGGTAGACCGATCGGTTCCAAAGATAAAAATTCTCGAAAAAGAAAAAGAAAAAATAATCAAGATGGTCATGATATGAAAGAACCTGCTCAAGAAGAGCGAGTAGACATAAAAATTGATAAGACCTTGGAAGAGGTTAATGCGCCTGAAAATGATAAAGAAATTTTAATAAATTATGTCTCATCTGAAAAAATATGTAGCCGAAATAATGTAATTGTTGACAATAGTTTTGCTTATAATGTTTCTATTGAAATAATGCAATACAATGGGATGTTGAACCAAAATCTGTCGATGAATATAGATAGAGGAATGATTGGCCAAAATGAAAAAATGCAATTTAAGTTGAATTAGCTTCACTTGAAAAATGCAAAGTTTTCAGACCAATAAAGAATTGTCATAACCCAAATACGGATGTGATGGCACTCATCTCAATCCACCGAGATAAGTCAGTCTAATACCCAATTGAAAGTAGATGCGGAAGAAAAAGAAATGAATTAAAATTTAACTTAACCGAAAACACGTAAAACAAACTCAAATTTTCCCAAGATTGGTTGTCATATGTACAATCCACTAATACATTATCGAAGTACGAAAAAAATACAGTCACAACATCTTTGTCTCTAGAATAGGACTAAAATATATTAAAAGAGTAAGAGGTGTTCGCTAGATGGATGTAACAACTACCTCAACACTTGAGATGATAACCTCGAATATGGTAGAAAACACTAGGAGATCAAGCAGGTCCAGTCTCACAACCTACATAAGTGTAAAAGCAAGGGGTGAGTACCAAATAACACAGTACTCAGCAAGTGGATAACTAAAACTAAGCAAAGCTCAATAGATACAAGTACTCTTGTCATCCCAATCGAACCTCCTTAAATACAACCTGAATAAAATCAGCCCAACTCTACACTCTACACAATAATAATAATTTAGTCCACGAATACTTATTAGTAGTCTCATCAAGTGAATCATATCAAGTCAAGTTCAACATATACAGAGCAATAAGTGGTAAACACAAATTCACAAATATCAATAAAATATGATGCAATGCAATGAGATGATGCATGCATTTCCTATTGGTACACATTCGCTAAATTACAGTCCGGAACCCATGGGAGATATTTCTGTCCATGTTACCTGCCACAGAGCGTGTGGCTCGTCTCCTCAATATACATATCCTACCACGGAGCGTGTGACTCGACCTCTTTATTTCATAATACCTGCCACGGAGCGTGTGGCCCGACCCTTTTGTTTCATATCATTTTCAGTTTTAGCACAGTATACCAGAACCAATGCAATTAATTCATGTTAATATGATTCACGATAATAACATGACAACAACAATAATTTTTCCTATCTCATATCAACACAATCATTTCACATGTCCAAAATAAATTCATAATCTCATCACATCAATTTCACCAATACATGTCATTAGATCGCCATTTTATACCCCTCGTCTCCATTTTTAAAGTCAATCATACAGTCAATAACCCAGTTAAATTCTTGTTACTCTCCAGTGCACATAACAAGGAAATACAAGCATATACAAGCTTAAACTAAGGTTTAGAAATTCACTTGCTTCAAATAATCAAGCAATTACTCCAGGACTTGAGCCTTCCCTTTTCGTTGGGCCTCCAAATAAGTATAATCTAATCAAATAAATAACCACAAGAAGATTTTGAAACTAACAACACCCAAATTACTATATGTTTAGCCTAGACCCAAAATCTCACACAAATCTATAATCAAGTTCCCAAATCTTGATATCAATTAATATGTCCACTCTCATATTTTCCAAATTTCAAGCTTAGGGTTTAGTATTACTTCCTCCAAATAACATAATTCTATTGGTATTCATATAATACGATCCACCAAATATTTAATTGCATATATTAATGTATCAAAACTTGAATCACAATGTGATAACTATAAGAAAGATCAAAATCTATCCAAGTTATACGAAATCAGTACTTAAACCTGGATACAAAAATTATGGAGACTTATTATTTCATAATTTACCTAATCTTCCCCAATAATAACTTATAACTTACCTCCCCCGAATCCTGCGCATAGCGGAAGTTTTAGTGCACCGGACTGCCCTTTTAATAACTCATAACTTACACCATTATTCACAATCATTACGCCGTGATTTATCCACTAATCTTACCCCCACTATTTTAGAATACAATGCATTCATTAGCTAATGATGGTGACATTTGTCTCCCCCTCAAAATAACAACATACACAGCAACTTCAAGTCCTTTCCAACTCTAATAATATAATAGTAGTAGGATACATTCTTATCTATTCAATTGTTATCATATTTAGTGTTAAGGAATATTTAACTTCTACCAGTAACAAAATTCAAGCATTGGAAATCTTACCTGAAATGCAGACACTGCAATAACTTGAGTTTTTCCGTGGAAGATTTGATATATATATATATATATATATTATTTTATTATTATTATTTTTATCAGAAAGTGTCAACCTAGTAGCTATAATTCATTCTTATATGTGGGCCACAAGATATAGAATGTCATATTAATTATGGACTTGGCCCATTAATCATAAACTAAATTAATTATTTTAAAATACTCATTTAAATTTTTTTTGCGAGAAGGATATTTTATTAAAGCAAGAGGAATAGTTCTCAAAATAACATAACGGATCATTACAAGAATATTTTTTTTAAAAAATATAACAATATCACACCTGAAATTATGAACCAATTTTGCACGATAAAATTCCCCCCTCTCGTATACATCCTCCCTTATATATTCACATGTCTGCTGCTGATGTATCCGAAATCCTTTAATTTTAAGAAATTTTTGTAATTTAAAAAAATAAAAAAATAATGTAATTAACTCTTTAATACTATGAGATTTATGCGTATTTTACTAAAATTATTGGACAAAATCAAAGTTGCAAGTAGTTGGTGTGCCCACAAAGATGTGGCGAAAATACCTTATGCTAATATTTTAATCGATTATTATCTTATGTTCTATGATTATTTATAAAAAGTACAATATCATTGTCAAAAATCATTCATGATGCAGTGTTCTTCAATAATGGACCTCATGTTTAATGTCGGAGTTGAAAATTCAAATACTTATACTCAATGTTAATTTTCTTTACAATAATCAAAGGAAAGTTTGAGCTTTAATACAAACTTAATTATTCTGTTCATCTTATATTAATTGTTTATTTTATTATAAATAATTATCTCAAATTGCTTATCAATTTATAAAGTCAAAAGAAAATTAGTTAAGGTTTTTTCATTTTTTCAGAAAAACAAGTTTATAATGTTCCAAGAAAGACTTTCTTAGAGAGTATATTTAGTAAAACTATTATTTTAATTTTTAATTTTTTAAAACAACTAATATAAGACGGTGGACATAGAATTTAAGCAAAAAATTGAACCAAAAAATTATTTTATCATACTCTTCAAAACTATTGGATGAAATCAAAGTTGCAAGTAGTTGGTGTGATATGTGGCGAAAATACCTTAATGCCAATATTCTAGTATCGCTAATGAGTAGGATAATGGCGGAATCAGAACTCTTATTAAGAACTTTAAAATATAAAAAATTCTAAAGGGTCCAACAATATATAAATAATTTTAATTAAATAAAAATAATATAACTTTTCGTTCAAAATAATTCAACTAAATCCCCATAGCTTAATGTGGCTCCCCCACATAAGTGGAAGGTAAGAAGAAAGGAGATTCACCAAATATCTGAAGTTGCCATTACTATTTTTAAAAAAAATTATTAGTGACTACGTTCATAGAACCTGATCGATCATGATTAGGCTACATCCCAAGTTTGACAGTTACATTATCAAGCTACAACCATAGTTATTAAATCAAGAGTTTAATTAATTTTGTTTACTAGTAGCTTATGATATCTTATACCGCACCATCTGGTTAATGTGATTTACGATAACAAGTAATTTTGTATAGTATCATGGAAAGTAGTGACTAATACTTACGATTAGATTAGATTGTTTACCTTATTTTGGGGGGGGGGGGGGATTATGACCTTTTCTGGGCTCTGCTAACACAATTTTAACTTTTTTAAAAAATAATACCAATTTTCAAAAGTATTATTATTTTTTTTCAAAAACTTGATTAGATATCTTCTTTTAAAAAAATTATTTTTTTAATAAATAAATATTTTTGATCACCCAAAAACTTAAAATCAAACATGCTTACTTGTTCAAAGCAAGTTGAACCAAAAAACACATTGTGAAGTCCACTTTTGCACCGACCAAGGATCTCCTTACGCCATTGATTCATCTTTAAAAAATTAATTTTATTAACGAAAATGATAAATATACATCATTTATTAAATGAGGATATATATATTCGAATCAAAAGAGATATTAGTACAATATGAGATTTCTCTTTTAACGGAATTAGAAAAGATTGTATTAATTGGCCGTACCATAATTACTAGAGAAGTAATAATGTCAATAATCAATTGTTACGAAATTAAATTGGAATTGTGATTTTAAATTAATACTAGTTGTCATTTCACGCCATGATGTTCTAATCCACCAAAAGCTCTTTCTAATTATTTCCTCATTCTCTTAAACAAAAGGAACTTTTGGACAAAAAATATGAGCTTTATTAACAATATAATTAATTATTTTAAAATCCCCTTTATTAGTTGGATCCACAATTAATAAAGAAAAAAAGAAGATAAAGAATGATTTTTTACTTTTAAAAAAAAAACATAGATGGACCAAGTGGTAGACACGCATAAAACAATTACAAAATCCAACTGTCACAGTGTCACCATTTGTTGACTTACAAACATTGAAACACAATTGTTTTCTTGTGATACCTTTCAAATTTCGAGAATTTTTAATTTTTTATTAATTGAGACATGTAATTTTATGATTTCCAATTTTTTTTTTATTAATTTGAAAAAGCTACATAAAAAGTTTTACCGTAAGTTACAATAACTTTTTTTTTGATAAATGTGATATCTGGATTAGTTTTTAAGTAACTTGACTAATTTTTTTTTTTGGTTTCTTATTCTGTATTTGGAGCTTATGAAGCTTCGATTATTTTTTCATAACCAGAATTCAAATCCGAATTCTCTACTAAGGGTGACGCAATTTCACTACAGTACTACAATCCATATTGATACCTTGACCAATTTAAAAAGCATATAACGCTTATGATTGAAAAAATTGGTTTAACTCTTGAAATTCGAAAGATACCATTAAAAACCAAAAGGATAGTACAAAATATGATGTTATAATGACGTGTGAGGATAGACATGATACACTCTGCAATTAAAATATTTCCAAAAAAAATAATTAATGTTAAATTGAAAAAACAAAAAAAACGAGTAGTATATATACATAGTGGCCAGAAAGACAAAAGTTGTGGGGATTCATTTTTTTCTTTTCATTTTTTGTGATTATAAGCCCCTTTTCGCCGAACTTCAACAAACTCCAAAAAAATTCCTCTATCAATTTGCTTTCTTTCTCATAAATCATCATTAGTTCGATCTCGATTTTTTTTTTAATTTTCGAGATCGAACGTACGTTGAATTAGTCGGCGCATACACGCCGATTATGGCCTCGGTTTCTTCCGAAACCACAATATTCAACAAATACGAGTTAGGAAAACTCCTTGGATGTGGCGCATTTGCCAAAGTGTACCACGCTAGGGATATCAAAGATGGCCGTAGCGTGGCGATTAAAATTATTAACAAAACTAGAGTTAGCAATGGGATTTTGATGGCGAACATCAAACGTGAAATCTCAATTATGCGACGTCTACGACATCCACACATCGTCAAACTTGACGAAGTGTTGGCTACCAAGACGAAGATCTACTTCGTCATGGAATTTGTTAAAGGAGGCGAATTGTTCGCCAAAATTGCCAAGGCTGGAAAATTTTCCGAAGATCAAAGTCGGAAAATTTTCCAGCAACTTATCTCCGCTGTTCGTTATTGTCATTCTCGCGGTGTCTACCACCGCGATTTGAAGCCTGAGAATTTACTTATCGACGAAAATGGTGATTTGAAAGTGTCCGATTTTGGGCTTAGTGCATTAACGGAACAAGTACAACAAGATGGGTTGTTACACACGCTTTGTGGGACCCCATCTTACGTGGCACCAGATGTTCTAACAAAGAAAGGTTATGATGGAGCTAAGGTATGTTAAATTACGATGAGTAATGATCTATTATATAGGAGACAATATGAATAATTAATCTTTCAATTTGAAAAATTCATCCTTTTTATGAGAAGTGGCAAAGTCAATTTCAGGATCCTATGGTATTGCTAAGGGATTTGTTTATATACGAGCAATATTTCTTTAAGAAATTTTTGTTTATATACGAACAATATCGCGTTAAGGAAGTTTATTTTCATTGTATTGCAAATGAAATCTAAATAATCATCTTTCAATTCGATATTCATCCTTTTTATGAGATATGTAAAAGTCAATTTAGATGTTTCTTTTAGGAAGTTGTTTTCACATCTGCAATATTTTTTATAACTTTTTTATTATTGTATTTTCTAACAGGCGGACGTTTGGACCTGTGGAATCATCTTGTTTGTGTTAAATGCTGGATATTTGCCATTCCATGATTCAAATCTTATGGGGATGTACCATAAGATTTGCAATGGAGAATTCAAGTGTCCTAAATGGATGTCATCTGAGTTAAAGCGATTTTTACGTCGACTTCTTGATACAAATCCTATGACAAGAATAACTATTGAAGAAATCATGAATGATCCTTGGTTTAAGAAAGGCTTGAAACGGGTTAAATTCTGTGGGGAAGACGGTAAGCCTCAGAGACGGATTCAGAATTCAAATATAACAGGTACATCCTCGTCTGATGAGCCTAGCGCGGAAATAGAAGAGGTCAAGGAGGGAGAAGACAAGAACAAGAATTCTTATTTGAATGCTTTTGATATAATTTCGTTCTCTATGGGATTAGACCTCTCAGGATTGTTAAACGAAGGATTTAACCCGTTGGAGGATTTCGAACGATTAGTTGTTGAAGGTTCATTGGAGATGGTAATGGAGAAAGTGGAAGAGATAGCAAAGAAGGAGAACATGAAGTTGAAGAAGAAAAAAGAATGGGGAGTGGAGTTGAAGAAAGGTAAATTGATTATGAACATGGAAATTTACAAAGTGATAGATGGTTTTGTTGTTGTTGAGGTTCGTAGAAAAGTCGGTGATATTGATATGTACAAAGAACTATTGAAGAATAATATGAAGCCAGTAATTCTTGGCCAACAACCAATAGAAGTACTGATTTCGTCAGAGGTGAATCCATAATCTAGAATCAGTAGATTCATACGGGCCTTTTGATCATAAGTGAGTGTGTTTTGTGCGTAAGAAAGAGAGTATATTAAAAGTAAAAAAAAAAAAGATGTATAAAAGGGAAGTTATTCATCACTTACCCATATATACTGTTAATATTTTTTTTATGTGGGTTGAAAATTTTGTTGTGAGAAATAAAACTACATTATTATTATTATGTGTGTAAACATTAATTTGTAACCTAATAAAAATGATAATGAACCTCTAGCATGGGTTATATTTGTATGAAAAATCTCCTATGACTTAAATCTATTTATATTTTACTTTATCCTTTTATAAGAAATAGAAAGTGTGAATGAATAGTCATAGTTATTGATGAAAGTTTGATTCTTCATATTATAAAAATATTCCGCAAAATCCTATTTGAAGTGTTACTCATAAATAAGCTCTATAACACGTGATTTAAATTTAATCGGACCTCTAATTGAGGCTCGTGAAATAGAAAAAAAAGAATCGTGTTGTCTTTTGTGTGGAATAATAAAAGTCTACCCCTGGTAGTTCCACAGTCAATAAAGCTCTACTGAAGTTGTTGGCCAAATTATTTTCCCGTGTTCCTTTAATAAATTTTTCCGCTTAATTTATATGAAACAATAATTTTTTTGAGAAATGATTGAATTTTTGTATCTTTTAAATATTTTAAATTATTAACTATTATAATTTATAATATTTTTATCTAATTTTTAAAAATATAAATTTTATTTTTTAAAAAAATAAAATTTTTATATCTAAATTCACAATTAAAATTTAAAAATTTGAAACTTCGAGATACTAATTATGTCACATAATAAATGGTTAATTAATCAACCGACTGAAGAGAGACCTTTGTCATCTTTGTCTCTTCAACCTCCAAATTTTGACTTATTCGTATTTCACTTATGTGTTTAATTTATAATATTTCTTAAGTTTATAATATATATATTACTTTCACTATTCCATATTAATTGAATTTTTAAGGTAATGCACACATATTAAAAAAAATATTTAAGGACAAAATTTGAACTATATTTTTCTCTATTACCTTTTTATTTAATTAGCAACACAATGATCATTAAATGTGAAATCATAAATACAACTAGTCCTTTATTGGAGTATAACTTTGTAAGTAGTGTAATTTACTTTTAGAAAATTACAAAACTTCATTATTGGAAAGGGTAAATATGAAAAACGTTTCAACATTTCTCTTGAACTTTAAATAATTCAACTATTTTGAACAATGAAAAAAGCTCTAGAAATTCAAAATTAATATGGAATAGAAAGGAGTAATTTATAATATTTAACAAATTTCTCAACTTGTACTAATCCACATTCCACACATTGCAAATACTGTTATCTCAAATTATTTATCGTATTCTTTAAAAATATAATAATTGAATTATTTTTTTGACTATTTTTTCCTTATTTATATCTTAAGATATAATCTATTTCCATTGGCTCGACTAAAACGGAGTTGCGCTGCATAGTTTCCATTAAAAATGAAAGCGCTCCTTACAAAGATTTTCTCGTCATGAAAGCAAGATGTGTCATTTCAATCATCCAACTGCTGCAACTAAACGTCACTCGACCACATAGTTCTTGATTAACTTGATTGATCTAATCAGTCACTTGCTTTTTATGAAGGCACAAAAAGTATACTATCAATTATGAGAACAGAAATCACTTACACTTGAGAGACATATTGTACAAAACAACACCATGATTAAGAAGCTTCCTCAACTACAAAATGTACATCTAGGCTACACGGTGAGCAAACCATAAATTCTAACAAGAGAATTCGAAAAAAAATGCAAGAATGCTACACCTGATATCTGTGAACATGCGAGTTAGAGCAACTTCTGAACCGACTTTCCCCCTTATGTCAAGAGGATTCGACAGTTATATAGACAAGACATCTTAACTTGGCCTCAACCGACAACTGAACATTCAACATTGAAAATACACATATAGACACCTCACCTCATCTCCACTGTCAGTTGAGCACTGCAACTTACGAAGTGATCATCTAGACACCTCTAAAATTTATCAGCGTCGGACGTCCACGAGACACAATAGAAACGAGTTGAGATATCTCAATGTGCATTCTCAAAATTGGAGTATTTAGTTGCCAGTTGAGATCATGTCAAATGTATTTTGCATACCCTATTTGCACAATATAGTTTTTCCGACAAAGGGGATTCATTGAAACCCCTCATGTCCACCTAGCTCAGCCCCTGCATTTAGGACAAAATCTGAACAAGGAAGTGTATGGTTATCAAGGTAACTGCTCTTGCTGAATCAGATGTTTTTGGAGTAGCAGTTGCTGCTGCTCCGGAGGTTGTTTTTCATTATCCAAATGTTGTTCCTGCTGAAGTTGATAATTTGGCGGCTGCTCGTCAAGCTGGTCTTCCGACTGAGGCAGCTGCTGATCTTCTTGCCAAGTCCAAACGATATCTTGAAGACCCGGTCTTAGGCCTTCGTTCAATATCTGTTGATATTCCAATGTATCCCCATTTGATTTTTTCACTTCCACCAAATGAAAAGCTTCAACGACCTCAAAGATCTCGACATCAATGCTCAAAGTTCCCTTTTTTCCTTCTTTTGTTCCTTCGAACCTCAGTAATCCTTCATCTCTTTTGCAAACTTTCAGCTTGAGATGTTTAGCAATATTTTCGAGCTTGGATATGATCACTGATGCAGGTTTCCGGGATGTGAATTTAGTTTCTTTCTTTAAACAAGGTTCCTCAAATAATCTGGATAAATCAAACTTAGCATAAAGGGAAATGATATCAAATGCATTCAACTTTGGAATCGAAGCCACTTCTTGCTTGTCCTCTGTATTTGCTGAAGCTAAATCCGTGCTTACTTCGTCTACTACTGTAGATTTAGATGAAGTTGAAATTCCCCTCCGGAACCAGGAACTTGCTCTAATTTTTGCAAGAGAAATTCTATTACTTGGATTAGGATCCAACATTCTCGAAAGTAGACGTCGGGCTTCTGGTGGAAACCAACTTGGACATTTGTATTCAGCTTTGCCAATCTTCCTATACATCTCCATCAAATTTGAGTCTTGAAATGGAAGATAACCAGCTAACAAAACGTATAGGACAACCCCACACGACCAAATATCAGCCTTAGTCCCATCATAGCCTCTTCTGTTGATTACCTCCGGAGCAACATAAGCTGGAGTCCCACACGTCGTGTGGAGGAGTCCATCTTGGTGCTTTGACTTAACTAGAGCACTTAAACCAAAATCTGAAATTTTTAAGTTTTCATCGTCATCTAACAGCAAGTTTTCAGGTTTCAAATCCCGGTGATAGACACCCCTGCTATGGCAGAAATCTACAGCATTTATCAACTGTTGAAAATATTTCCCTGCGACATCCTCTTTTAGCTTTCCCTTAGCTATTTTGTTAAAGAGCTCACCTCCTTTACAATATTCCATGACAAAATAAATCTTGGTTTTTGTCGCCATGACTTCGTAAAGATGCACAATATTTGGATGTCTGACTAGTTTCATAACAGATATTTCCCGTTTGATCTGCTCCATGAGCCCGACCCTGAGAACTTTTTCCTTGTCTATGACTTTGATGGCAACACTCTGCCCAGTTTTGATATTCCTAGCATAGTAAACCTTAGCAAATGTGCCTTGACCTAATAATCTGCCCACTTCATAGCGCTCCATCAGTATGCTTCCTTTATTGGCCATAACAAGAAATCTATATATCTCTTTCTAATACAACTTAGATGCAAAACCTTATAAACTACTGGCACTCAACCATCCGCGCACAAATTATCGTTTATTAACACAACAGGCAATGTACAGCTACTCCATGCACTTTGCATCTTCCCACAAGCAATGGTGCTATGGTCGCGGCACCTGGGCTCACTATTTTCAAGAATGAAAAATGGCAACTCTATTAAGCCCAAAGCCTCGAGATGATCACTTATAGAATTCCAGCCACTAAAACACATTTTTCAGCATTCCTAGGATTATCTCTCCTCAATGACCACTAGAAAACGCTGAAAAAGTGCGTAATGAAACAACTAGATGAACTTCCACTGCCCCCCCTGGAAAAAGTGAAATCAGAGGAAAAGGTTTCAGTAGCTAGACAGTATTATGCTTCCAACAATAGAAATTAAGACTTGAAAGGTAAAGAGATGCATCTAGAGAAAAATTGGTTTAGATATTGATTGATCATATATTAGCAATGTATTTATTCCGAATATAGTATACCTGTTTGTAATAAAACAAATGAATTTAAACAATTATTACCTAAGAACTTCTACTGCAAGGGACCTATAAAGCAAGGTGCAATGGGGGAACTATACGATTGCTCTAACTTTATGTGAACTATAAATGCACAACGTTTTGAATGGAAACTTTGGCACAACCGTAAGAGATGATGCAGTGTGATCAGGAGGTTACGAAGTCAAAATACAGAAGCAACCTCTTGCAAAATGTAAAGTAAGATTTCATACAATCAGCCCAATATAATCCGGCCCTTCCCCCGAAATCTACGATAGCGAGATGTTTTGTGCACCGAGCTATCCTTTATATAAATGCACAAATCCAAAGAAGACTTGAGAATCATAATGACGCATTGACGCTTACTTGGGACTTCCTAATTCCAAGGAAACAAGTGATAGTTCAAACGTGGCTAACATGGTAGATAAATCAAGGAAAACATTTATGTGAAATCTAAATGCACAAAATTTTAAGTAGAAACTTTGGCATGAGGGTAACAATTGCAGCCATGTGACCAGGAACTTACGAATTCAAACTATGGAATCAACCTCTAGCAAAACGTTAAGTAAGATCATGTACAATATAACCCGTGATAGTAAGATGCTTTGTGCATCAAGCTACCTTTTTATAATAAATGCACGAATTCCGAAGAAGACTCGAGAACAATAATGATGCTTACTTGGGACTTCCTAATTCCAAGGAAACAAGTGATAGTTCAACTACAACAACAACAACAGACCCAGTGAAATCCCACATAGGTTGGGTCTGAGTAGTATAGAGTGTTCGCAAACCTTAACCTACCTCGTAGAGTTAGAGAGACTGTTTCTGAAAGACTCCCGACTTAAGTATCCCATATTCGAGCAGTAAGATAAAAGGACAAACATAAAACAAGTGATAGTTCCTACTTCAACAAGAACATGCTATTTATTGAACATCAAAGTTAGTCTTAGACATTTAAGTTACTCAAACTAAAAGCCACAGCTAGTAAATACAAATCTGATTAAAATCAATATAAAAATCAGTCAGACACTTAAATAAATTATCTATAAAAGGCTCCATCTACAATAGCTGTAAAGGTCTCTTCTTTTTCTGAAAATAAGCTGTAAAGTTTCTTCAGCAAAATCCCACCATGGAAAAAAAACATTTTTTCCCCAAAATTAAGGGTAGGCAAAGGGGAAATGGGAATTGAACCTGGTAATAGCCAACCAACTGAGCTAGTAACAGAAAGGGTGTGGTCGATCAACCTTTCTGTTAATCCTCAATTCAAATAGAAGGGTTGTACAATATCATATCAACCCAACATCAAAGGGCCAATCTTGAATCATATTATCTCAAGAAATCAAACAAAAAACAGCAAAACAAAGAAGACCCAAAATCAAGAATCAAGAAAACAATACAATTTTGATTATCTTTATGAAAAATATATTTAAAAAGTTGAAATCTTTACCTTAATATACAGATTTTAAACAAAAGGGGGAGAGAAGGAGCCCTTGTAGCTGTAAGAAAATAAGATCTTTTTTATTTCCTAATTTGAGAAAGAAACAGGAAAATACCCAAGTGGCAACGTTGTATGTGTTTTTAGGACGCTGTTAATACGGCAGGAGAGACATGTTTCAGTGTGAGAAGGCCCATGTCAACGTCATAATCAATGACATAATTAGAATTTAATATCAATATATTAAAAAATAAAATCACATAAAAACTTAGAAATGTCAATATATAATATATCTATATATACACATAAATAAATATTTTTAACTCAATATACAGTGTAATTTTTCGATGAAAGAATGTCAATTGACAACCTTCAAGTATGTGTGACTCCGCCACTGGTCATAATCAATTTGTTTTTCTAACTTTTTTTTAATATGTTGTTAAAAAGTATTTTTATGAAATTCTGATTTTTTAATCATTTAAAATTACAAAATTAAATAAGAGGAAATACATCAAAACTCCTCCAAATATAATTTACTTTAGTACTTTAACTACAGGGGCATTTAATTACCCCTTAACAACTTCAAGTGAATTAAATTCCACCCTAAAGGAGAACGTGTCAGAGAGAGTGACTACACTCTCTTTAAGGCGAGTGAATACATTTTTTTAATAAAAAAAATTATAAAATCATACGTATGACATTTTTTTATAGGTTAATATATAATTAATATTTTAAATATTATTTTTTTGATATATTAACTTTTATTAAAATATGTAAATTTTCTTATTGACCACAATTTTTTTAAATCTTTTTCTTTCTGTATTCTTTTCCAATATAGCTTCTTCTCTATAGAAGCATCATTTTTTTCCTTCATCTTCATCTTCAACTCTACCATACCTATTCGACATACCATCATTGAAATATCAGTTACATGTTTGCTTTGAAATTGCAATTTTTCAAATTCTTCATTGATGAAAATCTTGATGAGAAATTAAGATACATTAGTGATGATTTATTTTGATGTATTATCCCATTAAATAATATTTATTGTATTTTTAATTTAAAATCATGAAATTTATATTATTTTCTTAAATTTTGTGAATGAGAAAATTAGATACTTTTTCGATCATAACCGTAATCAAAAGTTGCGGGAAAAAACTAGTCAATGCCACGTATTAATATGTTATTTTTCTTTTTTTTCTTGGACTTACCATGTACTATTTACACGTTTACACTTTTTCACATTTAATCCATGACCCAAAATAAACAAAACAAAAAGGGATTTTCATAATGTTCCAATATAGTTTTAATTTTTATTAGGACTCATGGCTTTTTGAGTTGAAAAATATTCAAACTCATGGCTGATTGACAAAACCGAAATTTAATTAATTGAAAGTTTAATTTGTATTAGGACTCCTCTATATTATAACCATATAATGAGTCTTTTTTTGAAGAATAACGGCAATTATAACCAAAAAAGGTATATAATTTTTATTTTTTCCATTTTGGATTGTTTTGCCTATTATTTTAAATCTTTTTTTATTAGTATTTTTTTGGGATCAAGTCTGTTTTAGTTGGAAAAAAATTATAGTAGGAATGCAATCATCATAAGAAAATCTTTTTCATTTAATTTTTATTATGTTTATTATAGTCAATATATAATATCATTAAAATACTTGTATAATAATTTGAGAAAAATAGTGAAAAGACATTTTTATCTAAAACAGAATATTTTAATTAAGGGCAAAAAATTCAATCAACATTTTAAAGATCTTTATGCTTTTAATATAGTGTTATCACCCATGACTTTAAGGTAAAACTCTTCTTCTTTTTTTCTAAGTGACTCGAAGAAAAGCATCTCTTCCTCCATTCCAAAACAAGCATCTCTTCCTCCATTCCAAAACAAAGGGAAAATGTACACATCAATATAATAAAAATATGTATCTTTATATAAATTGTTGAATTTGATAGTGAATACAGAGGACATTATTATGTATGATACTTGAAATTAGAGTTACAATCTATTGCAAATATTTCATGTATTATACGTCAAAAACATCATAGATATGTATATTTTGTTGTTTCTTGAGCAGGCTAAATTTATACATGTCCGAGTCCTTCAAAGGGGGCATACACTGCATGCCATAAAGGGTAAGAAATTCAGTGTATTATGTTGAATTTTTAATGTTATATTATCATCAAATTGCTATTGTGTGTGTGTAATATACAATTCTTTATTTGTACTTTTTGTTCTCTTGGAATGTTAATTTCCGGTACATCATCCTAGCAACTGATACAAGAACTTAAATATCTCAATGATATTGTAAGATTGCTTTGTGAAGTAATAATTGACATACGAGGGTGGAGTATGTCGTTTGTTCAAAGTTGAGGAGGCATGCAGTTTGATTTTTAATGTAAAGTTAGGGATGTAAATAATTTGACTTTTTTTAACGTCATGCACACGTGCAAAGCACGTACACTAAACTAGTATATATATGTGTATAAAAATTTTAGTGAGGAAGCATATAATTAAATGTCACAACCTAGAATGGGCCATGAGTGACACCCACACTTAACCTCCTAGGTAGGCGAACCAACGATACAAACCTCAACTTATGAAATACGATAATAATGCGGAAGCTCAATTTATGAAAGTAAGATGTAACAAAATCACCAAAGTGTATTACATACGTTTCTGAAAATCTGAAAGTCATCACATTAAGGACATCTACTCTCAAAATGTCAAGTCTAAGAATATCAAACACCAAAATAGATAAACAGAATAATTGTGTCCAAAAACAAAGGACAACATGCCATAACCAAGAGAACCCAACACGAGCTAGGAGAATAGCTCACCTTGAAATCTGATATACCGTAGACTAGCTAGAGCTGAGGACGAGTCGAAGTTGCTGGTACACTCGCTGCACTTCACAAAAGGAAAACGAAGAAAAATACTAGTAGGGTTCAGTACAGGGAAACATGTACTGAGTAGATATCATCGGCCGACTCAAAATAGAAATCAATATGCATAAAGTAATAGTAGGAAATCAACTACAACACTTAGCATGTGGCAAACAACAAGATCAAGATCAAGTGACAACAAAATGAAACAGTTACTTAATTAGTCAACAATATCCAAAGTATACATGAGGACTCAGGCCTCCACAACAAGCTCTTTTGGGAAATGAGTTATTTGGGATTGAGTAGATTAAGTCATTTTAATATATTTTCCTTTAATATTATCATGCCGGAATGTGATACCCTATCCAATAATATCGTATCGGAACGTGACACCCGATCCAAATGTCTGTGTCGGAACGTGACATCCGATCTAAATATACCATGTCGGAATGTGACACTCGATCCAAATATACTGTATCGGCTTGTGACACTCGATCCAATTATATCGTGTCGGCTCGTGACACCCGAACCAAATATAATTAATTTATCATTCTTTATTATCACATTCCACTTCATTAACAATATTTCATCAAGCCTTCTTTTTTCGACGCATCACTTTTGATAGGACAAGTTCAAGATTATGGATTATACGGTCTTGAGATTACAAACCAATCACAACAATATCAATCTTTCAAACTACAATAATTAAATGCATAGTAAACTTCACACATTACTTAATGATTATCAATCGCTATTAAGAGCTATCTATGATATAGAATAAATCATAACCTACCTCAATCGAAGAACCGACGTCAAACAAACTAATCCACCGATGTCTTTCCTTTCTTCGATGCCTCAGACCATTTTCAATCTATCAATATATAATATTTATAGGTAAATGAGTCTGTAGACATCAATATTATATATATATTTAACCTAGACTCAACAACTCACTCAACTCTATAATCAATTCCCTAAAATTCAAGTCTACAGTTAAGCCTCAATTCCTTCAATTTATAACTCTAATGATATTCATATAATATAATACACCTATTATTTAATTACCTATTTCAATATATCAAAACTTGAATTATAATATGATAATTATAAAAATAAATAATAAATAAAAACGAAGGTTAACTGAAAATTAATGGCGCAGCAAGGCAACAAATTGGAGAAACCAATTCTTAATCTTATATTATTATACATATCAATTCCAAACATCCCAATCATTGCCTCAATTATTAACTAATCATTGACCACCAAGCCTTTCTTCCCAAATACAAATGCTACAGTATATGGGAATTTGCACATTTTGACTTTGCAAATTTCAAATTCCCTTCTTTTTCTTTCACAAGCCATCATTTTAGTAATAATAATAATATGACATCTATCCAAACATACATTACACATATTGAGGCGTGATTTACCTGAATCACTCCTTCCTCTTCGTTCGACGCCGCAGGTGAGTTCTATATTCTCCCTTCCTCTTTTCTTTTCTCAGTTATGTGTAGTAATGGACAAAAAAAGGAATAAACATATCCACTTTATTTTAATAAATATGAGATAAGTGGTGTAGGGTATAAAATAAATTATCAATTTAGCCACTAACTAAATTAGTTATCTAAAGTTACCCTTCAACTAAATAATTGTAGTTATCGAATAGTCCAAAATATCCATTAAAAATTTATGAAATGGGTCTTTTATGAAATAAAAAGCTCTAGTACTCAAAAAACCTAATGAGTTGTTACATTAAAGGTTGGCACCCACAATAACATAATGACTGCTTTGGTCAACTGACAGCAGAGGCAAACCTAGAATTTAAAGACGACAGGTGCACTATCAATGACTAGTGCACGTTAGTTAAAGCATGTCATCGAATACCGTTTTGTATGATAATTTTATTAAACATAAATATATAAAACTAATGAACTAACGTATAAATATGAATTCAATGACTTTGCTAGATAAAGTTTGCTTTGTGGAGTGGTGATTTTGAACTTCACTTTGCAACATGAGGTTGCAAGTTTGAAACTAACCATCCCCTTATTTTATTCAACATTTTACAGCTTCCCAGTTAAAAAGAAAAATATTGTAGTAACTAAGATTTGAACCTAGGCCCTTCATGTCAAAGGTATGTAGCATTCAAACCAATGCACCAATTTTGTTTTTGTGTCTTTAGGTGCCTAATACGTTATATGTCATATCTCATGATATATATATAGTGTGCACGTACACCCTCAAGGATACACATGGGTCCGCCTCTGACTGACAGGGCGCCAGAGGCGTGGGCATAAATATCAAAAAATTGAAATATCGAATTGAATTGAATTTTTTCGAGTTTTTGATTTTGGTATTTTGGTTTTCGATTTGGTATCGGTTCATATTTTTTGTAACTTCGGTTTTTCGGTTTGGTTTCGATAATATAATTTATGTATTTTGATATTTTGGTTTAACCGAAATTTATGCACTACTATACTATACGATAAAACCTCACTAAATTAATATAGATATGATCATGAAATATTATTATTTTGTAGAGATATTATTTACTCGATAAATTAATATTTATTAATTTAAAGAGTGTTTTGAGATTCAATGAGGTTAATTTTGATTACATCAAAATCATTGTATCTTACTAATTTAAGTTTCATATTTTTTAAATTCATATAAAAATAAATTTATTATACATAAAGTACAATGAACATATCAAAATCATTGTATGTTACTAAATTATGTATTATATTTATTGAATTCATATAAAAATAAATTCATTATACATAAAGTACAATGTATGCATGTGTATGATTCATTTTAATTTTTTTTTTGTTAAATGATTCATTGTAAAATAAATTCAAGAATTCAATATAAATATAAATTCATTATACATAATGTTCATTGTTTCTTAATAATCAAATATTATCCATTGTATTATTACTAGAAACATTCAATGTATGATGGTGAGAGAATAAACTATATAAGCAATGAAATTTCTTGAAATCATATCCAAAAATGACTTCATTTAAAATCAATCATGATTGTCACAAAATCAATCACGACAGATCAAATATGTAAAGCATTATGGGAGTACAAAAAAGATTATTCCATATGTACTCAAAACAAATTGCAGTCATGACAACTCCAAAACTTTTTGAATCAATAAGAAAAGTTAGAGATGAGTATTTATTATAAAACTTTTGGATCATTAAGGCCATCTCTTGATGACTCTTGTTTGTGCATTTCTGTTGATAATACCAATAGAAGATGGGTTCTGTTCTGCTCCAATTAATGATTACAATGTGATGGCTTCTTGGCTAATCGTTTTTTGAATTGTTCTGTTAAGTTGTATTTATTCACTAATAAAAATGTAACGACCCATTGGGTCGTTTTAAGAACTAGATTTTTTTTTTTTATTTTATAAAAGATTCATTTCGTAAATTTTTAATGGGTATTTGGACTATTCGATAATCATAGTTATTTAGTTATGGGGTAAATTTAAATAACTAATTTAATTAGTGGGCTAAGTTGATAATTTATTTAACACTCTATACCAATTATTAAAGGAAAAGGATAGAGTTTATTAATTTTGATACATAATTAAGTAGAAAAGAAATGAAAGAACAGTGAGAAAACTTATCTGCGGCATCCCACGCGAGCGACAACATTCAGGTAAGGTTGCAAATTGATGTTTCTATAACTATTCTTTACTTAGTGATGGTCAAGTTATACGTTAATGATAATATAAATATATGTTACATGTAAGGAAAAAAAATTTAAAATCAGTTGATTGCAGGATTAGTGGTAGAGTTGGTGACTGCATAATGATATAGGATATGACATATAATCATTATCAATAGGTTACTGTTCTATGTGTTATTTGCGTAGTTACAGTTATTGGAAGTATTTTGTAGTTTCGATTTATCATATTCTACTCTAATATTTTGGCATATTGAGGTAGGTAATTAAATAGTAGGTGTATTGTATTATATGAATACCATTAAATTTATGTTATTGGGAGGAATTAAGACTTAATCCTAGGCTTGAGATTTTAAGAAATTGATTATAGAATTGAGTGAGTTGTTGAGTCTAGGTTAAACATATAAATAATATTGGTGTCTATAGACTAGTCACTTATAAATATTATATATTTGATAGATTGGAAACGGTATGAGGCATTGAAGAAAGGAAAGACATTGGTGGATTAGCTTGCTTTACTTCGGTTCTTCGGTTGAGGTAGGTTATGGTTTTATTCTATATCATAGATAGACTCTTGATAGTCATTGAGTAATATGTGAAGTTTACTATGCATTTAATTATTGTGGTTTGAATGGTTGTTATGTGGTTGTGATTGATCTGAAATCCCAAGACCGTGAAATCTATAATCTTGAAATTGCTCTATCAAAAATGATGCCTTGAATAAACAAGACTTGATAAAATATTGCTAATGAAGTGGAATATAATAATAAAGAATGATAAATTAATTATATTTGGATTAGGTGTCACATTTCGACACGGTATATTTGGATAGGTTGTCATGTTCCGACATGGTAATATTAAAGGAGACCAACTTAAAAGGACTTAATACTACCCAATTTCCAATAATTTATTTCCCAAAAGAGCGTGGTGTGGAGGCCTGAGTCCTCATGTGTGATTTTGATATTATTGACTGGTTATGTAATTGTTCATTACGTTGTCACTTGATCTTGATCTTGATCTTGTTGATTGTCACCTATTAAGTGTTATGGTTGATTTACCGTTATTACTTTATGCATATTGATTTCTATTTTGAGTCGGTCGATGATACCTACTCAGTACATGTTGTCCTGTACTGACCCCTACTTTTATTTTTCTTTGTTTTATTTTATGGAGTGCAGCGAGTGTTCCATCGACTTCGACTCGACCTCACATCTAGACAGTGTCCAGCACATCAGGTTCCAAGGTGAGCTATTCATTCTAGCTCGTGTTGGATTTTCTCGGACATGGCATGATGTCCTTAGTTTTCGGACACATTATGTTATTTATTTATTTTGATTTATGATATTTCTAGACTCAGTATTTTAGAATTAGATGTCCTTGAAGTGATGACTTTCAGGTTTTGGAAAAACGTATTTAATTGAGCTTCCGCGTTATTGTCATATTTATTAGTTGTGGTTTGTATCGTTGGCTCTCCCACCTAGAAAGTTAAGTGTGGGTGCCACTCATGATCCATTTTGGATCGTGACAAAAAAGATTACTATCACGGGAGGAAGTGACAAGCTAAGTTAAATTAAGTTGCTCAGACGACATGGTTGTGGGTGTAGGATCCGTACATGATTTGGTCGATCAACAAATTTCAAAATTTCTGGTCATGTATACATATGAGCCTTATGCGGCATAATACACGTAGAACACAAATTGTCATGTAGGATACGTGTGTCTATTTGCTTAACTTTATACAAATTTAATTGTCTATTTGTGCACCCCTAAAGTTGGAGGTCATAAATGTGAGTTAAGATCAAGTTAAAAGACATATATCTTAAGTTAATTACAAATTTTCTCTTTCTCTCCCCCTTCGCTCTCTCCGTCCCTCCCTTTTTCTCTTGCTTTATCCCTTTTACTTTCTTTCTCTTCCCTCTTTGTGCTCTCCCCACTCGCTCTCGTCCACTCTTCCCTCTTTCTTTTTAATTTGTTCAGTGATGATGGTACTTAGAGGTAATTGATGAATGTATCAGTGCATATTTTGATATCAGTTATATATATTTTTGCGCGAATACACTGATGAATGTATTAGTGCATATTTTAATACTAGATACATGTAATTTTAATACTAAACATATGTGTGTATGCATGAATACACTAAACATTGGCGAAACCCATCGGTGACCCCTTAAAGTTGGCACCAACTTTCACTTAGACACCTAAACCAGGAGATGTTCATTTTAGACACCTTATGTAAGGGTCTGATGTGTCATGTTGACACTTTTTAAATAATCTATTATTGGACTCAAGCACGTGTATTATAATTTCGTCCACATGGATTAGTTGTCCAATTATATCATGCCAACTCTGTCTTCTTTACACGTCATATTGGCTCCAAATTTAAAGGGTCAAAAGTTGATCTTCAACTCCATTTTCTCTTCTTCAGTTCAAAAATCCATTTTCTCTTCTTCAGTTAACCAATCAAAATCCTAGGTAAGAATATGAAAGTTCAATCTTTCTTGATTTTCATTCAATTCTTATTTAGTACTAACTGTTATGTTAGTTTATGTTGCCAATTTCCAAGTTTAAAGGTTGAAATCAAGTGTTGGAGATTGCATTTTTGTTTTCTCCGTCACCACTCTTAGTCACCACTAGTGTAGTCATCGCGATTTTCTTCGACTATTTGGTGATTACAGGAGTTGTCATGACGATTTTTTCAGGTTTAGCGTTTTGGGGAGTATCCAGTAGGCCGATGTAATTGACTAGTATCTCGAATCCGACGTCTTTGTTGCCTTTGAACTGGGTCGGATCTTATGTGATTTGATCTATAAAAAAGTTGCTGGGTATTTTTGGATTTCATAATCAGCTGTAGATTGAATCAATTCATATTTGGGTGTTTCAACACAGATCTTACCGAAAACCATGCCCATTTTCAGAAAACTTAATTATTGCATATGGAATTTGAGAATGTTGAGAGTAAATGTTGGCTGTGAATTGTTAGTACTTAAATGGAAGAAAAGCAAGTTTCCGCGGAACTTAGAAGAGCTGGCAAAACGGACTTGGAGTTTCGCTTGCTGCAAAATGAATGGTCTTATTTTACAAAGACATAATTTTTCCTTTTTTACTTTTAAAAAATCAATTACTAATTAACAATGGAAGTAAAATAAGAACTAGATCTAGGCAATGACAATGAGATTACAAAATCAAGGTCCAAAGTTATGGAGGAAAACGATTAGAAAATGGAGAAGAAGAAGAACAAGAAATTTTGTTTTAAAAAATATATATATATTTTTTAAAAAAACTCTTCACGCGCTCAAAATGGGTGCAGCGCACACAATATGCCGAGTAAGCACAAAGTGTCAAAATGACACATCAGGACCTTATTTGAGGTGTCTAAAATGAACATCTCCTGGTTTAGGTGTCTAAGTGAAAGTTGGTGCCAACTTTAAGGGGCCACCAATGGGTTCCGCCCTAAACATTTGATACTAGACATACATATAAAATTGCTATCAAATATACTGAATGAAATTGATATCAGATTTAAATTATAAGGGTATCTATGACCTTTTTCCATTTTTTTTTACATATTAATGATGCATATCGATGCAACAAACGTTCATATTTTTTGTGATAAAAATTGTAATTTATAAAAATATCTTTGTTCTTTGATTTTCTGAGTTTTTTTCCTTAATAATTGATTCACGTATTCTCTACATTTTATTTGGACCCTAAATTAAGGACGATATATATTCATTAAGTTATTATAAGTAAATAGTGGCTAAGCTTGCGTTAAAAGTTTAATTATAGGGTCCGAATCAATAAATATTTTTACCGATCAATAATAAACTTAAGTGCTTTATACTTCTTCACTATTTATACAGACGTGATGAAGTTAAACTGTGTTGAGAGAATGTTTTAGAATAACAACAATCCTCAAGAGTCAAGTTTCTCAGGGCAGAAACGTTGTTATAACAAAATCAATGGAATTGGAATGAGATTGTTAGCCAAAAAAATAATTTCATTTGATTAAATTTGAAAAAAATCAGATTTGATAACGTATCATTCGTGAATATTATTAATGAATAACATACTAGCTCAATTTCACATATTTTAAGAAATATATTTAACGTTTTTTTACTTATCAATAAACTAATTAGGTTAATTGAAGACTCCGATTTAATTATATACATTATTGAAAACTCTTTTCTTTTTTCTTTTTTCTTTTTATTTTTCGAAGTGAAAAGGAGAAGCAGGAATTGATAGATTTCAAGAACCTGTTTCTTTCATGCATGACAATTTATTCAAGTTTTAACTATTAGGATCCGAAATGAATATGTTTGTTCATTTGTATTAGTTCTGGAATATACTTTCAAGTATTTGTGTTTTTATAAGCGAATTCAAAATTTAAATTTGATGAATACGATTTGTTAAATTTTTAGTATTGAATTTATTTTATTTTAAAGATTATGAATTTAAATATAATATTTGTTGAAATTCTAGTAAATTTTCGTGTATAAATCTATGAGGTGTGTCAAAAATGTTGTATGAAGATGTATTTATTGTTAATGTGTTTCATCCACCCTATATATCTGATCGCTACGTGTCTTCAAGATCAAGTATGTACGTGAAATTCATTATTAAAATTGACAAGATTCTAGATAAATTAATGTATCAACTTGGTACGTGAAAGTTTGGTAAACTTTGACTTAATGTAGGAACTTGGTAGGTGAAAGTTAGGTGAAAAATTGATAAACTTTGACATCTTGACAAGAATGTGCTGTCATAGATGACATCAAGAGCAAAAATTTATTCTTATAAATAGGTAACTCTTGATAAATTTGAAATACACCTCTCATCACATTTTTCACTTGTCTTCTCATATTCTAAGGTGTTTGTAAAATACATTAGAAGAGTCAATTCTCTTAAATGTATTTGGGATCTCTTCCATTTCTTTGTTAATATAAAAACATTTGTTCTCTAGTGGACGTAGAATCATTCTGATCCGAACCACTTTAAATATTGTTGTTCTTTATTGCTCTTATATTTTCATGTTTCCGCTAACAATTGATATCAGAGCCAAGGTTCTGTCTGAGTATGCTCTGTGGTTCTAGTATAGTCTGAACTTCCACATCAGAAAAGAATTACTTTGGTATCCTGTATTTTCAAATACTTTGTACTAGAAGAGGACGAACAAGTAAAAATGAGTTCCATGAAGTTTGAAATTGATATATTTAGTGGGCGCAACAACTTTAATATCTGAAAAATTCAGATGATGGCATTACTGCGGAGGGAAGGTTCAATCCACACTATTGACGGAAAGTATTCGGATAACACATTGATTTCTGATAAGGCAAAGATTGATGGAGATGCATTAAGTGTAATCCAACTGTCCCTTGCACCTAACGTGCTCTGTAAAATGAGTACAAGTACCGAGGAGACATCCAAATAGTTATGGGATAGGCTGGAAGGGCTTTATCAAGACCGGTTGATTATAACAAGGATGTTGTTACAATGGCGTCTTCACACATTTAAGATGAAGTCAGGTACTTTGTTACAAGACCATCTAGATACATTCAACAAACTTGTGATAAACTTACAGATTGCCGAAATTAAGAAGCATAAAGAGACGTTTGCATGTGCTTTGCTATTTTCATTGACTTTAAAATATCGTGATATTGAGAACTCAATGATGTATAGCAAGTCACCTATCACTCTTGAGAAAGTGCAGCAAACACTTATCTCTTGTGATATGCGGAGGCATTTTGAAGGAGACAAAAATGATAAAGCTAATGGGCTTTTTGTGAGAGGTCGTACTAGCCAACAGGGAAAGAGCAAATCAAAGCATAAATCAAAGTTTCATGTGAATCAGAAGAATGCGGAGTGTTGGGGCTGTCACAAGAAGGGACACTTTGAATGAGATTGTCCTATGTTAAAGTCCAAAGAAAAGACGAGTGCATCCATTGTTGAGCAGGTACATGATTTTGATGATGAATATGTACTAACGACATCATACAATAGTGGAGTCTATGACAATAAATGGGTGTTAGACTCTGATTGTACTCTGCATATGACATTCCAAAGAGATTGGTCAGCAACTATGAGACAAGTGGAGGAACTATAGTAATGGGCAATAATACAATTTGTAAAATAGTTGGCATTGATTTAATTCGAATTCGCTACCATAATGGAATCGTGAGGACTATTACAGAAGTCTGTCATAATCCTGATCCAAAGAAGAATTTGATCTCCATAGGTACTCTGGATAAACAAGGTTAAAAGTACATGAGTGAAAGAGGTACAATGAAGGTGGCTAAAGGTTCTTTAGTCATGCTGAAGGCCAAGATGGAGGATGGCCTCTACACACTAGCAGGAAGCACCATTGTTGGCTCTGTTAATACATTTGCAGTGCAGTTATCTGATGATGACAAGGCAAGATTATGGCACATGAGACTGGGCCATATGAGCACACGAGGACTGGAGATCTTGAGCAAACGCAACCTTTTAAATAGTAAGAAGATCAGCACACTTGAATTTTCTGAGCATTACATCCTAGGGAAGCAGGTAAAGGTCAGTTTCAACACTCGCAAGACGGGAGGGATGCTAGACTACATCCATTCAGATTTATGGGGTCCCTCTCAACTTTCATCGAAGGAAGGAAAGAGGTATCTTCTCACATTCATAAATGATTTTTCACTAAAGGTTTGGATGTGTTTATTGAAGGCAAAAAGTGATCCTTTTGAAGCATTTAAAATATGGAAGATTTTCGTTGAGAATCAAAAGGAGAGAAAAATTAAGTATCTTCGCACAAATAATGGCTTGGAGTTTTGCAGTGAAGAGTTCAATAATTTTTGCAAGGTTCAGGGATCGCAAGACATAAGACGGTCAGGCACACACCACAACAGAATGGAGTTGCCGAGAGAATGAACAAAACTCTTCTTGAGAAGGCTCGTTATATGCTCTTACAAGCCAAAATGTCCAAAGTGTTTTGGGCTGAAGTAGTTTACACTGCTTTTCATATTGTCAATCGATCTACAACATCAGCGATTGACTTTAAGACTCCGAATGAGGTATGATCAGGTGAACCCTCTAACTGTTCATACTTGCGAATATTTGGGTGTCTATCTTATTATCATGTTAATGAAGAAAAGCTTGAACCAAGGGCTAAAAAGGTCATATTTCTAGGGTATTTAGATGGAGTAAAAGGGTACAAACTTTGGTGTTTGTATTTACTCAAATTTGTAGTTAGTAAAGATGTTACCTTTGATGAATCCTCTATACTTGGTCCTCTTAAAGTTTCTATGCAGTTATCAAGAAAAAAGAACAACAAGTAGGTATAGTTACCAATGGAGCTTACCAAGAAAAAGGGTCCAGAGACTCAAGTTGATGAGTCAAAAGATGCAGATGTTAAGAAATTTGTTGTCAATGAATCATACACAATTGTGAAGGGAAGGGACAAAAGGTAGATACGGAAATCAGAACTTCTTATAGAGCAAGTAAATCTGATTGCATACACATTCGTAGTTGCAGAAGAAGAGATTAAAGACCTCGAGCCCTTTTTGTATATTGAAGCAACTTCTTGCAAAGATGCTGCACAATGATGGTTAGCCATAATGGAAGAGATGGAGTCTCTTCACAAAAATGACACATGGGTCTTAGTTGAAAGGCCAAAGGGGAAGAAGACAGTTAGATGCAAATGGATCTACAGAAAGAAAAAAGGTATTTTAAAAGTGAAAGATGCTAGATTCAAGGCGATATTGGTTGCAAAGGATTTTAGTCAGAATGAGGGAATTGACTATAATGAGATCTTCTCTTCAGTAGTGAAATATGGGTCAATTCGCGTGCTACTAGCATTGGTTGCACAATTTGATTTGAAGCTTCAACAGCTTGATGTCAAACTACTTTCTTAAATGGTGATCTAGAAGAGACAATCTATATGGATCAGCCTAAAGGTTTCCTAGTTGAGGAAAAAGAAGATCATGTATGCCAACTAAAGAAGTATTTGTATGGTTTGAAGCAATTCCCTAGACAGTGGTACAAAAGGTTTGATGCATTCATGACTACACATGGATTCTCGAGGAGTACATTTGATAGCTGTGTGTATCACAAGAAAATATCTGGTAACTCTATGATTTATTTACTGTTGTATGTTGATGATATGCTTATAGTTGCTAACAATATCACAGAGATAAATATTTTGAAGAAACTGTTGAGCAAGGAATTTGACATGAAAGATTTGGGAGCTACAAAGAAAATTCTTGAAATGGAGATTTCAAGAAAAGATGGTGTTGTACATCTTTCTCAGAAGAGGTACATTGAAAAGGTACTTGAGAGGTTCAATATACAGATGATCAAGCTTGTAAGTACACTGTTAGCTTCTCATTTTAAGCTTTTAGAGTTACAACTGCCTCAGTCTGAGGATGAGGTGGAGCATATGTCAAAAGTTTCTTATGCTAGTGTAGTTAGTAGCATTATGTATGTTATGGTGTGCACATGTCCAGATATTGCTCAATTTGTAAGTATGGTAAGCAGTTACATGGCCAATCCAGGAAAAAGACATTGGGAAGCTGTCAAGTGGATTCTGAGATATCTCAAAGGAGCTTCTGATGTTGGCCTAACCTTTTGGAAAAGTGAAGGTATTTCAATTCTCGGTTATGTGGATTCTGACTATGTAGGAGATCTTTATAGAAGAAGGTCCATAACAGGATACATCTTTACTCTCGTTAGCAGTGTCGTTAGTTGAAAATCGACTTTACAGTTGATTGTTGTTTTGTCTACAACAGATGCAGAATATATGGCAGCAATAGAGGTAGTGAAAGAAGCTATCTGGTTGAAAGATTTAATGGCAGAATTGAGTTTAGTTTAGCTAAAATCAACTCTAAGATTTGATAGTTAAAGTGCTATTCATTTGATTAAAAATAAAAAATTTCATGAGCACACCAAACATATTGATGTCAGATTCCATTTCATTCGAGATGTCGTTAAAAAGAGAGCTATCAAGGTCAAGCAGGTTATCACAGACGATAACGCTGCATACATGTTGACCAAGATAGTCCCGCTTTCCAAGTTTGCATACTGCAAGGACTTGGCGAGAGTATGCATCAACTAATGCATCTCTGGGAGAACAACTGCTAGGTGGAGCTAGTATGTTTAACAAAGGTTTGATTCTTCTTGTTTCTTACAACGGGATTGCCCAGTAAGCTTAGAAGTTTTGGCTGGAGTTGTTCATATACATGCTTGGAACACAAACCATGGTGGAGATTGAAAGAGTTGAGGTTGAAGACAAAATCAAAAGTTGTTAAGAGAAAGTTGAAAATGGAGAATCTTGCCAAGGTAGAGATTTGTTAAAATTGACAAGATTCTAGATAAATTAATGTCTCAACTTGGTAGGTGAAAGTTTGGTAAACTTTGACTTAATGTAGGAACTTGGTAGGTGAAAGATTGGTAAACTTTGACATCTTGACAAGAATGTGATGTCATAGATGACATCAAGAGCAAGAATTTATTCTTATAAATAGGTAGCTCTTGATTAATTTGAAATACACCTCTCATCACATCTCTCACTTGTCTTCTTATATTCTAAGGCGTTTGTAAAATACATTAGAAGAGTAGAGAATTGATAAACCAATTCTCTTAGATGTATTTGGGATCTCTTCCATTTCTTTGTTAATATAAAAATAATTGTTCTCTGATGGACGTAGGATCATTCCGATCCGAACCATGTTAAATATTATTATTTTAATATTTTCACGTTTCCGCTAACATTCATTTTATTCATGATCCTAGAATCTCTTTCGAACAATTATTAATATATAAAGTCTAAGGTTGTTAAAGAAGGCTATTGAGTGACCCTCTTCTTTAATTTTGACTGAAAATATCCAAATGCTATCACTCTAAGACATGTCTAATATTAAGTCAACTTTAGTTTAAATATTTAATGAAATTTTATTTGGCAAATTTTGAGATTTGAATCACCATGTGACCCATGAGGGCCACACGTGAATTCACCCTCAAAATAGGATTCTACGTTTGGAAGCACTCAATAGCCTTCTTTAACAACCTTAGATAATTAATATGGGATGACCATTATTTATTGATGGATGAATTTATATTTCATTGGTTGACCAATTTGAGCTATAACATAAATTTACATATAACACTATTATATTCAGTGTAATTTCAAAAATAAAATTCGGAGAGACTGGGGCATATACAAACATTGCATCTATCTTTATAAGATAAAAATACTGTTTTTGATAGACTCTTGACTCAAAAATAATAATTAGTGTACTGCTATAATGAACATCATTATTATTATAGATAAATAAAATATAACATGAAAAAGTAATTTCAAAGAAAATCAGACTGTTATAAACTTATAGTGAAATATTGTTATAACGAATGACTATTCTAACGAAGTTTGATTGTATACCAAAAATATTATGATAGAAAGTTATAGTAATATTTATATATTAAAATAGAATAAATCTAAATGTAGCGATATGCCGATATGAACAATAAGGATTGATATAGCTTAAAACTCATCTTTGTTTGAGACTAGGAAAGGGCATATGCTTTCCCAAATCTATCAAATTTATTTGTTCAAATGCGAAAGTTATTCTTTCAATCTAGAAAAGTGAGAATCTCTCTTCAGAAGCTCTCTTTTTTAAGAAATAATTAAAAAATTATGGCAATAGTTGACTTTCTACACTTACCTCCTTTCAACTTTCATTGAAAATTTCGTAGATATAATAATTAAAATAAAAAAGAGAAGGAAAAAAAAAAAGGAGTGGGCAGGTCGTGATGAGTGGTATTTGAATATTTTAGATTTTCTATATCCTGTGATAATCTAACTATATACTATACATATACACACTCTTCATATTTGCCCAAATACAACTTTTAGTTTTTCTCCAAGAAACTCCAAAAAGTTCTTTAGTTACACATATGATCTTATAAAAGTTTGAGACTAGCAAAAAATGCAAAATCTCAAAATTACAATAGATCTTCTCCATATCAAGCCAATTAAAAATAAATCAGATGAAAAGTTATATCACGGAAAAGAGTTTCAGGAACATAATTCTATCTCGAATTTACAGAATGATAATCAATCTTTGTCTCGAAAATCGCTCTCTTCAACGAACAAGTTATCCAATGTTGAAGTCTATTATGGAAATGCTCCATTGGCTGTTCCATTTAAGTGGGAATCTCAACCAGGAACACCAAAAGTCAAGATTCTTGAAACTCCACTTCCTCCTCTTACTCCTCCACCGTCATTTCTCGAAAAGAAGATGAAAAATGCTATAAAAAAGCAAACAAAGGGCAAATTGTTACAAAGGCTTTTTTTCCTTCCCAAATTAAACTTGAGGAAAAGTCAACTACAACCATCTCCAACTAGTTCTTCATCATCATCATTGTCGTCGTCGTCATTTTCGTCACCGCCTAGGTGTTGGTCATATTCAGTTCCTTCATCTCCGTGCAGAGTCAAATCTAATTTCTAGAATTGGTGAGTTCAGAGTATGTGCATCTTATTATGTGTATACATTTAAGTTGTATGTATACATTGTTTGAATTCGGATTAATGGATCCAGTTGAACCTACAAATTTTTGTCTCCATACACTCTTAAGTTTCAAGTATACAAGTTGGATTCCAATGTCCAAGGCCAAGATTGTCATTTATTCAAGGTTGGAGATGATCATATGTTATCAAGCAATGACCAAGACTAGTTGCAGTTAGAACTTAAGTGTTTTTATATCCTTTTAGGAATTGTACAATTAATGTGTAACTTAATTTCACAAAATTGTATGGTTATGAAAGGATATTAAGAAGTTGATTGTGCAATTTGGCATGTGATTTCATTTCGTAATGTACTTGTGTCATTGTAAAGAGAAGAAATAGAGGTAAAGTTTATCCCCACTCAATATTTATATCAAATCATATTATTATTTTGTCATGATTAAATCAAAAATTAAAACCAATTAAAATATGTAATATTTAACTATGGTTTAACAATAACACTATAAGAGTGTAAAATAAGACGTGTTATATATTCATTAGGTAAGTAAAACATCGAGCGTGGACAAATATTTACCTAGATATGGACAATAATATGTCATTGCTTTCCTAATGTTGATTAGTAAAAAGTGTTAATTAAGCATGTCTCTGATAGTGTAAAAAATCATGTTTACATTGTCAATGTAAGCTAATCGGTTATTGCAAGTTATTACTTAGTACTTTATTTTTCATGTTATGATCATATATATCAAGATTGATATAGAGGGTTACACGTTACTGTAGATCAACTTAACTTGATTGTATAAAACAAAGTATATGATTAGTTTATAGAAATATAAACTCAAAAATGTGAAAATATAAAAGTTTTCAGATATGAAAGTGACGTGAACTACAACAAATTGACCAAATTCCTCATGTGCTTCTTTCCTATAATTCAGCATCTATGTAGGATGGTCATCATGTTTATGGAATTTTCAATATTATTTATTAATAAAATTAACAGTTGACCACGCAAAATCTAGAAGTTATAAATAATTTTACAAAAAAAATTTAATTGCGTAAATCGAAAAGTGGCAGAAAGAAAAGGTACAACCTATATAATTTAATTTACTTTCTAGATGAATCCATCTCTAGTAAGGAATAACAATCAAAGCATCTTGCAAAGATTTAATTTTTTTTCTTTCTTCCTCCTCCTTCTTTGTGATTGAGAATAAAATAAATTTTTATTTAAATATATAATGTGATATTACTAAATTTTTGTTAGAATCTTTAGTAAAAATAAGAAAATGATTCTGTTAATACATTCGAGTAATTAAACTTCACAATTAGGAAACTAAATAAGTTGAGTGAAAAGTTTTTGATTCAGCTATTATTATAGGCAGACAACACTAACAAAGACAAAGTGCCAGACATATAAAAGAAATTGATTCATCATTTGTAACATCTATCCATCCTTCAATTTCAATCAATTGATTCATTGCGTAACTCTTGGGTAAACTAATAAAAAAATGTGAATGAAGGACCCCACTGAATTGAATTGGGTTCATGAATCTAAGAAATGGTGAGAATTCTTGATCTCTTTCAATATCTCCCTCAATTCGAAAATTCAGTATTTGAGTTGATTATAGTATGGTGATAGTAGTAAAGTTTTTTTTATAAAATAGATGTGAGTTCGATTCTGATATACTTCTTGTTCTTCCTTTTTGAGAATTGGAATCAATGGAATATATGATTCGCAAAGGCGGAATTATTCGAATTTTGATTTTATGACCTTAGATAGAAATTAAAGGAGTGGAGTTCGCGAATTAAGGTAGAAAGCTAATAGGGGTAAAATGTTGTCTTGCCTTGTGACAGTTTAGGGTTGGTCTTAGGTCTAGGCGTGTGTTTTTAGTTGTGATGCTATTTAGTTGTGATGCTATTGCCTTTAGATTACCACATTATTTTGCTATTGTTATTGTTCTTGTCTTGTAAAATTTGCATCGCGTTTCGTTTTAGCCATTATGCTATATATATTATTTTCCCCTCTTATTTGGGGCTGATAATTTTGAGCCAAGGGTATTTCGAAAACAACCTCTCTTTTTCAATGAGGTAGTGGTAAGGTCTGTGTACATCCTACCCTCCCTAGACCCCATTTGTATGTTGTATCTCAATGAGGTTGGTTATTTGTGGGATGTTGTTGTTGATGTATTTTAAATTCTAAAAAAGTCAGTTTATTAGAATTTTTGATAAATTATTTATATATATATTAAGTGAAATTTTAAGTATAAATACAAGATCTGAGCCCAAATTACTAGGTTCTATCGGACAATAAGAGAGCCAGATTCTCACTAAAGAAATTCAAAATATAACGTAAACACAAAAATATTAAGAGAGTTCAAATCTATTACATATACATAAAAAGAAAAAAAAACAATTCTAACATTATAATACATACATTAACATTTTAATTTTAGCCAATTTTTTAAAATGAACTCCCTTGCTCCCACCACGTGACTCCACCTACGCCATGCTTTCAGACCATAGACAAACTTATAATTCCGCCCCCACGTGGACTTAAATGAAGCATGTGAATAAGATGAAATATATAGACAAGAAAGTAGTGAGATTCTTCTGATATATATATATATATATATATATATATATATATATATATATATATATATATATATATATATTTCATAAATTCTCATATGATCCAATTGGCGATTCCCATCACATGAAACAACATGCCCCAATGTGCACTCTATTATTTTGAATTAATTAGAATTGATTTGTTGCATATACTTTGACTTAGAATTGATCAACAAAATAAAAGTGCTTAAATTTTTAAAATAAGAGTAGCGGTGTTCACGGTTGGTTTGGGTTGATTATAAGTTAAAATCAAAATCAAATTTAAAATTGTTATTAAGTTATTTAAGCCAAAATCAAATCAATTCAATTGGTTTGATTGTTATCATTTTTGGTTCACTTGTTCGGTTATTAACCATACAACATCGTAAAAAAATAATTCATTCAAGAAAAAAAAAAGACAAGAATTCATTCAACAAGAAAAAAAATGTCATCGTCCCATTTTGAATATTATAATTCTTATATCAAAACTCCAATTATGTTTAATTTCATAGTGGCATTTAATCTCGCAAAACACCATTCATCTTGAGCAATCAACACCATTGTCTTCGTGTTTGGCAGCTTATGTATATAAAATTATAAAAAAGTTGGCCCTTTTACTAATTTTCTTTTTGTCCATTTTTGATTTGTTAAATAAATTTTAACGAATATATATATATATGTGTGTGTATGATACTTAAAATTATTCACAAAAAAAAATATTATATATATATAATTATAAAAAATATGTATATAATTTATCGGTTCGATTCAATTTGATTTTTTTAACAAAATCAAAATTAAAACCAAACCAAATACTATCGACTTTTAAAAATGTAAACGAAATCAAAATGAAACCAAATAAAAATTAATTTATTTAATCGATTTGAATCGATTTTTACTTAAATCGCTATGTAGGAGTAATAGATTTGGAGTATCATATTACACAAGTTAATTTTCAATATAGTCATCAAGTATTAAGAAGATTCCACTAAAATCACTTTTGAAGATTGCTTCCCTATATGAAAATTAATATGGAGCGTGAGTTGGATGATATCCTTATAAGGCTTGTTGGACAATTTTCCTCCTTTGGAACTAGGTTTTTTAAGTGTGAGTTAGTCCCAGATTTAATTTTACATAGTCAAGCAATAGATATTTATCATATGACACGAAAAATAAGAACATCACCTAATTCTGCTTGTGCGGCCCATAAATACTTTGAATATGCCATGATCGTGTCGAGGCTACATGTACTGCTCCCACTCTTACTTTTGGAGAGTCCCATAAAGGTTTTGGAAAAATATTGAGTGAAAGTCATATCACCAAAGCATTCATTGTCTAACATACACGAAAAATGAGAAAATCACTAAATTCTACTTGTGCGGCACCTCAATGTTATGAATACGCTGTTGATCGTGCCGAGGCTACGCGTATTTCTCTCCCGAATACTTACGGAGGTTTCCATAAAGGTTTCAAAAATAAATTAACCGAAAGTTATACCACCAAAATATTTACGGGCTAACACACACGAAAAATGAGAAAATCGTCTAATTCAGCTTCTGCAGCTCCTAGATGCTATGAATATGCCATGGATCGTGTCGAGGCTACACATACTGCTCTCTTGGGTACTTACGGTGGATCCCACAAAAGTTTTGAAAAAATTGGCCGAAAGCCATTTCACCAAAATATTCATGGGCTAACACACATGAAAAATGAGAAAATATTTCTCTTATACGACCCCTAAATGCAATGAATACACCATGGGTCATGCTGAAGATAAACATACTGCTCTGTCGGATACTTACGGACGGTCCCGTAAAGGTTTCAGAATAAAATTGACCGAAAGCCATATCACCAAATATTCATAGACTAACATACACAAAAAATGACAAAATTGCATGATTCTGTTTGTACAACCCTAAATGTTATATATACGTCATTGATCGTGCCGAGGCTACACATACTTCTCTCGTGGTTACTTATAGAGGATCCCATAAATGTTTTGAAAAAAAATTGACTGAAAGTCATATCACCAAAATATTCATGGACTAACACATACGAAAAATAAGAAACTCATCTAATTCCGCTTGTATGACCCCTAAATGCTATGAATATGTCGTTGATTTTTCCGAGGATGCACGTACTTCTCCTCAGGGTACTTATAGAGGGTCCTGTTAAGGCTTCAGAAAAAATTTGATTGAAATTCATAATATTAAAATATCCATGGGCTAACACAGATGAAAAATGAGAAAATCACCTAACACTGCTTGTGCATCCCCTAAATGTTATGAATATGCTATCAAAATCTGGTGGATACATCCTTTGAAACTCCCGAATCCTAGTGGTCGGATTTTGCACTTGAGGAGGGGGAACACATTGACGCCTTTAGTTGGCCACAACTTGAGCAAACAATGTGATGACGTTTCGGAACTCGGCATGGGATACCCCTTCCTCATAATGTGGGATATCCGGAACCGGAGGAGGTTAGTCCTCATCGTCAACCCTTGCCCTTCGGGGTGGTACCCTTGCCCTTCGAGTTGGTCTTCCACGAGGCATCATCTAAAGAAACACGAAACATGTCGTTAGTTAAAGGAAGGCTTAGGACACTCTGAGGCACGACATGAATTTGAAAGAAGTGAAAAACTTTCCTAAACGCCTTATAGTCTCCTATTCATAATTATGGCGCATTTCACAATCATGAATAAGACCCTATTTGACGCGGTATATTGGACTCCGAGGACCATTTCAAAACCTCGGGCTCTGATACCAAGTTTGTCACGACCCAAGCCTAGGCCTAGACGTGACACTGCGAATGAGACAGCCAGAGGTACCTCACCCAAGCCTCTTAGCATTCATTAAGCATTTCATTGGTAATGATAAACAATAAAAAGCGGAAATAAAAATATTTATTTCCATTTATGTCCAAACATATCTCTACTAATAGACTTGGCGGGGGCTAAGACATGTCCCTAGCTCACCTTCAAAATAAGTGTCAAGAAATGCCTTAATAATAAAAGTCTTACAATTCTACATAACATAAGTTTAGAATCGAAAGGATGTTGTTCCCGAAATATGGGAACTCACCACAAGCAATCTTCAACTAACTCGAGCTAGCCACGCGGAGGATTGACGTTGGTTCCTACATGATGATATCATGTAGGCAAAGGTATGCGTTAGTACTTTGAATGTACTAAGTATGTGAGTATACTATGACATGAAGAACGTAGAAGAGACATGAGTAAACAATCTGCATAAGTGAATGCATGCATTAGACATCATCATATGAAGCTTTAAAATATTCATTTTATGGGGAAGTGACCTTAACCGACATTTAAGACCATGAGAGCTATTACATAGAATCCAACATAACCCCCTACATTGGCACGGGGAGTCTAAAGGTTTGGAATTTTTTTTACCGATATCTATATCACCAAAATCTTCATGGTATAATACAAACGAAAAATTAAAAAACAATTGCTTAATTCTGCTTGTGCGGCACTAAATACTATGAATACACCGTGGATGGTGTCGAGGCTACACATACTTCTCTGTCAGGTACTTCAGAGGGTCTCACTAAGGTTTCAAAAAAACATTGACTAAAATCCTTCTCACTAAAATATTCATTGGCTTCAACACATGAAAAATAAGAAAATAGCCTAAATGTTATGAATATGTCTTGAATCGTGGCGAGGCTATATATACTATTCTCCTGGGTACTTGCGTAGGGTCCTATAAACATTTCAAAAAAATTGACCAAAAGTCATATTATCAAAATATTCATGGGCTAATATACACGAAAAAAGAGAAGATAGTCGAATTCCATTTGTGCGGCTCCTAAATACTATGCATATGGCGTGGATCGTGTCGAGGCTACACGTACTTCTCCTATGTTTACTTACGGGGTTCCCTCAAAGGTTTCAGAGAAAAATTGACCGAAATTCATATTACTTAAATATTCATTGGCTAACACACACGAAAAATGAGAAAATCGTCTTATTCTAATTTTGCAGGCCCTAAATGTTATGAATACACCGTGGATCGTGCTAAGCCCATATGTGTTGCTTCCTTAGGTATTTACAGAGGTTTCCAATTTCAAAACAAATTGATCGGAAGCCATATCACCAAAATATTTATGAGCTAATACACACACAAAATGAGAAAATAGCCTAATTCCCTTTGTATGATCAATAAATGCTATAAATACGCCGTGGATCGTGTTGAGGCTGCACTTGTTGCTACCCAGGGTTTTTATAAAGGGTCCCATAATGGTTTTAGAAAAAAATTGATCGAAAGTTATATCACCAAAATATTCATGGGCTAACACACACGAAAAATAAAAAATCACCTAATTTCACTTGTGCGACATCTAAATGCTATGAATATGTCGTGGATTGTGACGATGCTACATGTACTGCTCCCCCAAATAATTTAGTTGGTTCCCATAAAGGTTAGGAAAATAATTGACCGAAATTTATATCATCAAAATATTCATGGCTAACACACATGAAATTTGAGAAAATCACTTATTTTTGCTTGTACAACTCCTAAATGCTATGAATACACTGTGGATCGTGCCGATGATACACGTACTTCTATCTCGGCTCCTTCGGAGGGTCCCGTAAAGGTTTCAAAATAAATTTTTTTGAAATCCATATCATCAACATATTCATGGGCTAACACTCACAAAAAATAAAAAAATCACTAATTCCACTTGTGTTGTCCCTAAATATATGAATATGTCGTGTATCCTACCGAGGCTACATGTATTTCTCCTCCAGGTACTTATGGAGGATCCTATAAAAAATTCAAAAAAATTTGATCGAAAGTCATATTACCAACATATAAATAGGCTAACACATACGAAAAAATAAGAAAATTGCCTAATTCTACTTGTGCGGCCCCTAAATACTATAAATTAGTCCCGGATTGTGCCGAGGAAAAATGTACTATTCCCCCAGGTAATTACGGAAGGTCCCATAAAGGTTTGAAAAAAATATTCATCGAAAACCATATTATCAAAATATACATGGGCTAACGCAGACGAAAAATTAGAAAATTGCATAATTTCTCTTATGCGGCCTCTAAATACTTTGAATACACTGTGGATCGTGCCAAGACCACACATAATTCTCACCCAGCTACTTACTAGGATACCATAATGGTTTTAAAAAATTGACCAAAAGTCATACCACCAATATATTCATGGGCTAACACACACGAAAAATGAGAAAATTGTCTAATTCTACTTGTGCGGCTCCTAAATGCTATAAATACATCCTAAAAGGTTTTGAAAAGAAAATTGACCAAAAATTATATTACCAAAATATTCATAGGTTAACACACACAGAAAAAATAAATGAGAAAATAGCTTAATTCTGCTTGTGCGGCTCCTAAATGCTATGAATATGTCGTGGATTATGCCGAGTCTACACGTACTTCTCCTCTTGGTAATTATGGAGGTTTCATAAAGGTTTTTAAAAAAATGACCGAAATCCATGTCACTAATATATTAATGGGTAACACACAAAAAAATGAGAAAATCACCTAATTCCTCTTGTGCAGCCCCTAAATCCTATCGTTCTGGATCATGTCAATGCTACATGTACTGCTCCCCCCAACTACTTACAGAGTCTTCCATAAATATTTGGAAAAAAATTGACCAAAATCAATATCACGAATGGGCTAACACACATGAAAAATGAGAAAATCACCTAATTTCGCTTATGCGGCCCCTAAATGCTATGAATATGCCGTGGATCGTGGCGAGGATACATGTACTACTCCTCCGGGTAATTACAAAGGGTCCCATTAAGGTTTTTAAAATATGATTGAAAGTCATATCTCCAATATATTCATTGGTTAACACACGCGAAAAATAAGAAAATTACCTAATTCCGTTAGTGCGGCCCCTAAATGATATAAATACGTCCTGAATTGTACCGAAGCTAAATGTATTTCTCCACTGGTTACTTACGAAGGGTCCCACAAACTTTTTGGATTTATTTTTACCAAAAGTAATATCACCAAAATATTCTTAGGTTAACACACACGGTAAAAAAAATGAGAAAATAGCCTTATTTTGCTTGTGCGACTCCTAAATAGTATGAATATGTTGTGGATTGTGTCGAGGCTACACATACCTCTCCCTGGGTACTTATGGAGGGTCCATAAAGGTTTTAGAAAAAAATTGACTGAAAGTATTACCAATATATTAATGGGCTAACACACAAAAAAAGAGAAAATTGTTTAATTCCACTTGTGCGGCCCTTAAATCCTATAAATACGTCCTGGATCATGTCGAAACTACACATACTTCTCCCTTGATTACTTACGGAGATTTTCATAAAGGTGTTTTTGGAAAACAATTGACCAAAATATATATCACGAAAATATTCATGGGCTAACACATATGAAAAATATGAGAAAATCGCCTAATTTCGCTTGTGCGGTCCCTTAATGCTATGAATATGCCGTGGATCATGCCGAGGCTACATGTAGTGCTCCCTCTGGTACTTACGACAGATCCCATAAAAGTTTCAAAAAAAATTGACCGAAATTCATATCACCAATATATTAATGGGTTAACAAACACGAAACAATTGAAAAAATTGCCTAGTTCCACTTGTGCGGCCCGTAAATACTATGAATACATCCTGGGATCATGTAGAGGAAAAACTGTCACCCCTAAAGTTCCTAGCCTGAACTAACTTTAAAAGATCAGAAAAAATGAAGTTTACACGCCAATGCCCTTTAACGAGACCCTTCACAGACCGTGGTGAGAACCACGAGCCGTGAAAGGAATCTTGGAGTTGAGACCCAGTTGGAACTTTCCCAAGGGAGTTTCCACGGACCCCTTCATTGACCGTGGTGGTTACCACTAGTTGTGGAGTTCATCCGTTAATACAACCCCTAAGTCAAGTCTCTCTCACAATTCACGAAACCCTTCACACGCTGTGGAAGTCTTCATGGGTCGTGGAAGTATTCCGTGAACCCAAACCTTCAGGAAAGTTTTTCAGTTCCTCCTCACGGATGCCTTCACAGTCCATGAAGAGTTATACGGCCCGTGAAAGTCCTCTCGTGAAACTGCCCCGCTCAATTTTAATGAGGGGTAGTCTGATCTTTTTCCACATTTTTAAAATTGAACCCTGCACGTTTAGGGACCAAAAATTAATCTCTTACATACCCAAAAGGGTTTTCCCTCTCATTAGCACGTAGATCTTTTGAGAGAAGAGATTAGAGAGGAGAAAAAAAATCTAGAATTCAAGATTTTCAAGCGAGGTCTTCGATTTTCGGTGAGATAGTATTCATTCCAGGTTTGTAAGACTAATCACAACATTGCATTGAGTTCGTCCTCGTGCTCTACATCCTCATTCAGTCAAAATTGAGTTTGAATTTGAGTTTTAATCCCGTTTATCTGAGTTCTTGAGTTATCCATATAATTCCTTATTGAGTTCCTTCTATATATGAGTATATTGTAATGATTCTAATGATTTGAGTTCTTGAATTTTTGTACATGATTTCATTCCCGTGAACCCTAGTTGAGTTGATGATTCTTGTATTAAAATGCATTTATTTATAGTTGATGAGAATGGTTTTCATAGATTAAACGAAGTATGATTTTAAACTGAGCCTATGTATATTTGATTGATATTTGAAAGAGCATGACCATTGAGTTTAAATGATTTTCAATATTGAGTTAAATGATTTTGAGAAAGAGTTTTGAGGAAATATGAACGAGCTTGAAAACATGTTTTAAATGAAAGAAAACTAATGATTGAAATGAGATTGAGTTTAATGAGAGTCCAATGTGACTAGATGAGATGATTTGAATGAATTTATTTGATTGACATATGAGCATATTGAGTCTTTTGGGAATAGTATAAGCACCAATTTGGGTAAGAGTAAATAACAACTCGAAATCCATAAACTATGTAGTCAGCGTAGGATAGAGGTTATGTCTCTCTACTCCCAAAACGATGGACTTTGATCGATTGTGGATCCAATGAGATTGATCGTCCCTTAACCTGGCAAAGTATTGGACGGCTGCGGCTATGGTAGTGCAAATCGTTGTATCATCACTAGTTCATAGGGGATAGTTTTCGGTTAGAGAAACCCCCTAAAGATTGAATGGTTTGATTTGATTGAGTTGTATAATTGCTTATTACTTTTAAACTTACATGTTTATTGAGTTAAGTCATTTTCATAGTGAGCCCTTTGAGTTGAGTTGCATGAGGTTCAGTATTGTTGATTGTATTTCTTTCTAGTTATTTTACATACTCGTACATTCTATGTACTGACGATATTTGGCCTGCATCGTTTTATGATGCAAATACAGGTGCTAGAGATCATGAATAGACGCTCCGTTGAAGATCAATTTCCTTCATGATAGTGGTGAGACCTCCTTGCTTTTGGAGGGATCATATTTATTTTATTCATTGCTTATGGGTAGTTCTTTTGAGGTAACCGAGGGCTTGTCTCGGCACCTTTTTGATAGTGATAGAGGCTTCATAGACATAGTTGGAGTGGAGTTAGAATGGTCCTTTCAGAGTTTTTTTAAAAACATAATTCCATTATTGAATTATGACATGGATTTATATTATACTTTGAGTAATTTCGATCTAGTATTTATCTACTGATGATGATGCTTGATTTGCCTTCTTGGGTCCTTTTACCCTAAATTTGAGTCTTCCGCTGAGTAATTGAATGAGTGATCAAACCAAGTAGTTCGCTTGCGGCCAACAATAGTCTCTGAGTGTCGGTCACACCTAGGATACCCTCTCGGGATATGAAAAATATGCTATGGTCTGGGGTAATTACGTAGGGTACCATAAAGGTTCCGTAAAAAAATTGACCGAAAGTCATATCACCAAAATATTAATGAGCTAACACACACGAAAACTGAAAAAATTGTCTGATTCCTTTTGTGCGGCTCCTAAATGCTTTGAATACACTGTGGATCGTACGAGGCTACACGTACTTATCTCCTGGATATTTACAGAGGTTTCCATAAAGGTTTCGAAAAAAATTGACCAAAATTCATATCACCAAAATATTAATGGTCCAACAGACATGAAAAATAAGAAAATCACATAATTTTGCTTGTACGACCCTAAATATTATGAATAAGCCGTGGATTATGCCGAGGCTACATTTACTCCTCCCCCGGTACTTACAGAGGGTCCCATAAATATTTAGGAAAAATTTAAATGAAAGTCATATCACCAAAATATTAATGGGCTAACATACACGAAAAATGAGAAAATCGGCTAATTCCGCCTGTGCGACCCTTAAATGTTATGTATACGCCATGGATCATGCAAATGTTACATTTATTGCTCCCTTGTGTACTTACGGAGGTCCCATAAGGGTTTCATAATTTTTTTTATCGAAATACATATCACCAAAATATTCATTGGCTAACACACACGAAAAATGAGAGATTCGTCTAATTTTGATTGTATGGCTCCTAAATGCTATGAATACGTCATGGATCATTGTGAGGCTAAGCGTACTACTCCACTGGGTACGTACGGAGGGTCATATAAAGTTTTCAAAAAAAATTAATCGAAAATCATGTCACCAAAATATTCATGGGTTAACACACACGAAAAATTAGATAACCACTTAATTCTAATTGTGCGTCCCCTTAATGCTATGAATACGGTGTGGATCGTCCTGAGGCTACACTCACTGCTCCCTTGTTTACTTACGGAGGGCCCCATAAAGATTTTGGAAAAAAATTAATCAAAAATCATAGCACCAAAATATTAATAGTCTAACACACATAAATAATGAGAAAATTGTCTAATTCCACCTGTACGGCTCCTAAATATTATGAATACGCCATGGATCATGCCGAGGCTACTCTTACTCCCCCCCTCCCCCCATGTACTTACAGAGGGTCCCATAATATTTTTGAAAAAAATTTAACCGAATGTCATATCACCAAAGTATTCATGGGTTAATGCATACGAAAAATGAGAAAATCGCCTAATTTTGCTTATGTGACTCCTAAATGCTATGAATATGTCATGTATCATGTCAGTTGCTGCCATGTGACCAGGAGGTCACGGGTTCAAGCTTTGGAAGCAGCCTCTAGAAGAAATGCAAGGTAAGGCTCTTCCTTTGTGGTCGGGCCCTTCCCCGAACCCTACGCATAGCAGGAGTTTTAGTACACTAGGCTGCCCTTTTTATGTCCTATATCATGTCGAGGTTACACGTACTGCTCCCCCGGGTACTTACGGAGAGTCCCATAAAGGTTTCAGAAAATAATTGGCCGAAAGTCATATCACCAAAATATTCATGGGCTAACACATACGAAAAATGAGAAAATCGCCTAATTCTGCTTGTTTGGCCCCTAAATGATATGACTACATTGTGGATCGTGCCGAGGCTACACGTACTTCTCTTTTGTCTACTTACGGTGAGTTCCATAAAGATTTCGGGAAACAATTGATCGAAAATCATATCACCAAAATATTGATGGGCTAACACATACGAAAATAAAGAAAATCGTCTAATTCCACTTGTGTTGCCCCTAAATGTTATGAATATACTGTGGATCGAGGCAAAGCTACACGTATTGCTCCCCTAGGTCTTTTCGGAGGGGGTCTATAAAGATTTTTAAAAATAATTGATCGAAAATTTTATCACCAAAATATTCATGGATTAACACACAAAAAATGAAAAAATCTACTAATTCTGCTTTTTCCCCCGTGAATCCTAGATGGCACATATATTATTGTGTAATGTAATTAAAAAAGAGATCGATAGAAAATGAATTCAAAAATTATATCCTATAACATAAATTTTCTATTAATTTATGGTGAAAAAAACATTTATTTCTATTAGTATCGATACTCTATAGGATCATAAGAACTATTTTGGAGATTTAAAAATTGGTAGATGATGATGTCCACTTTATTAAATATTTTACTTTAGAAAGACCAATCAAGTAGTAGCTATAGTCATTTTTGAGCCATTAACCAGAGGACATATCTGATATATAACCACTTCTCAACCTTGCCAAGATAATATATACATAGAGGACTTCTCAATATTGTTTCCTCTGTTCTTATTTATTGGTTCATTATACTAAAGATAAAGTTATTCAGTTAGAAAAATTCAAAAATGACATTTTATCAAAATAATGTATTTTTTATACCCAAAGAGTGTTATAATTACAAAATTGTCATTTTATTTAGGGAAATTAGGGCCACTTCCAATTTTGTATATTCAAAATACATTATCATATTTTTGATTTTCCCCAATTATTCAAAGTAGATTTTTTTACTGATTTTTTTCCTTAATTCACTCCAGCAGAATCAGATTTCAAATTTCAAAATTTTTATGTCTTTCAAATCTTGCTCCCACAATTTCAGGGTGAATTCTAGTGGTTTCATTTTTTTTATTTCTCTTCCAGCGGTTTCAATGTATTTGTATGTCCCTCTAATTTATTTTAGTTTTTCAGTTATCTCCATATATAGATATATACAAATCATTATTGAACAAACTCTTTCCAATAGAATTATTCGAGGTATGCAATTTTATTTTATTATAGATTTTTAATTGTATATGAAGATGGGACAAGTTTTGTAGAATTTTAATTCAAAAAGAGAGGAACAAAAGAAGGATGGTTCAAGCGGGTTCAACAAAAATGAAAGTTGTATAATTTTTTCATGTAATAGTAATTTGTATTTCTATCAATATATTTCACATTATATTGTATACGATTATATAAATTTAGCATATCAATGTTTATTATAATTTTTATACCTTTTTAGACTTTATTTGTATATTTTCAACAATTATATACAATTACTTCTTTTGTATTTATATATTATCAACAAGTATACGTTTCAACTATTATTTATATAATTTCAGCATTATTGAGATATTTGTATAATTTATTTTGTTTTTTTGTGATTTGTATTCTATCAATGCATTTCACATTATGATGTATATGATTCCATGAATTTAGCAAATCAGTTTTTATTGTGGTTTTCTTACTTTTTTTAGACCTTATTTGTATATTTTCAATAATTATTTTTTGGTATTTGTATATTATATATATATATATATATATATATATATATATATTCCTTGGGTTATTTTTTGACATGTTTATTTAGAAAATTAAATTTATCTTTCTTTGTTTGGTAGAAGTCATATTTGGTAACAAATTCTAATCTGATACAATAACCATGATTTTGAGGGATTGTTTTCCTTTTTAATAATTGTAACGACCTATCCCCGTCGTTACGGACATGCCAATGGGGAAGAAATCCGGGCCAAAAAACTTCGGGTAGTGACTTGAGAAATTTTAAGCCTATGCTAGACTTGGACAAAATCTAAATCAGGTGAGGTCTAGGAAGATCCGAAAATGGATGGGGGATTGAACCTATAGTTTGATTGATTTAGTTGATAGCCAAAATGATACGGAGCCTGTACGACTTTCAAAATCGTATTCAGGTGAGTAAAACTCTCGAAATTGGATTTGGCGTGAAAGGTATATGTTAAGGCATCATGGATGAGGGTATATTATGATATGGGAGACTTGGAGAATCCTTACAAGCTCTCTGTCTCTGCATATCCCGCCAGGTTGGGAATAATTCTGCTAGGACGAGGCCGCCACAGCAGGGTGGTCCCACTGTGATGGGACAATCGTGGATTAAATTGGGATAAAACCCCCAGAAATAGTATTTTGCATAAAAACTGTTCTTAAGAAGTTAGGAGACAACCCAGGGCACTTTTGATCCTTTTTCCACGAATTCTCACACCAAAGGTGAGATTATTACTCCCTTAATTCGCACTTCGATTCCTAGAACCTAGAACTATGGTTGGTGATCATTGTGGGAAGGTTTTGACCTAAAATTAACTGTGGGAAGTAACCCTAGATGGGGGGGTAGTATCATGGATTTAGGATCAATACAATGGCCTAATTTACATGAATTATAACATAAAATTTATGGTGGGAAGTAATCCTACATGGGGGGGTAGGATCATGAGTTTGGCCTGTGTGGGAAATTATGTTATAATTCATGTAAATTAGGTCATTGTATTGATCATTTGTATGATGACTTTTTTTAGACCAAAAACAAGCTGAACGAACTTGGAAAGGAAAAGTTTCAGCACTTTAGAGTTGTCAAAGCTTGGTTTCGAGGTAGGTGATGGTTTGTCTTCCCGTATGTGATACATGTACGTGCTAAGTAACTCTATTGTATGTATATGCGTATAGAAATAGGGAAGAATGAAATGAACTATGTGAAATGACTACTTACTGACCATGACTTGCAATGAACCTGTTCTTGGTAGATATGATAGTTGTACTATTCACTGTAATTGTGGTTGATTTTGTATGCTTGGATCGGGTATCACGTTTCGATACATATATGAATTGGGTGTCACGTTCCAACACAATCTTGGATCGAATGTCACGTTCCAACACATAAATAGGTGTTTGTAGGTCCCATGAGAGAACTATTATATGAAATTGCATGATAATTGAGATTGTTGAAATGTGATCATGTTGAGTACTGGTTATGAGATGTTATGGATAAGTCTATTCTATATATGTGTGTGTTTACAGTGTTGTATTTACTTATTTCATGTCTCACTTGTTGGCTAGTCGCGTGATCCTATCAGTACACTGGTGTCTTTGTGTACTGATACTATATTTGCTCTGTCTTTGTTGAGACATCGCATATTCAGACGGTTGGTGAGAGACCTCAAATAGAAGACCATTAGCGATCAGAGTTCAAGGGTGAGTCAGCTCTTTTAGGCTACCATGAGCTCTCCTTATCTCAGTCCTTCTTTTAGGACTTGGACTTCACACTTGCTTAATTTATAACTTTTAAGGGGTTACATCCCCTTACCTAGACTTGTTGTTTTGCTAGAGTTTTGGTACATAGACTTTCAATTCCTAGGAGTTAAATTCTGTATGTTGGGTTGTTGACTAGCTTGTTCTGAGTTTATGGAAATTCAACCTTATTTCTTTATTAAGCCTGCTTCCGCATCTTTCAAATTATCTATCTCTTATGAGTACTGTTAGTTTGGGCTGAAATAGTGATTTTTCCACCGGAGGATTAATGTGGGTGCCAATCACAATGGATCCGGGTCGTGACAATAACCGAAATTACCTCCTCATTAATTAAGTTAAGAGTCCAGTTAGTATATAAAAAATATTCCAGCGAGATATACAATAGCTACTGAAACTATATATAGCTACGCTACGTAATTAGGCATACTGTAGCTACGGAGCTAATTATGTTTCAACTCTTAGCTAATTATGAAATTTCCTCATTTATTTATTGATGCTTAAGATGTGCATCAAATCAATACTAAACAAGTAAAAACGAACAGAGAAAATAATAGGTGGCAAATTACTGACATTCAGAGTCGAGAGAAGAAGTCCAAGCACCATTATCTTTGATCCATACTTTGATGAAACAAAAGATGCTCAATTGAAATATGTCGTAATTTAAATGTCTAAATAAAATTTGTTGACAAATTTTTAAAAAATTAATGTCACTCATCTAATTAACGAATAAATTTTTATCCTAAATTCATATAATGTCGAGAATACAAAATTACCCTTCACAGGAATCATGTTCTTCTTCTTTTTTTTGTTTTGTGTGTCATTATTTTTTTTTGTTTTTTCTGCTCCTAAATAGTTGTTGGAGAAAATTGTATATATAACAAGAGCTGTTTTTCTATTATACCACTGCTGCACACGGAAAGATTTTAAAATAAAAATAATAAAACGTGCGGAGCAAACCGTAGTTGGTGGCTTCGGAACAATTTCACTTATGATCATTCAATTTTTATTTTATCGTATAAAAATTATTAAATTATTTTTATTATAAAAATATAATAACACAACATATTCAGTGTAATTTTATAAATAGGACCTATGGAGGGTGATATGTACATAATCTTATTCCTACTTTGTGAAGAAATAAACAAGTCGTTTTAAAAGTCATTTTTGATAAATCTTCAGCTCAAATAAAGCAAATATAATAACGAAAGAAGTCATACTGAAAATAGTAAAAAAGAGAACATACCCACAACAAAAATAATGTGATCACTAAAACATAGAAAATAATAAATAATACAAAAATTGAAGAAAAAGACTATAGGTGAGTACATGAAATTGTAAAAAGAATATACTAAATTTTATTTAAATATCCTAAAAAGTCATTAAGTTTTATTTTATAGTAAAAATAATTATTAAATTTTGAGAAAGCATCATAGAAAGTATACAATTTGTTTTATAATTTATGTGTGGAGCAAATCCCAGTTGGTGGCCTCCAAAAGTCCATAGCAGCAAATTATACACACGTGGGATAGCTTTGACGACGCTGCAATTATTTTTCTTTCTTCATTCTAAATGGCCTCTTCGTGGGAAAAATAAATTTTAATTGTAAAGACGGATTTAAGATTTAAAGTTTATAATAAGAATTAAATTATAATTCGGTCAAATGATAGTTAATCTGTCATCAATGATTATGATTTCTTCTTCTTTTATGATTTCTCAAATTACAGGGGGAGACCAAGAGAGTAGACAAAAACTTTATAGTGGAACTTAATTTTATCTTCTTTTTTTTTCAACAAGTCTGATATGATAATTTAAAATAATAAAATAATAATTTATTAGTATAACGGATCAAAAATGATATGACATTACATTATAACTTGTCATTTTCATTCTGATTGATTTATGTAGCATAGTTTGAATTTTAAGAGTACAATAAGGTCGTTTGGTATGATCGATAAGAGGAATTAATTTTGGGATAATTTTTAAGTTGTCTTTAATTCCTTGTTAGGTTGCAAAGATTGGATAACTTATTCCAGAATTAACAATTAGTATTGGGATAAGTTATTCCTCCATGGGGGTGGAATACTAATCCAGGACAACTCTTAAATATCTTCTTAAACTCTCTTTTATACACCATTTTTACATTCACGTATATTTATATAATTTTTAAATATATTTATAATAACATTCATAACTTGAATTAATTATTGTTTTTATGATAATATATTTTTCTATTAAAAAATTATACTTTATAAATACAATTTCTATTTATTAATATATTATAAGTTGAATTTATTTGTCTAATTCATATGTTTTTTTATCTTTTGATTTCTCTTAAAATGTTCACTCCACTACTATATTACATATTTTTAATTAAATAGTTTATTACTAACTTAAAAATTATATTTTATATATCAATTAAAATGTAGATAACTTTAAAATGTAGATAATTTTAATAACCAAATTTCTTTTACTTTAATAAACTTAAAATGAAAGTTTTATTTTTAAGCTAAACAAATGTAAGTTTTATTTTGATAAGCTAAAGAAGAGGAAAGTTTTATTTTTAAGTTAAATAAGATGGAAATTTTATTTAAAGCTAAATAAGATGAAAGTTTTATTTTTAAGTTAAATAAGATGAAAGTTTAATTTTAAAAAACACGTGGCACAATCATGGAAATGCATAAATAAAAATATTTAAGTTAAATAAGATGAAAATTTTATTTTTAGGAATGAATAACTAAAGCCTGCAAAGAAAATGTAAAAAAATAAATTAAATAAGATGGAGGGTATTTTCGTAAACAAACAACTTATTCTTAGAAATTATGCAATGAATATAACTTTGAATATGACCAACCAAACAAACAATAAAAACTACTCTCAGCGTAACTAATCACATCATAACTTATCCCAGCATAACTTGTATCCAAACCAAGCGACCCCGAAATATTTTTTGATTGTTTTTATTTTATATGTCTTTTGAATATTTTAAATTATTAATTATTTTGATTTTATAATTTTTTTTACTAAATTACCAATTATGTTTACATTTTTATTTCAAAAAAAAATATTACTAATATATTTGAATTCATGATTAAAATTAAGAAATTTGTTTCTAAAAACTCGAACTATATATGACACATAAATTGAAACAGAGAGAGTATCAAACTTTGTTGGGACATCGTCATCATAAACAGACTCTGTAATATGTGGATTCAAATATAATTAAGTCTCCATATGAATATCAAATATCACATAGAAAAATAAAAAACACAATGCACAAATTTAAATCTAATTGAGCTTTCATACAAATACCAAACGGAGAGAGTGTGTATCAAACTTCTCTTACGTAACAATATTCCATCTCTAATTTACATAAGGTGAGCTATATTTTATTGGTATCTTGTGAAAGAATTTTGACCTACTTTTGGCCTCTTTCATATAGTCTTTGTCTTACCTATTAAGCACTCATTTCTCCCCCTCTCTCTCCCTTTCTACTTTCTTCTCTTTTCTTTTTTCTTCTACCAAATCCATCTTTCTATCAAAACAAAAAGGAAGCACTAGTGTAATTGGATGTCTAGAGAAAGGTATAGTTACATGGCCAAAATTGCTTTTCTCATTTTCATTGTTTTTCCTCAAAATTTGAAATTAGCTACGAACTCTATTGCCAATCTATGGCTAGATCACTCATATCTAACATGATTTTTTGATATTCTATCTTTAATCCATAACTAAATAGGATCATCGACAATTCTTTTTCTGTTTAGCTACATAATTTGTTCATCGCTAATTCATGTTTTCAATTGTTAAAGGCCTAATAGACATACTATACTTTTTGTGTGTGTGTGGATATAGAGAGAGATTGGATGAGATCATTGGAAAGAAGTTAAAGATAGAGAATATTGATGCAACTTCAAAGTTACATATGCAACAAATTATGGGAAGGAGACATATAATATTGGAGCCTTCATGCCCAAAATTGAATACTATTATACCTTGTGCTGCTTGTAAGCTTTTGAGAAGAAAATGTGCTGAAGAATGTCCATTTTCTCCTTATTTCTCTCCACATGAACCCCAGAAATTTGCTGCTGTTCATAAAGTCTTTGGTGCTAGCAATGTTTCTAAGTTGCTCATGGTAAGTTACATAGTATTAAGACTTCATTATTTAGACCTTATGAGTTCTGAATTGAAAAAAAAAGAATTTTGCATGTATCGATATGTTTTTTCCCCAAATATACATAGATTCGACCCTGGATTTTACTAAACCCTCAAATTAATTATTGTTGGATCTAATAATACAACACAAATTGTGGAGAAAATAATAATACCATCTAACCTATTGACTTTTTTCTTTTATTTTTGTGTCTATCTATAGATCAAGAATTTAGAACTTAGAAGTTGTAAGTTCTAAAGTCAAAGAGTTGAATCTGGAATGTATTCCAAACTCTTTTATACTTTTTTTTTGTGCATAGACATAAAGTTCTATTATGAAATATTAAGGTGGCGTTTGGCCCTAAGTAGTTTTGGGGAAAAATTTGAAAAATATTTGAGAACTTGTGTTTGTCCATACAATATGTCATTACTTGACAAATATTTTTGGTAAAATCCCCAAGTTCTAAAAAAAAATAGAACTTGGGAAGTTTTAAAATTTTTAAAATAACCCCAAACTTTTATATTTAAAAACACCAATCATTTATTAATTCCAACTAAATATTTATCTACCAATTTACTCCATTAATATGATCAATCAAGATTTTATAAAAGAATAATTTGGTATTACCTCCTCCGGAAAAGAATAGTTTGAGTGACAAGATTTGGAAAAAAAAATATTTTTAATTCGATTAATGTATTGCTCTTGCTTATAATGTTATTTTGTTGTTGTTGATTGTTATCAATTATGTTATAAGCTTTTTTTTTAACGAAATATGTTCATTATAAAATGATAACATAAATTTATGGGTATTTAAAATATTTTTTAGAACTTACGGATATAAATTAATATTTTTAAAATTTTCATCAAAACTTGGAATCAAACGCATGGTGTAATTTCACCAAAATTTCTCTCAAAAATAACTTATCAAGAATATTTGAAAACTTAAGGCCAAACAGGCCTAAATTATGTCAAACTTGCGAACTCATCATTAGATATGTCACTAAAGTATATATGACTCAAATAAGTTGATAAAAGGATAATAGAATATACCTAGCTCTTTGACTTTTTCTTTTGTTTTTATTTTGTTTTATTGACTTGTTTATAGTTGTATATTAGTAGAAAATATTATACCTATTGTTAAACCTAATTACATTTTTAATTTTTGGACACATTTTACTTTGAGTTGAGGTGTAATTATTATTAAAATAAAATGATTAAACGAGTTCACATGGAGGAAAATATATATTAAATTCTTATACCTGATTTCAATTAGCTTAGAACTGAGGCATAATTATTATTATTTATTTTATTTGTGAAATAAATTGTACTTTTGTGTGTGTGGAAAAATGTGTAGGAGGTGCCAGAGAGTCAGAGAGCAGATGCAGCAAATAGTTTGGTATATGAAGCAAATGTGAGGCTAAGGGATCCAATATATGGATGCATGGGTGCAATTTCAACTTTAAATCAACAAGTTCAATCATTACAAGCTGAGCTTAATGCAACAAGGGCTGAAATTTTGAGATATAAATATAGAGAAGCAACAAATAGTCTTATTATTGCATCCAAGGGTATTGGAGGCGCGGTGGTCGTGGCTGATCAGGTTCCACAAGCTCCTTCCACTCCCACCCATCCACCACGACCACCGTTGCCCCAAGAATATTTTGGGGCTGTTGTCCCTTCTTCTTCTTCTCCTTCTTTAACTCAATCAGTTGTGTATGCAATTCCTTCTAGTGGAGCCAATTTTAGTGTTATCCCCAACAATAATATACCCTATTTTGACTAGCTAGTATATTCGATAATTAATGCTGAGTCGAATTCAAGAACTAGAATTAGTGAATTTTTAAAATAATTTTGTACTTTTAATATATATATATAAATGAGTTCGAATTGAAACTTGTGATGAGTACAATTGACCATATAAAAACCTTCTAGATCTGCTTCTGAATTGTTATAATGATGGAAAATAAGTTGCCTACTTTAAATTTAGGTCACGTATTTTTCTCTTAATGATATACGATCGAGTTCAACCACTTCATGAATGATTTTATTTTGGGAACATATGATTATGTTTGCTTCTTTTAGGCATTTCTCGCAAGTTTTTCATAGATTTTTTTTTTTTTATTAACATTCTTAGCACTGAGTACATTGTATATACTAGAAATTATGAATTTCAGATTTAATATATTTATTGAAGATTAGTAATTTTTTATAGTATATAATCTAAGTTAGACGAAGAAATTGAACCGAAAAAAGAGAATGGCGCTTTGATTTTGATGGTTGTTTTTCCGGGTGTTACTTTTATACATTAATAATATAAAGATTTTATACTATTAGATCAACTAAAAAAATAATTTAAGTAATACACATAGCCAGTAAAATCTATAATAGCTCGTAAAGTACTATTACAAGGATCCATTTATGGGAAATATTTACTTTTTTCAAGAATAATTATTTATTTTATTTTTAAATCAGTGTTTGATTATGAAATTTTCAAATCTAACTTGGAGTTAGATTTCAAACTTAAAAAAAGTGCCCCAGACCTGTCTTTTCGTTTCCATCTTTATAAATTTCAAATAAAATAAAAATATTTCAAATTTATCACCAAACACCTACTAAGTATTAATATAATGTTAAATTGCACTTATATTAAGTAAGTAAACATTTCATTGATGACTATCCATAAATATAAGTTGACTATTATTCCGAGTATCTATTAATAACAACCTCTTTATCGCACATAAACTAAAAATGAAATTCGTATACATCTCATTTTGGAGAAGAGAAGTCCCACACCTGCATAACAGAAGAAGAGAAGAAGAAAGGCAGAAGAAAGTAAAAGAGAAGAGAAGAAAGAAGAGCAAAGAAGAAAGCAAACTGAAGAGTTAAAACTCTTCAGTTTCCCTTGGTTTGAAGAGACACACGTGGCCCCTTTCCCATCCATACAAACATGGGATATTTTCAAGAATACACAATATACAAATACTATAATCTTCCACTCTTGGATTTAAGCACTCCACATTTAAATATAATTTTGCCCATATGATTATGGGCAAATAGAATAAAATTTTGTATAAGTTCAAGTAGGACAAATATAACCATTTCCCTTTGTCTCTATTACAACCATTGTATAGTTCTATATAAATGTGTTGCACACACTATGAAAATACACAGAAAATATTCCTCTTTACAGCATCTTCTCCTCCAATTTTTACATGGTATCAGAGCACTTCTAAGCTCGATCCAAATCTGTGTCAAAATATCAAAATCACCTTCATAACCTCTAGCAAATCAGAATGCCTGAAACAATTGAAATCAAGTCAGGGAGTGGTGAGAAAGGAATCACATATGAAAACAACCATCCTTATTACTTAAACAATTCGGATTCACCTGGTATGACTCTAGTCAACGCTGTCTTTGATGGAAGAGGATACCTAGGTTGGAGGAGATCTATCCTCTTATCTCTATCAGCCAAGAGAAAACTTGGTTTTATCAATGGAGCCTGCAAGGCTCCAGATCTGGAATCTGGAGAATTTGAGCAATGGAGTTGTGTGAATGATATGATAATATGTTGGATATCCAATGCACTATCTAAGGATATTGCAGATAGTGTGATGAGTTCCAAAACTGCCAAAGAACTTTGGGACAGTCTAGAACAGAGATTTGGCAAATCAAATGGTGCCAAACTCTACCACCTACAAAAGGAATTAACAGGACTAATGCAAGGGAATAGTGACATTGCAGGATACTTCACAAAACTCAAGAGATTGTGGGATGAATTAGATGGGATAAATGTGATTGTCTGTTGCTCATGTGAATGCACTTGTGATGGGAAAGCAAAATTAACAAAATCACTGGAAGATCAAAAGTTGATTCAATTCCTAATGGGACTAAATGATGTATATGCTCAGGCAAGAGGAAATATACTCATGATGAACCCCTTACCTGGAATGGATGTTGCATATTCCTTACTTTTGCAAGATGAGAACCAAAGGGAAGTGTATGCAAACACAAATCCCACCTCTGACTCTGGATCATTCATGGCAATAGGTCAAGCAAAGCAGCCAAACAACAAACTGATTGCTGAATTTGCAGCATTCATGGCTAGTGGACAAGGCAGAAATGGACATAGATTCAAGCAGCAAGCATTCAGAAGCACAAACACATATCAGAGGTACACCAATCCAAGCCAAAGATCTGACAAGCCACAAAACAAGTTTAAGGGTAGGAGAAGATATGACCCAAATCTATCATGCACTTACTGTGGGAAAACAGGACATGTGCATGATGATTGCTACAGATTGCATGGATTCCCTGCAGATTTTGAGTTCACTAACTCCAGAAACTATCAGCCACAAATTAAGGCAAATGTCAGTTTAACTCAGCAGGTAGATGAAGACATAGGGAAGACAGATTTTGGAATCAATGATGGAATTCTTGAGGAACAGTTTAGTAAGCAACAAATTGCAGAAATGATGCAAATGTACAAGCAAAGCAAGCTGACACAAACAGGAAAAACAGGAATCAATGCAAATGCAGTGGCTGGTACCATTCTTAAATACTCAAATTCTGTGCTTCCTAATCTTAAACAAAATACTTGGATAATTGATTCAGGAGCTTCAGAACATATGTGTTTTGATCCCAATTCCTTCTTATGTCTAAGCCCTCTCCCTATACCTTTGAATATTAACTTACCTAATTCTTTCAAGGTAAGTGTGACCCATGTAGGCAGCATCTCTATATTACCAGGACATGTCATAACTGATGTGCTACTTGTGCCAGATTTTAAGTACAATTTGCTCTCAATTCACAAGTTTTGTGTGCAGTTTCAGTATGATGTCCTATTCACTGCTACTGGGTGTTTCTTGCAGGACCTTTCAATGAAGAGTCCTCAAGCTTTTGGTGAAGTTAGAGAGGGACTCTATTTATTGGAATCCAGTAGTGACAAGTCTAGAACTATTTTAAATTCAAGTACTGTATCTTCATTTCAAAAAGGCAGAAATCCCATCTCACAATCAACTTCAGTTTTTAATTCAGTACATGTTAATGCTACTCCTAATGTAAAGCTTTGGCATGTCAGGTTGGGACATCTCCCATTTTCAGTAATGAAGCATTTAAGTTTTCTTCCTTCTGAATCTAAGTCTGATTTTATTTGTGATATTTTTCCTAGAGCTAAACAAACTAAACAACCTTTCCCAATCAGCACCATAAAATCCACACACATTTTTGATCTCATTCATATAGATACTTGGGGTCCCTACAAGTGTAGTACTTACAATGGTTATAGGTTCTTTCTCACCATAGTAGATGATTACAGTAGAGAGACATGGACATTCTTGCTGAGTACTAAAAGTAATGCTTTTCCTGTACTGAAGAATTTTCTATCTATGGTAGAAAGACAATTCAATGTCAGGGTCAAAATAATCAGGTCTGACAATGCCTTGGAATTGGGAAAAGGCACACAAGAATCAGCATTTCTTGCTTCTCAGGGGATTTTGCATCAATTGACTTGTGTAGCTACACCTCAACAGAATGGAACTGTTGAGAGAAAACATAGACATCTTTTAGAAATTGCCAGAGGATTGATGTTTCAATCCAAATTGCCTATGTGCTACTGGGGAGAATCTGTTTTAACTGCTACTCATATCATTAATAGACTGCCATCTAGTGTGCTAAAGGGACAGACACCCTATGAAGTACTGTTTGGACAAAAACCTGCCTATGATCATTTGAGGAATTTTGGGTGTTTATGTTATGCTTCCACCCTGGTACAAGGAAGAAACAAGTTTGATGAAAAAGCTACTGCTTGTGTTTTGCTGGGATATCCTTTACAGCAGAAAGGATACAAATTGCTGTCCCTTGATACAAAGAAAGTGTTTGTATCCAGGTATGTCAGATTTCATGAATCACATTTTCCCTTCAACTCATCTGATACCTCACACACACCTATTTTTTTCAACTCCCCTTCTTCCTTAGATCATCATTTTGATTTCTCCCCTCCCAGTCACTCAACCCCACCTGTTAATGATCATTTTTCAGCAACAACTTCAGAACTTCCACCTATTACTCCTGATTCTAGTACACATTCTGAATCTACACTTCCTCTACCTACCTTACCACAACTTGACCATGCTTATCCAAGTTCTACTGCACCAGGTAATTCTACCCCTGATCCCATAACAAATATGCCAAGAAGGTCTAGCAGAATATCTCATGAACCTGGGTACCTAAGAGACTACATTTGCAATAGTGTGGTGTTCACTAATCTATGGAAAGCTTGTTTTAATCACCCTCATAAGGCTAACAAATATGCCTTCTCCTCCTTATCCCTCAACAATCAGCAGCTACTTCATTCCCTTTCTACTATTACTGAGCCTAGCTGTTATGGCCAGGCTTCTCAACATCCAGCATGGAGAGAGGCCATGAACTCAGAGATTCAGGCTTTGGAAGCCAATCAAACCTGGGATGTAGTCTTGTTACCTAAAGGAAAAAGAGCTCTACCTTGCAAATGGGTATACAAAATAAAACATCTCTCAAATGGTAACATTGAAAGACTAAAGGCCAGACTAGTAGTAAGGGGGGATATACAAAGAGAAGGTATAGATTATGGAGAAACCTTTTCACCTGTTGTAAAAATGACCACTATCCGGTGCTTACTTACCATTGCAGCTAAGAAGAAGTGGCATGTTGCACAACTAGATGTCAACAATGCATTTTTACATGGTGATCTCCAAGAAGAGGTCTTTATGAAATTTCCCACAGGACTGACACCTCCTAGTCCTAATCATGTCTGTCTTCTGAAGAAGTCTCTATATGGTTTAAAACAAGCTTCAAGACAGTGGTATGCTCGGCTTGCAGGAGCTTTAGCCTTTAAAGGTTATTCCTCTTCTCTAAACGATTACTCTCTCTTCTTTAAACTCAATGGGGAACTTATTTCCATCCTAGCAGTCTATGTCGACGACATTCTTCTTACAGGGAATGATTTGAATGAAATCGAAAATCTCAAACGTTTCCTTAATACAGAGTTCAAAATTAAAAACCTGGGAGAAATTCACCATTTTCTTGGGATGGAAATTTTGCGAGAAGACCATGGCTTTATTGTAAATCAACGACAATTTACCATGGACTTGCTTCATGAGTTCGATGTCTCCCATCTACCTGCAGTCAACTCTCCACTCGATCCCTCTTTCAAGCTTCGAGCAGATGATAGTCCCCACTTGGACAACCCCACTCTTTATCGCCATTTGATAGGCAAGCTGAATTATTTGACCAACACTCGCCCAGATCTGTCATTTGCTGTCCTTGCCCTAAGCCAATACATGCAACGGCCTTGCTTGTCACATTTCTCGGCTGCTTTACGGGTTTTACGATATCTGAGCTCAGATCCAAGTCAAGGCATACTATTGTCTTCCAATCCATCCCTTTCCCTACTGGCTTTTTGCGATGCAGATTGGGCTTCATGTAAGGATTCTCGTAAATCAGTTAGTGGATTCTTCATCACCCTCGGAGGTGCCCCAATCTCTTGGAAATCGAAGAAACAAATCTCGATCTCCTTGTCCTCCGCCGAAGCAGAATATCGGTCTATGCGACGTGTTACTGCTGAACTTACTTGGCTAGTTCGCCTTCTTGAGGATCTTTCAGTTCCCATTTCACTTCCAATTCCATTCCACTCAGATAGTCAAGCTGCCATCCATATAGCTCGCAATCCGGTCTTCCACGAGCGCACCAAACATGTTGAATTAGACTGCCATTTTGTGCGACAACAGTTTCAAGCCGGTCTGATCACTCTTTCATTTCTTCCCTCTAAAGACCAACTTGCCGATCTCTTCACTAAGCCCCTTTCTGGGGTTTCTCACCACTCGATTCTACACAAGTTGGGGGTCATCACTCTCCCCTCCAACTTGAGGGGGGATGTTGGAGAAGAGAAGTCCCACACCTGCATAACAGAAGAAGAGAAGAAGAAAGGCAGAAGAAAGTAAAAGAGAAGAGAAGAAAGAAGAGCAAAGAAGAAAGCAAACTGAAGAGTTAAAACTCTTCAGTTTCCCTTGGTTTGCAGAGACACACGTGGCCCCTTTCCCATCCATACAAACATGGGATATTTTCAAGAATACACAATATACAAATACTATAATCTTCCACTCTTGGATTTAAGCACTCCACATTTAAATATAATTTTGCCCATATGATTATGGGCAAATAGAATAAAATTTTGTATAAGTTCAAGTAGGACAAATATAACCATTTCCCTTTGTCTCTATTACAACCATTGTATAGTTCTATATAAATGTGTTGCACACACTATGAAAATACACAGAAAATATTCCTCTTTACAGCATCTTCTCCTCCAATTTTTACATCTATTAATAACAACCTCTTTATCGCACATAAACTAAAAATGAAATTCGTATACATCTCATTTTCTTCGTACCTTACTCGTAAGATCACATTCGTACTTTGTTATTATTGTTGATCCTTATTTTGCGGTTAGTCATTTGTAAAATCACATAGAAAACACCCATAATTCAAGAAAAATAGGTAACTGCACGTGTGTTGGTAGCTGGCCCTTTGCCTTTGACTGCAGTAAAGTCTGATGTATTGATTTTGGGTACATGCAAGTCTGTGCCATTAAATATTTAAGAAGCTAATTAAAGTATATGTACTCATTTTGTGTACATATAAAAAGGATGGTACCATAGAAACAAGACATAAAATAGAATGGCTCTCCAACTTGTCTCTTTTTGAAATATAATCAGATCAGAAATTAATAACCACAAGTGTTGTATTTAATGCACATTTTTCGAATTATTAAATAATAATTGTATGAAGCAAAATTAGATCTAGTGAAAAGAGTGAATGATACCATGATACGTGATGAGATCAAACACGAATGACGGCAACCTAAGGAAAATGATGGAGACCTTCCAGGGTATATGTCGTGAAGAGCTTCAAACGTCTGTCCGATTAGGAATAATATGTGACCGTATAGTCGAAAGTGGCATTATTCAGGAAAGATCGCCTTATAGTTAGAAGCGATCATAATGACCCTCGAGAGCCCACAACAATCAATCTTGAGAATGTAGGTGCATGCTTTTAGATAGTCTTTCAATGTCAAAGAACATCGTCGTTTCAATGTGAAATGACGATTAAGTTTTTGTGTAAAAGAAGACGAAAGCATGAGAAAATTTCAAGAGGCTTTAGGTTATTATCTTTTTCTTCCTTATTTAGTATTCCATGAAAGATGCCCCAACACATCCCTTCACTTCACTTGTACTATCCATTTCTTTTTTACAATAGTACTCACTTGAAAGAGACTTTGAGCTCGTAAAGCCCCTTTTTAGCTTTTGGACGTGTTTGCCTATGCTGACTTTAAGCCATAAAGTTCTTAAAGTCAGTTAAAAATGAAAAGTTAGGATTCCAAACTTTTTTTTTCCAAAGTGCTTAAAGTCATTTTCTTTGACCATGGAAATTACTTTTATATCCCTTATATTTTAACTAAATTCTCAAACTACCTTTTTTTTATTCTTTTAACCCTAAAATTCACATCATAAACACTTTTATCCAAACACTCAACTGCTTATTTATAAAAATAACTTTCAGCACTTCAAAGTTCTAAAAGCACTTCATACATAAAAGTTACTTTTTTTAAGCCCATCTAAACGGGCTCTTTGACGTTTTAGTCCAAATGAATTTGATCAGCTATTATCCGCTTATCTTTAATCTTTTTTATAAATTTTACTGTTTATCAAAATGATGATTTTTTCTGTAAACAATAATATTGTCATATAAAATGAAATGAAGTGAAAAACGCACTTCCTTCATCTCAAATTATTTATCGTTTTTTTCTAAAAAGTATTATCTCAAATTATATATTATTTTAAAAGTTTAAGACAAAAATTATAGTTTTTTCTTAAAAGCTACAAAGTCATTGTGATATTATTACTTCTTGAAGTTGTTAATGTAGTTTAGTCCTAAGTGCCTATTTAGATTTTCCACATTTCTGTTGATACGATGACAAGATGATTTTGACAATTGCATACTTATTATTTTATTAATGTAGACGATACATAAATTAAATAAATATTTAATAGAGAGAGATTATAGCTTAAATATAAATAAGATTAAAGAAATAAAAAAAAACCTCCTAATTAATATTTCTTAGTTGACATATAAAGAACGATAAATCGGTGAGTAATAATAATAGGAGTGGCATTGCTTTTATTTCAAATAGAACAATACGAAACTAATGAATAGTTTAGTAGTGGTGTTTTTCTTCATATAAGTGGAGGACTTGCTCGGGGCCAATGCATTCATTTGCAGTTTCTGAAAAATATTTTTTCTAGTTCTAGTTTTGATTGAAGCTTGGTTTGTGATTTTTGCCTTGGTTAATTTATGCTGTGTTGTAAATTATTAGTGCACTCCCACATATTCGGTGGTTCTCTTTCTTTGGGAATCATATGACAACTTCTGATTAATTAGCGTAATGACTGGTGCCTGCCTACTTTGAAAAAAAATTGACAAAAAAAGAAAAAATTAATTGACATATAAATCAAAAACACGATAGATGATTTGAGATGAAGGATTATTATTTTGCAAATTAAGTGGTCAGTTTTCTTGCAATGAAATCTTTATAATGATAAATATTAACTAGAGTTAATAAGATGTTAGACATGTGTTTTCAAAACATTATATTGGATATTATTATAAAAATTTTATTTATTTACATGAAGATTTGAATAGTTCACTTTAAAGTTCTAAAATATTTCTTTTAAAAAGTGAGTATTTCTTATCTCTTTCTTTCTTTTTATATAAATTTTATATTTTTTTACGATATCCAAATTAATTTTTTAAGAATAAAATCATAAATTTATCATTTAAAATTTCTGAGGCCTAAAGCACCTAAGCCGATAATATTTAAAACTTGCAATTTGATTTTTCAAATAGCAAAGTTGTTTATCTCTGAAATGAATAGAGTAGTTTAGAAGCTCATTATGAAATGTTATTACTTAATTAATTGTTTTCTCTATTATTTTGTCTAGTATGAAAAAATACAAAAAAAAAAGAAGGAAGAAATATTCTTTTTAAGTACTGAGATTTCATTCATGTAAAACTAATACAATCAGTTTAATAAGGGTTTGATCCGAGTGTTTACATTTAAGTCAAATATTAGATTTATGGATTATTCAAGAATGCCATATATTTTGAGTTATAATCTTGAAAGGTCATTGAACTATGAAAATCTAATAAAGTCACTAAACTTTGTTTTGTATCAATAAAATCACTCAATTAAAGATTTTTATCTTCAAAAATAACTCAATTATATTTATTATTAAAATAAATTTGACATGACATCATAATTTTTTATGTCATTTAATTAAGATTCATCTTAGCTGTTATTACTCTATCTGCCTAAAAATAAGTGTCGTTTTAATTTATTCATGCTTATTAAAAGAAAATAATAAACATAATGTATTACTTACTAAATTATTCCTATTTATTAGATTATTATTTTTTTGAGAATTCAAAAATATTAAGAAGAAATAGTTCTTTAAAATACAAGGGTATAGTTGAAATAATTATTATTTTTTTCTTGAATTTTGAAAGCGATAATGATTTTGGAACAATTTCTTTTTGTTGCTAAAATGACACTTGTTTAATTTTAGAATAAAGAAAATACATTTTTATCTTGAATTTCTAAATTAATATTTATTTTAGGACAATTCTTTTGTTAAAACAATACTTATTTGGAGATAGAAAAAGTAGCATGTATATTTCCATCAATATTAATTATATCACTTACAATAATCTTTGATAGACATAATTAAATGTAGCCAAAGGCTGTTCATATTACCAAGTCATTATCACATGGCTTATTAATTAGTTTCAATGGAATTATTAAAGTAATGTCCCTCTTCTGCTATTGAAAATAGTTTTTAAACTCTAATTGTTTCGAATTCAGTAATATAAATAAAAATATCAATAGAGAATCAACAAAGAGATCAGCAACGTATGAAATACTTCAATACTTCACGTTTTCAATCTATCAAATATATAATATTCGTAAGTAACTGAGTCCGTAGACATCTATATTATCCACCAAAGCCTTGGCCCAATTTCAAAGTACTTATCCGTATACTAGAGAATCAATTTTTTATATTTGTTCTTCACTACTATTTTCAGTTTCGAGGTCCTTTATTAAACAAAAAGTAAATGTAAAAAGAATAACAATACGATGATAAATGGATAACAACACACAAGTGATTGAATTGCTCATCATTACTCATAAAATCTTTATTCCCAATTCCTAACGCAGTAGCAGTAGAAAACCTTCAACTTTAAAATTGAGATTTAATTTCTTCTTTTTCGACTCCAATAAATAAATAATATCCCTATCCATATATACTATTACAAGAATTAAGAATTGGTTATATTTTTTCTTTTTGAAGCCTCCGGTTGTCCCTTGTTCGGTGTTTCGCCGCCGCACAAGTGAGTACTTCTCCTTTTTTCTATTCTTTTCTAAATCTCTTGTATTAAAAGTGACAAATCCCATTAATTATTTTAATAATATAAAATAAGTTGTATAGGGTATTATATAAATTACCATTTTAACCATTAATTAAATTAGTTATCTAAATTTACCATCAACTAAATAACCGTAATTATCGAATAGTCCAAAATATCTCTTTAAAATTTATGATATGAGTCTTTTATGAAATAAAAGCTCCAATCCTAGCACCAAATTTTATATTAAATTTGGTGCAAAGCAACTTCAATCCACTGCATCAAATTTTACTTAAAAAGAATCTTTTTTTCTCTCTTTATTATTATATTATTATCTATTATTTCATTTAAATTTTCTTATTTCATAAAATAAAATTCTTTCTAAAAACATTCACTATATAATTTTCATATTGTTTCAAATTATAGTCGTTTAATATAAAAATTATTTTATATCATAATTTTTTAAATAATATAAATTGCTAGCAAATATTACATATTAACATAATAATGGATAACACAAATAAAAGTGAAATCATTAACAAAATATAATTAAATAGACATTACACAATTAGAATTTTTATTTTAAATTCTACATGAATATACAACTTTCAAGATCACTACGTACGGTGCTCCCATAAATGTTCTATTAATGCATTACGTAGTTCAAAATGAGCTTCTTTATCCTTAATTTTTTATGTCGAGCAAAAAATTATTGAAATCGATAATTTTCATCTACTGCAATTTCTACCGTCGGAGTTGAACCATCTAAAGCATCTTGAATTGGTGCGTTAAGATCACACTCATCCTCAATTATCATGTTGTGCATTATAATATATGAAGTTAATATATTCACCAATTTATATTTTTGCATATTTAATTTTTGTCAAGGTTAATTGTACCTCTATCCAATTCAAATTTATAGTAGAATTAACATAAATTTAATTTCAAAAAAAAATTCAAGTAAAGGAAAATAATATATAAAAAAATTAAAATTTTAATCTAAAATTAATATTTATAAAAATATTACGTAAAACTAATAAAATATTTTAATTAAAACATACCAATTTATATAATATTTAATTAAAAATATGATATAATAAAATAATAGTAAAGAACAATTGGTGTGATAAATAATATCTCGCCAAATTTGACACACCAAATTTGATGCAAAATTTGGCATGGATCGGAGATGGCCTAAGATCTCGCCCCTTCCTCCACACACCCCTCGCGGATCCTAAGCTACCTGACATGCCAAATTCATAGTGACTATTTTGGTATTAGAGTGAAAGAAAGCAAATCAAATGCTATGTTATGTCAGGTGGTGTTTTTGTGGGACATAAATACAAGTAAAATTTATAACTAAGCACTTTCAATTCATATAATTGAAAAATAACTATTGTTATAAAATTGAACTTTCAAGACATTTAATGAAAGTTCACAATTGTACACTAGTAAAATCTATGTCATCTTCTTCTTCTTTAGCATATATCTAAGACGTTTTCTTCTTCTTCGACTGTATGTTGTATGTATTTTTTTTTTATTGGCGGAAGCGGAACAACACTATATGTTTTATGTATAGATAGATCAATATTTTTAGTGTCACACAATCGTATGGTGTATGTAGGGGTGTATATGGATCGGGTTGGTTCGGATTTTTTACAAACCAAACCAAATCATCTGTGTCGGATTATTAAATCTATAAACCAAACCAAACCAAGAAAAGTCGGGTTTTTTTATATCAATTTTTCTTGGTTTTTTTTGGATTTTTCGGGGTTTTTAGGGTTTCTCGATTTTTTATAGTATCTAATAAAAAGCACAAAGCAGTGCTTCTTAAAAAGAGTTCTAGTACAAAATATCAACGTATAGGATGGAGGCAGAACACTGTTTGAAGTTTTAACTTTATAATATAACTTTATAAGATAAACTTTTTTTGTATATTATTTAGATGGGCTTCTCAACTCCAAATTTAAATGTAAGAAAGAAAACAAAAATTATGAAAAATTTTAAATATATATATACAAAATTACATTTTAATAAATATTTTTATGTATAACATAATTTAAAATTAGTATATCTATAATCGGGTCGGTTTGGGTTCGGTTTGACTTTTTTTAGTTAAAACCAAACCAACCCTATAATGGTCGGGTTTTTTTTCCAAACACCAAATCAAGTCAAACCAAACCACTAGTCAGGTTTTTTTTCCGGTTTGGTTCGGTTTGTCGATTTGATGTGGTTTATCGATTTGCCCTGTACAGCCCTAGGTGTATGTATGTAAGGTTATTATCCTCGTGAATTTTGCATATCCACATAACTATATGAAAGAAAGAAAAACAATAGTCAAAAAGGAATGCAAAAGATAGTAGTCAAAAAGGGCTACAAAAGACAGAAAAACAATAGTCAAAAAGGGCTGCAAAAGATAAAAAATGCATAGGCAAAAAATGTAAAACTTTGCCAAAACGCGTAGAAAATTAACGCGTAAATTTTCTACGTGTTTTCATCCTCCTATAAATAGAGGGTCTCATGCCCTCATTTAATTCATCCAAAAAAGGCTGCAAAAGACAGAAAATGTGTAGGCAGAAAAATGTAAAACTTTGACAAAACACGTAGAAAATTTAATTTTCTACGCGTTTTCATCCTCCTATAAATAGAGGACCTCATGCCCTCATTTAATTCATCCCAGAAAGAGAGAGTAAGAAGACAAAGAGAGATATACACCAAGATAAATATTGTAGTATTGGGTGTCCTCTTTAGTAGTTGTTCTTTTTACAAGAGAGAAGTGTTAATTGTTGTTTTCTCCTTGAATTTGAGAACAATATACTCCATATTTTAATAGTGAGATCCTTCTACCCTATGGTTTTTCTTCTCTATCTGTTAGAGGGGTTTCCACGTAAAATTCTCGTGTTTAATTTATTTTCATATTAATTGTCATATCAAACTTTAGTTGTGATGCTTTCTCCCCCCAATAGTGGTATTAGAGCCCTCAGTTATTCTGTCTATTTTATGCGAAGGTACTATTTGTGAATAGTAACTTTTTGTGAATAGTAAAATTCGGTGAAAAGTACTATTCACGTGAATAGTAAATTTCGCTGATGGTACATTTTGTTACGATTATTTGTAAAAATATTCAGAAACGATCTAGAAGGGTGTGAAGCAAATAACAATATCAAATACAACAAAGTTTGACGTTGAAAAATTTAATGAGATTAATTTCTCATTGTGGAAAATGAAAATAAAAGCGATATTGAGAAAAGATAATTGCTTAGCTGCAAATGAAGGTAGGCCCACAAACGTTGTTGATGACAACAAGTAGAACGACATAGACAGCAACACAGTTGTTGATCTACACTTGGCACTAGCTGATCAAGTGTTGTTTAGTATGGCTGAAAAGCGGACAGCGAAGGAAATAGGGATACTCATACGGGGTTGTATGAGGCCAAGTCTTTGCATAATAAAATCTTCTTAAAAAGAAGATTGTATACTCTCCGAATGACAGAGTCCATGTCAGTTACTGAACACATCAATACTTTGAATACTCTATTTTCGCAACTTACAACAATGAGTTACAAAATAGAGCGGATTGAACGTGCAGAGCTTCTACTTCAAAGTCAACCTGACTCATATGATCAAATCATCATCAATCTGACGAACAATACAGACAGTCTAGTTTTCGATGAAATTGCAGCCGCTGACTTAGATGAAGAAAATCGGCACAAAAATAAGTAAGACAGACAAGCAAGTTCGCAGCAAGCTGAAGCTTTGATGATGGTGAGAGGAAGACGAACAGAACAAGGCCCCAATGGGAGTCACAATCATGGTAGATCTCAATCAAGAAGTAAGAAGAATATCAAGTGCTACAACTGTAGCAAGAAAGGACACTTCAAGAAAGATTGTCGGTTCAAAAAGAAGAGTGAACACCCTGAGCCATCAAATGCTCAAGGGAATGTTGCATGTACCTCGGATGATGGCAATATTTTATGTAGTGAATCAATATCAAATAATGAAGGCAAAAAACGTTTCACTGATGTCTGGATCATAGACACAGGAGCAACATGACACATGACTTCCTAGAGAGAATGGTTCCATAAATATAATCCTATCTCAAGAGGGTCTGTGTTCATGAGAGACGATCATGCTTTGGATGTTATTGGTATTGGGTCCATCAAAATAAAGATGAATGATGGCACGATACGCACCATCCAGGAGGTATGACATGTAAAAGACTTGAGGAAGAATCTATTGTCTTTGGGACAATTAGATGATAATGAATGTTCATATAAGACTCATGGTAGAGTCATGAAAATATCCAAAGGAGCACTTGTAGTGATGAAAACGGAAAAACTTGCTGCAAATCTATATGTGCTTAAAGGTGAAACACACCAAGAAGGAGAAGCATCAACCACGTCAGCAAGTTCATTTGAAGAATCAACGATGATATGGCATCGTAAACTTATCCATATGTTGGAATGAGGTTTGAAGATTCTTGCTGAGCAAAAGCTTCTTCCAAGGCTCAAAAAGATTTCACTACTCTTTTGTGAGCATTGTGTTAACAGTAAGCAAAATAGACTAAGGTTTAGCAGTTCTTCTGCTTAAAGCATGAAAATATTAGATCTGGTCCACTCTGATGTCTGGCAAGCACTGGTGGAGTCCCTAGGAGGAGCAAAATATTTTGTGTCATTTATCGACAATTACTACAGGAGAAGTTGGGTGTATCCAATCAAGAGAAAGGCATATGTTTTTCTAATTTTCAAAAAATTCAAAGAGCGGGTGGAATTTGAATCTGAAAAAAAATCAAGTATTTGAGGACAGATAATGGAGGAGAATACACTGGTGAGGAATTTGATAACTTCTGTAAATAAGAAGGTATTAAAAGGTAATTCACGGTGGCATATACTCCACAACAAAATGGAGTAGCAGAGCGGATGAACAGAACCTTGTTGAAATGAACAAGAGCTATGTTAGCAACTTAGAGTTGGAAAAACCATTTTGGGCAGAAGCAGTCAAAACCGCCTGTTATGTGATCAATCGATCACCATCAACCGCAATTGATCTGAAAACACCAATGAAGATGTGGACAAGAAAACCAATTGATTATTCTCGCTTACATATATTTGGAATTCCTATTTATGTTATGTACAATACGCAAGAAAAATTGAAGTTGGATCCAAAATCCAAGAAATGTATTTTCTTAGGATATGTTGATGGAGTCAAGGGGTATCGCTTGTGGGATTCCACTGCCCACAAGGTGGTAATCAGTAGGGATGTTGTATTTGTTAAAAATAAGATACAAGCAAAAGAAGGTAGCACTTCAAAAGAAAAATAAGGGACTACTACAATTGAAGTTGAAGAAATAAAAGAAGTTCTAGTTCCTTCTGAAGCATCATCAGAGCACGAAGAACAAGAGCAAGCTGAGATCGAAACTCCACAAGTTCGACGGTCAACTAGAGAGAGAAGAGAACCAGCTTGACACTCAAATTATTCTATGGAGAGCAATGTTGCATACTGTCTATTAATAGAAGATGGAAAGTCTTCAACTTTTCACGAGGCTATGAAAGGCCAAGAATCATCTCTGTAGATGACAACAATGCAAGAAAAAATTGAAGCTCTTCATAAAAATAAAACATAGGATCTTGTTCAATTACCACAAGGAAGGAATGCTATTGGAAACAAATGGGTCTACAAGATCAAACGTAATGGTAATGATCAAGTGGAGAAGTATCGTGCAAGATTGGTGGTGAAAGGATTCGCTCAGAAAGAAGGTATAGACTTCAATGAGATATTTTCTCCGGTGGTTCGACTCGCAACAATTCGAGTGGTCCTGGCGATGTGTGCTACATTTGAATTGTACTTAATGCAGTTAGATGTCAAAACTACATTTCTTCATGGAGAACTTGAAGAAGAAATTTATATGCTCCAACCAGAAGGTTTTGAAGAACAGGAAAAAGAGAACTTGGTTTACAGGTTGAACAAATCTCTATATGGTCTTAAACAGGCGCTGAGATGTTGGTATAACAGATTTAATTCCTTCATTATAAGCCTTGGATACAACAGACATAGTTCAGATCCTTGTGTTTATTACAAGAGATTTGGTGATGACGACTTTGCTATTTTGCTATTGTATGTTGATGACATGTTGGTAACAGGCCCCAACAAAGATCATCTCACAAATTTAAAGGCTCAGTTGGCAAGGGATTTTGAAATGAAGGACTTGGGACCAGCAAACAAGATTCTAGGGATGCAAATTCACCAAGACAGAAATAATAGGAAGATTTGGCTTTCTCAAA